>NC_080544.1:23303517-23676017 GCF_028640845.1 Ahaetulla prasina
CCCCCGCCCTCCGCAAAGCTGTTCTCAAAGTCCGAGGCGCCGCTGAAAGAATCCAGAATCCAGACGAGGAATAGGATGGGGACGGGGACGGGGACGGGGATGGGAAGGGAACGAAGGGGGTGGGAGGTGGGGCCCGGGAAGCTCACGAAAACTTTCCTGACCGCGAGAAAGAAGGCAGCGCCTTTCCTTCTTCTCCCTTCGAAACGACTTTGCAGAACGAAAGCCTCGGCGAGAAGCGGGGCGCAAGCAAAAACAGAACGCGCGGGTTTTGGTTTTGGTTTTTTTTTTCAGTGTGTGCGTGTTTTTCCTCCCCACGCCGACCCCGAGATGCGCTTAACTTACCTGCGTGGCCAAGTCCCAGGTTGCCAAGGGCTACCAGAAGCAGGGCGATCACCCCGGGGCCAGACGCTCCTCGGCTCCAGGCAGAAGGCATCGCGGCCGGCTAAGGCGGTGGTGGCAGCGGCGGCAGCGACGGCGGCGCCTCCCTCGCTCTTCCTCTCGCCGGTCTCCAGAGACGCCCTCCTCTCCGAAGGAGACTCCAGCCTCCTCCACGCGAAGCCCCCTCCCTCCCCTGCGCCTCTTCCACTCTCTCTCTCTCCTTCCTCCTCCTCTTCTTCCTCCTCCTCCAGGAACTTTTAAGGCAGCAAAGCAGGCGAGCAAAGCAGGCGAGTTAGGGCAGCGGGCTCCCTCGGCCGCCGGATCTCTCCCTCGGTGCCAAGGCTGCGGCGCTCCACTTGATTCTGCCCAACTTGGGGACCCGCAGCAAAGCCGCCGAGCGGGATCAGCGAGGCAGGCGCGGCTGGTGGGCGGCTCGCATCCCTGCGAAGCGAGGCTGCCTTCCCGCTTTCCTCGCTCTTGTCGGCGAGCCGCTTCCTTGCCTCCGATCGCCAGCCAGCCTCCTGCCACACTGCCCAAGGTGTCCCGCACGCAGAAGCAGCCCAGGAGCCAGAGGAACTGGAGCTCGGGGCTCCGCTGGGGAGGACCGAGACGGGCGGAGCGAAGGAATCGGCGGAGCGAAAGGGGACTGGGGGGGGGGACAGGAGGGAGTTCCCGACGGCCTACGCAACCACAGGGCCCGGCTACGGGCTGGGAGGAAAACGTGGCGGCGCAGCCTGCTTCCTCATCCTCGGAGCTGGAGTCTCTCGCCGCGCTGGCTTGACGATCGTCGAGCGACCCGACCGCCCTTCCCGCGAGTCGTTTCCTCACCTGCGTTAGCGCGCCTTGGCTTTTAGGAAATTGTGCGGAGAGCAAATCCAATAAGTATTTTGGCCTCTTTCCCACCCCCCTCTCTCTTCCCAAAGCAGGAACAGAATAGAGCTGGAAGGAACCTTGGAAGGGTCTTGTTACCGTTGCGGTTTGGAATATTCCTTAGAACAGAGTTTGGATATTTACTTTTCAATTATATTATGGGAGGAAGGGGGTTGTATGTAAAAGAGAGAAGGGGGTATTTGATTATTTTTAAATTTCTGTGGAATGGCACCTTTTTCTTGGATAAAATCTTGGAGAAATTTCAGTTAGCCTACAGATTAACAGAATTGGAAGCAGGGGTGAAATCCAGCAGGTTCTGGAGAACCGGTAGTGGAAATTTTGAGCAGTTCAGAGAACCGGCAAATACCACCTCTGGCTGGCCCCAGGCATGGGGAGGGAATGGGGATTTTGCAGCATCCTTCCCCTGGAATGGGGTGGAAATGGAGATTTTGCAGTATCCTTCCCCTGCCACGCCCACCAAGCCACGCCCACCAAGCCACACCATGCCCACCAAACCACACCCACAGAACCGGTAGTAAAAAAAAATGGATTTCACCACTGTTTGGAAGGGCCCTTGCTGGTCATCTAGTCCAACCCCCTGCCCAAGCAGGAGACCCTACATCTGCCTCTACCTAGGATTGAACTCACAACCTTCTGATTGTGAGGCAAGAACTCCACTTCTAGGCCACTGGGTCCTATCTTTGTATTGTATTCTGCATCGCTAAAATGGAACAGTGTCAAAATGAACCTGGAACAATATCCTTAATATTCCATTACTTTGTAAAACAATCCTCTTCCCAGTTCAATTGCTTTGGGACCGAGCAGAAGCAACATGCTATACAAAAATGACATTAGATAGATTAACAGAGTTGGAAGGGACCTTGTAGGTCTTCTAGTCCAGGGGTCTCCAACCTTGGCAACTTTACGACTTGTGGACTTCAACTCCCAGAATTCCTCAGCCAGCATATGTTGGCTGAGGAAATCTGGGAGTTGAAGTCCACAAGTCATAAAGTTGCCAAGGTTGGAGACCCCTGTTCTAATCCAACCTCCCCACCCCTGCTGGCCCGAGAGAAGCAACCTAGAATTAAGGAGAAATTTCTTGACAGTGAGAGCACTCAACTAGTGAATAGCTTGACCTCTAGCAGCTTTTAAGAAGAGACTGGACAACCTTTTATCTGGTGTGGTATAGATTCTCCTGCTTGACCAGAGGGGTTGGACTAGAAGACCTTCAAGATCCCTTTCAGTTCTGATGATGTTCTGTTCTAAATGTGCACAAGACAAGAGGAGCTTTATCTTAACAGAATAACACAACAACAGAGTTGGAAGGGATCTTGTAGGTTATCGTCCAACTTCCCCACCCAAGCAGGAGACCCTACACCATTTCTGACAGATGGCAGTTCAGTCTCTTCTTGAAAGCTTCCCGTGATGAAGCTCCCACAACTACTGAAGGCAACTTTCGTTCCATGGGTTGATTGTTCTCACTGTCAGAAAATTTCTCCTTATTTCCAAGTTGAATCTCTCCTTGTTCAGTTTCCATTCATTATTTCTTGTCTGGCCTTCAGGTGCTTTGGAAAATAGCTTGGCCCCTTCCTCTCTGTGGCAGCCCCTCAAATATTGGAACATTGCTATCATGTCTCCCCTGGTCCTTCTCTTCACTAGACTAGCCATGCCCAGTTCATGCAACCTTTCATTGTATATTTTAGCTTTCATCGTATATTTTAGCCTCCAGTCCCCTAATCATCTTGGTTGCTGTTCTGTGCACTTTTTCTAGAGTCTCAACATCTTTTTTATAGTGTGGTGACCAAAACTGAATGCAGCATTCTAGGTGTGGTCTTACTAAGGCTGTATAGTGTGGTATTAGTACCTCACTTGATCTTGATTGTATGCCTCTGTTAATGCAACTTAGGTTTGCTTTGGCTTTTTTGGCTGCCGCTGCACACTGCTGGCTCATATTGAATTGATGGTCCACTAAGACTCCAAGATCCCTCTCACGGTTACTGCTATTAAACCTGGTTTCACTCAGTCTATATGTGTACTTTTGATTTTTCTTGCCTAAGTGTAAGACTTTACTTTTCTCTACACTGAATTTCGTTTTGTTAAGATAGGGTTCAAGTCTGTCAAGATCCATCTGGATCTTGAGCCTATCATCCAGGGCAGTGATGGCTAACCTTTTTTGCCATTGTGTGCCAGGTGGGGGTGGAGGGTTGCGCACAAGTGTGCCCACACCCATAATTCTATGTGCCCTGTTCCTGCAGTGGGACTAGAAGTTGGCAAATGGGCTGTTTTCAGCCTCCAGAGAATCTCCGGGGGTGGGGGAGGCCATATTCGCCCTCCCCAGACTCATAGAGAGGCTCTAGAGCCAGAGAGAAAAACGGGACTTCCCTAACCACCACCACCACCCTGAGGCCCTCTGGAGGCAGGAAGCAGCCTGTTTCCCTACTTTTGGTGGGCCCAGAAGGCCCGAAAATCAGCTGGCGGGAGCTGAGCTCGCGTGCCCACTGATATGGCTGCGCATGCCACCTGTGGCACACACAGCCATAGATTCGCTATCACGGATCTAGGGTGTTGACTATTCCTGCCAGCTTAGTATCTTCTGCGTTTTTCTAGAGCAGAGGTCTCCAGCCTTGGCAACTTTCAGCCAGGCGGACTTCAACTCCCAGAATCCCCCAGCCAGCAAAGCTGGCTGGGGAATTCTGGGAGTTGAAGTCCGCCAGGCTGAAAGTTGCCAAGGTTGGAAACCTCTCTTCTAGAGCATCTGGAGAGAATATCCAGGAGAAAGACATCTGTGATTTGGGGTTATGGTTAAAGAGAACTTGTGGGCCATGGTCATTTCTACCGTCTTTATACTAAATGGATGTTCTAGGATGCCAGGTGCTTCCTTTAATCCAATTTAACTTCTAATAAGTATATTAAACTCATTTGCCCTGATCCTATGCCCTGCCTATGGACAGCTGCTCCTTTTTGGTAGGCACACGCCAACAGACTCAAGTTAGGATTTGCTGACGTTTATCTGCAATTTATTGATTTATTGCCAAAGCCAAATGGAGAACCAGATGGGTTTAAACAGTGGCTATTGAACGTGTTTGATTTTTATATGCAGCGAATTAGCTTTCTCCCTGACTTCAAGGGAGCAAAGACCGTCAGAAATCAGATGGATTTTCTGATTCTGGCCTCCATAGGCGGACATGAT
The DNA here is from genome assembly GCF_028640845.1 of Ahaetulla prasina. NCBI lineage: Eukaryota > Metazoa > Chordata > Lepidosauria > Squamata > Colubridae > Ahaetulla > Ahaetulla prasina. The sequence goes on from NC_080544.1 coordinate 23,307,956, forward strand.
TCTTCTCCTACAATGACTTCAAAGAGGTGTTTCATGAAACAACACAGAATGCTTTTCTGCTAAGATCTGCAATGGGGAAAGGATGAAATGGGAGTGAGCTATGAGCTTCCTTCCTAAAATCAGAACCATAGACACATTTGCAATTATTGTGGAGAATTACAATCTGTTCCAGAGCCGTGTAAACCCTCAGTTCTGGGACCAAAAATTATCTATGCCTAGACCAGGGGTCAGCAACCTGCAGCTCCAGAGCCGCACACAGCTCTTTGGGCTCTCTGCTGTGGCTCCCTGTCAGGTGATCCCACCACTGGCTGGCCCCACCCTTCGCCCTCCCCTCTCAGTCACTCCTCGCCTGGCCTGAGAAGGTAAGGACGACGGTGGGGGATGGAGAAGTGGCTAGGACAGAGACAGAGAACTACAGAAAGAGGGGGAGAGAGAGAGACATAGAGAAATACAGAGAGAGGGGGAGGGGGGAGGGGAGAGAGAGAGAGATGTCAAAAGGATTTTGTGGTTCCTGGTGTTTTTTAACAACTGGTTCTCTGCCCTAATGACCGGCTGGGTAGGTATGGCTAGGGGGGGTCATGTGACTGGTGGAAGTGAGTGACATCGAGTTGGCCATGCCCACCCAGGTTTTGTGGCTCCCGGTGTGTTCTTTTCTCTGGGAAAAGGGACGAAATGGATCTTCAAGTATTTAAGGTTGCAGACCCCTGGCCTAGACAATGGACCACATCTATTGTGCCTTTTTAGATAGGCCTGTGTGATACTGTTGATGAAGAGAAGAAGGGGGGGAAAGTTCCTTTGATTTCCCTCACCCCAGAAGAGATTATCCACTTCCGCCAAGCACCTGCAGTATAAACTTCCAAGATGGCAACATTGGTGAAAGGCAAGTATTGCTGCTCTCTGAGTTTTTTAATCTCAAAGAGTTGGAAAAGTGCTCTCATTTGGGTACAGGAGAGTTTTTTCACTTCATTAAACTAGCATGCAGCTGTTAAAGAGTTAGAAAGCTGAAAGCCCAGGGTTCAAGACCCCAGTGCTGTGGGATGGGGTGAGTTCCCATTATTTGTCCCAGCTCCTGCCCACCTAGCTGTTCAAAAGCATTTAAATGCGAGTACATAAATAGGTACCACTTTTGTGGGGTGGGACGGTAACAATGTCCTGTGCGCCTTGGCATAGAGTCATGCTGGCAACATGACCACAGAAGTGTCTTCAGACAACACTGGTTCCCTCAGCTAAAAACAGAGATAAGCATTGTGTGAAGTTTCTGAAAGATGCCCTAATTAATTCATGAGCTCCCTAGAGCAGGACACGATTGGACAAGGGAAACCTTTACACTTATCTTCTTACATTTATCTTCACATTTAGATCATCTAGAACAGGGGTGTCAAACTCAAGGCCCGCAGGCCAGATCCAGCCCACAGGGTGGTTAGATATGACTCGCAGGGCCGCCCTGGAATCAGTGAAGGATCTGGGTGCCTGGGCAAAAAAGGAGCCTGGGAGGGCTGTGCACAGTTCCCTCACCTCCCCGGGCTCAGTGTTCACTGGCAGAGGGCTGCAGAAGGCCATTGCAGATGAAAACGGAGCGAGTGACATTGAGCTGGTCACGCCCACCCTGCCCACGCACCCATGCCAGTGGTGGTATTCAATTGGTTCTCTCCGGTTTGGGCAAACCGGTAGCTGTGGCTGCGGGATGCTCTGCCCACCCACCTGGATGTCATCACATCCTGTTTTTGACGCTCTGTGCATGCGCGGAAGGCCCTGCGCATGCGCAGAGGTGGCATATGCTCACATTTGTGAACCGGTAGTGAAGGTAAGCAAATACCACTCCTGCCCCCTGCCCCCTATCCCTCCCCCCGATGTGGCCCTGATGTGGCCCTCAATGAAATTGATCTAGAACAAATAACCAGAAACCAGAAAACTCCTTTTATGTTGACCCAAATAAAGGTTATGGAGAGTTCAATTTAATTTAATTTAATTCCTGGTAATTTAATATTTGCCTATATTCATCAGTCCAACTTTCTTTTTCTTTTTTTAGTACAGAAGCCATGGTGGCGCAGTGGTTAGAATGCAGTATTGCAAGCAAACTCTGCCCACTGAGAGGTGTTTGATCCCCACTGGCTCAAGGTTGACTCAGCCTTCCATCCTTCTGAGGTCAATAAAATGAGGAGCCAGGTTGTTGGAGGCAATGCTGACTCTGTAAACCACTTAGAGCAGGGGTGTCAATCTCAAGGCCTGCAGCCCAAATTTGGCCCATGGGGTGCTTAAATCTGGCCCACAGGACCGGCCTGGAAATATCAAAATACCGGCCCTCTGCAGGCTAAAGCAGGCCATGTGTGCCCCCCCCCTGTGACCTGTTTTCAGCCTCCTGGGCCTTCTGCAGCACTCTGCCAGCCCAAAACAGGCTGTACGAGGCCCTCGGGAGGCCTCCGCTTGGCCTGTTTTTGGCCAGCAGAGTGCTGCTGGAGGTTGGGGAGGCCAAAAACAGGCCGCGCAGAGGAGTACTAAAATGCTGATTGATGATACAATGCTGAAAGAAATCCAGTTTGACACCCCTGGCTTAGAGAGAGCTGTAAAGCACTGTTAAGCGGTATATAAGTCTAAGCATGACTTAGCCTATGATACCTGTGCCAGAGATGGCACGCAGAGCCCTTTCTGTGAGCATGCACACCATTGCCAGCTGTCGTGTCCCACTCCTCCGCTGACGGCCGGGTCAGGGAAATCCGAATCAGGTGTGCCTCTGCAGCTCTGCCAAAGTCCTAGCAAAGTCCTCAAGGCAGGCAGGAGACCAGAAAGTGACTTCAGCAAGATATGTTTAGACTTTGCCTGACTCAGAGAATGCCAGAAAGCAGATCCTTTATATAGGCCATGGGGTGTGGCTCCATGACTCAGCACTTATCCAGGCCTGCCCCTCCCTTCCTTCTGTTGCCTCCGCCTATCAAGTCTTCTGACACGAGGGTCACTCCAGTCGGCAGCTGTTGGTAATAAACCTTCCTCAGGCTCACATGCTGCGGAGGAGGGGGAGGGGTCTAGTTGCTCCGTTTGCCTGGGCATGGAGCCAGAGCTGGGGGCTGGAGGTATTTCCTCTTCTTCAGCCTGTCTGGGCATGGAGCCAGGGCTGGAGGCTGGAGGTATTTCTTCTTCCGTGTTCGGAAGCAGATAAGAAGACCCCGGCTGAGGTGAGATTGGACGAGACACAACACCAGCTGCTCTTCTGGTTTCTGGCGTGCATGTGTGCACTGGCTAGTTGCTCTTTGCGAGCGCCCGAGCGCCGGAAACACAAAGACCATGTTGCCAGAGTGTACATGCTCTGGCTCACACATTCTGGTTTGGGGACTCGGTGTCGAAAAGATTCACAATCATTTGTCTAAGCACTATTGCTATTGCTACAGAAATGGCATTACTTTATCTTCCAGGTTGTATTGTTCTGCTTAGGTGTCCACTAAGATAAGGAATAAGAAGTACCGTATTTTTTGGAGTATAAGATGCTCCTTAGTTTTGGGGGACGAAAATAAGAAAAAAGCTGATTGGCAAGTGGATCGGCTTCCCGGAATACCCCAAATCAGCTGTTCCCAGAGGTGAATTTTAGCAATAGGTTCCTTGGTTGTGAGCTCTGTGCCTTGCTTTGTTTTGCTTTTTTTTCTGCTTCTGAAACTTTTGAAACTCCATTTCAGGAAAGCTTTTTTTTCCTGCCTCTGAAAGCCTCTGAAACAGCTTCAGAAAAAAAAAGCCTCTGAAGCTCTGTTTGGGGGCTTTTTTTCTGAAGCTCTGTCTGGAGGCTTTTTTTCTGAAGCTCTGTCTGGAGGCTTCTTTTCTGAAGCTCTGTTTGGGGCTTCTTTTCTGAAGCTCTTTCTGGGGGCTTTTTTTCTGAAACTCTGTCTGGAGGCTTTTTTTCTTAAGCTCTGTCTGGAGGCTTCTTTTCTGAAGCTTTGTTTCTGATGCTTTTTTCAGCCTCTGAAACCTCCATTTGGAGTATAAGATGCGCCCAGATTTTCACCCTTTATTTTGGGGGGGGAAAGGCACGTCTTATACTTCGAAAAATATGGTATTATGTCTGCCCTCTTGAGCTTCTAGGGACAAAGAGTGATATAAATCTAGCAGGGAATCTGCGGCCTGTTGCAGGGGATGTTGGAAGCTGTAGTTCAGAAAGAGGGGAAAGGCCCAAAATTTGTGAGGCTACAGCCTTGTCTGAAACATGCTGGGCTTGGCGGCGTGGCTCTACTGTCTCGGAGATATTTCTTCTGCTTCTCTCCTCAGAGAGGAGGACAAACTGTCTCCTGTAACCTGTAGATTAGATTCAGAAATGTTATCAGACAGGGAACATTATCCTAGAACAACCCAACACTAAAAGGAGATTCAGTTGCCAACCTAATTTGGCTTTGGAACTGTGGGTGGAGGGAACAGAGAGTCAGCTTCTGGCCTTGGGCAGAATTCAGTGATGGAGAAAGCTCTGCTGCCTTTGTAAAAGTTCTCCTTTTTCCACTGTCCTTTGAAGAAGCTTTTTTTTTTTTTTGAGTCTTTTGGCTTCAACCGATGCAAACTATTATTGTTCTGTCCTTCTGCTTTGATCACAGAGATGTGTCAGGCACTTCAGTAGAAAATACGCTGATCCTAAAAAATAAGCACATATAAAAATAAAAATAGGTGCCGCTTAGTTGAAATATGTATCCTTTGCGACTTGACATCCAGCGATCAGTAAATAAGACCTTCTGAACATGGCTCTTGTTCAATGGTGAAATTCACATTTTTTTTTACTACCAGTTCTGTGGGCGTGGCTTGTTGGGCGTGGTGTGGCTTGGTGGGCGTGGCTTGGTGGGCATGGCAGGGGAAGGATACTGCAAAATCCCCATTCCCACCCCACTCCAGGGGAAGGATACTGCAAAATCCCCATTCCCACCCCACTCTGGGGCCAGCCAGAGGTGGTATTTGCCGGTTCTCCAAACTACTCAAAATTTCTGCTACCGGTTCTCCAGAACCTCTCAGAACCTGCTGGATTTCACTCCTGGTCTTGTTCCCGAGAAGATCAATCAATCAGAATAGTGTTGAAAGGGACCTTGGAGGTCTTCTATTCCAATCCCCTCCTCAAGCAGGAGAACTCTATACCATTTCAGACAAGTGACTGTCCAGTCTCTTCTTAAAAGTCTCCAGTGATGAAGCACCCACAACCTCTGAAGGAAAGGTGTTCCACTGTTTAATTGTCCTCACTGTTTCTCCTTAATTCCAGGTTGCTTCTCTCCTTGATTAATTTCCATCCATCATTTCTCATCTTGCCTTCTGGTGCTTTGGAAAATAGGTTGACCCCCTTCTTCTGTGTGGCAGCCCCTCAAATACTGGAATACTGCTATCATGTCACCCCTATTTCTTCTTTTCTTTAGACTGGCCATACCCAATTCCTGCAACCTTTTTCATATGTTTTTGTCTTCAGGCCCTTAATCATCTTAGTTGTTCTTCTTGGCACTTTTTCCAAAATCTCAACAACTTTTTTTTTTTTTTTTTGTAATGTGGTGATCAAAATTGGATTCAGTATTCCAGTCATGGCCTTACTAAGGCTTTATAAAGCGGTACTAATACTTCATGTGATTTTGATTCTATGCCTCTGTTTATACAACCAAGAATTATATTAGCTTTTTTGGCTACTGCCGCAACTCATCATAACCAGCTATTCACAGAGTCCCTGTCTCTGTGAGGGAGACGGAAAGATCCTAAACATGCTAAATACATTAAAAATAAATATTCATATTTATATTCGGACTCCATTGCATCTGCAGTCTATTCAGGCTCTATTGCAAGTTCTTCATTTTTCTGAATGGGTGCAATCCCGCTCTGAGACCTAAGCAACAACTGACACTGTTCAGAAACTTACTCTGTGCAGTCCTGGCTCTTCTGTCCAGCTGGGTAGTAAATTGGATGGGTGATGAAGTGATTTGACTCTTAGACTGAGAATTATCGCTCTTCTATCAACTTTTAGCTGTTTTTCCAGCACACACAACAGGAAGTCACTACCAGTCAGGAAAAAAAGATGAAAATAAATCCAGTTGAAGAGTTGATTCTATTGCTGAATGTTCAAAGAGGAGTGTGTCACCACAATCATAATATTTTGGGTTCTCGAGAGTTACAGTTTGTGGGATAATATTGCAATGGAGAACTGTAACAAAGAAGTACCTGCTATTCAGATCAGCCTATCTAAATTAGTCTAGGGATACAGTTGGGTGCCCCAGGAGGCTTATTGTTATGAAGGCTATCATCTTAAACAAGGGGGAAACTGAATTGAATGGGCTATTTCTTTCTAATATAGAACATAAAACCATAGAGTTGGAACCTCGGAGGTTGCTGTGGTCCGCCAGCAGCCTACAGAGCTGGCTGTGGAGTCAGACAGTGAGGAGGCTGGGGAGGACAATGGGTCAGTCCTGGAGTCAGGGGAAGGCCCGGATGAGGGCTCTGCGTCGGAGGCAGAGATGGGGCCACGGCCATCTGGGAGCAATGCATGGACTCCGGAGCTTCCAGAGGCAGACAGCAGAGATGCAGAGGAATAGGAGGAGCCTGTTCCTAGTGCCCGCATGCGAAGAGCTGCCAGAAGGCAAGAGCAGCTAAAGCAAAAAGGACAATTTGGGAGTAAGGCCAGGAGATGATTGACCACCCCCATGAGCCTTAAAAGAGCAGCAACAGATCTTGGGCTCTTTGTAGGAAAGCAACGTTGTTCTAATTGTTTCTAGTTGGCCTCTCTTGTTTCTGAACTTTGTGGGGCTTTGCCAAGAAAAGCCTTTGGCAGGGTGCCAAAGAAGACAAAGTTTAGTGATAAGGCCGAAGGACTTTTTCTGAAGGACTTTGTTTGGGACTTAATTTGGACTAAGATGAAAATGAAGTAATTCTCAGCTGTTCTAATAAAATATGTTTGTTTAAAACTGATTGTGTCTGTTAATAACTACTTGGGCCTAGGTAACAACAGAGATCTTGTAGTCCAACCGTCTGCTCAAGGCAGTGAAATGGTTTTCAATCTATTTTTTGAAAACTTCCAGTGACAAAACATCTAAAATTCTCGGAGGCAAGTGGTTCCATTGATTAATCATTCTCACTGTGAGAAAATCTCTCCTGCCTTCTAAGTTTGATGAGTTTTCAACCATTTCTTCTTGTCTAGCCTTCAGGTGCTTTAGAGCAGGGGTGTCAAACTCGATTTCATTGAGAGCCGCATCAGGGTTGTGTTTGACCTCAGGGGTGGGCGTGGCCAGAATGGGCGTGGCCAGGATTGATGTCACTTGCGTCGGGGGGGTGCCTGTGGTGGCCTGAGCGCTCTTCCAGTGAAAATGGGCTCCTGAGTTCCGTTTTCAGCTGCAGTGGCCTCCTGCGACCCTCTGCCAGCGAAAACGGAGCTCGGGAGGGCTGCAGGCAGCTCTGTTTTTGCTGGCAGAGGCACTGCAGACCAATCCTTCACTATTTCCAAGCCGGCCTCGTGGGCCAGATCTAAGCACCCAGCAAGCCAGATCCAGCAGGCCCCTGGGCCTTGAGTTTGACACCCCTGTTTTAGCGAATAGCTTCAACCTCCTTTACTCTGTGACAGACTCTCCAATATTGGAAGAGACTTATCATGTCCCCCCTCCCAATCTTTCTCTTTGATAAGCTAATCATACCTAGCCCCCTCAATCACTTCATCATACGATTTAGCCTCCAGACTCTTTGTCATCTTTGTTGCATTTCTCTGCGCAGTTTCTAGGGTCTCCCCATCTTTTCTTTTTCTTTTTTTGGTATTGCGATGACCAAAACAGTATGCAGTATTCCAAGTGTGGCCTCACTAATGCAGTATAAAGCAATATTATCACTTGTCGCAATCTTGATCGTATGATGGGGTGGGCATGGCCAACTCGACGTCACTCATCATACCCAGCCCCACCGCCTGGCCACTTGCCTCAAGGACCTCAACTAGGTACAAATTCCCTCTCTATTTATTTACTACTACTACTGAACATCCAAAACAGCCTGAAAAATGCCTGAAAAACGCCCCCCCCCAAATGGCCTCAAAAGCAGCCCAAAACAAGTGGAGGCGAGGCCATCCGGTGGTGGGATTAGCCAGTTCTCTGAACTGGGCAGAATTTTAACAACCGGTTTGCCCGAACCATTCTGAACCATCTGAATCCCACCTCTGCTCTTCCTCCTGTTCCTCAAGGTTATTCCTACTTCCCGTTCCATCAGTGCTGTGAGATGCCAGCATGGTAATAACAGCAAAGGGAGAAAGTCAAACACTCAGCAACAGGGATTTTTCCATGGAGGAAAGCAGGCTTCTCCCAAACTTTGCTGAGCTCTGTTCCTTCAACTGCAAAACAGAAGTCAATATTTTCCTGCTGATCATCGGCCATTCTGGTGGGTTTGCTAGGAACCATCCAACCAATCCGGAGACTGAGATGTCAGTTCTTCCTCTCTGCTATATTTGTGGTGCAAATCCAACCTTTTGCAGAGAGAGTTGGCCTGCCTTTGGATTTAGTGACTGGAGACCTTTGGGTTTGGATGGTCGGTCTGAATCTTCTGGAAATAAATAACTTTCCAACTGAACTGGCAAGGTGTGATTCCAGCAAAGAATGATTCAGCTGTTACACCTAGTTCTGAGTTCCTACACCCAAAATTCAAATTAAAAAATTAAATTAATTAAAAAAAAATCCAGTGACTCTCAGTGGTAGACCGACCGACTGGCTCCCATGTTGGGAAGACTACTAAGGACATTCTCCCATGGTTCTAGTAAGCGAAGCCGAGCTATTACTCCATTTGTTGTGATGAATGTATTAGATATTGTTGTAATTGGGCAAAGGGTGACAGCAGCTGCTTAGCAAATTCTTCTCATCCATTGCCAACAGAGGACTGTTTCACAGAGGACAAATTTATAACACCGAATGTGTGTATGCAGAGAAAAAGAAGTACGAGTCGGACATATGTTGGGAAGCAACAGAGGAACAGCCCAACCTATCAATATTCAGCATCCCTAAGTAAACATTTCCTTCTGCTCCCATTCTTTTTTAAAAAAATATATTTTGAATATAAGAATGAAACCCGGAGCGAGTTTATAATGATACAAACAATATATATATTTCCCCTCCAGCCTCCTTACTTTCCCCCTCCTATGCTAGTTGCTAGGAATTGGTCTGCTCCAAGCTGATGTTTATTATATTGTGAAGGGAAATCGAGGTCACTAAATTCTTCAAGTACAGGAAGCATTTGAATTAGGTTTTGTCTATGGGAGATGAAAGAAGATAAGATTAGAATATTCTGAGGAGGGAAGAAGGAAGGAAGGATGAAGGAAAGAAAGGAAGGGAAGGAAGGGAAGGAAGGAAGGAAGGAAGGAAGGAAGGAAAGAAAGAAAAGGAGAAAAGGAAGGAAGGAAGGAAAGAAGGAAGGAAGGAAGGAAGGAAGGAAGGAAGGAAGGAAGGAAGGAAGGAAGGAAGGAAGGAAGGATTCATAGACTGCTGTTTACAAACATCACATGAAGGTTAGGAGAAGAGACTGTTTGCTTGTGGCTGATTACCTTTAATACATCTCTTGGAATCATTTGGTTGAGATGAATGCCCATAGAAATTAAGTCAATCTTCCTCATGAGTGAACAGAGAAATTGCTGCTTTTTGCAAAGGGATTTTGAAAGTCAATGATGGGATTGATTTCCCCCAAGAAACCATGGCTGCTGTTAGAAATTTCCTTTAGTGGCTTGTGAAAGTGGCTGTTATTTTGAGCAGTTTGGAGAACCGGCAAATGCCACCTCTGGCTGGCCCCAAAGCAGGGTGGGAATGGAGATTTTGCAATATCCGTCCCCTGGAGTGGCGTGGGAATGGAGATTTTGCAGTATCTTTCCCTTGCCACGCCCACCAAGCCACACCAACTGAACTGGTAGTAAAATAATTTGGATTTCACCACTGCTGGGAACCTTTGTCATTAAAGAACCTGTTATAAATCCTGGCTAACAAACCACTATGGCTGGCTTCACACCACCGGGTAAGCCTAATCCAAACCACATTATGGCTTACTGTAATATTGTTGGCTTTTGGTTAATGCGACAAGCAGATAGGGGAGCTCCACCTAATTTAATACTCTCCAACCATTATCAACCATATCATATCGCAACGGTTGAGCACAATTAAATGTTTAAAGCAAATAAAACAACAAGCCGACAAAAATAAAAGCAACAGCCAGCATCCAAAATAACCTCATGTAGGGTTGAACATTAGATGATTTTTATTCCAACTTCAAAGAAAAATAGAGGTGACTGAGACAGCATCAATGGAAGATATAAACTGCCCATCAAAAGTGTTGAGGCTGTGGTGATTCTTTCATCGTGACCTTGCAATCCAGAATGGCTGCATTCCAAAACACGCAGTCCAAGTCTTTCCCAGAGATCTTTAAGGATATCAATAAAAAATGAATATATTCTCTGGATGCCATTTCTGATACTGTGCACTCAGACTGCCATACCTGAACACAAGAGAGAACCGACAGCGGAGGGAGGGGGAGAGAGTTTTAGTTAGAATTATCCAGCTTTTGAATTTACTTGCGGTTGTAGGGTTTAGGATAGGGTACCTTCAAATGTGTGAAAAATATTTCTCCCTCACAGTAAAGTGTGCCTGCGTGAGTGTGTGTGTGGTGTGTGAGGAAGAGAGTAAGAGCGAGAAAAGAAGAAGAAAGAGAGGAGGGGAGAAAGAAAAAAGGAAGGAAGGAAGGAAAAGAAAGAAAGAGAGAGAGAGAAAGAAAGAAAGAAAGAAAGAAAGGAAAGAAGGAAGGAAGGAAGGAAGGAAGGGAAAAAGAGCGGAAGAAGCAAGGAAGGAAAGGAAGCAAGGAAGGAAGGAAGGAAGAGAAAGAGAGAGAGAGAGGAAGAAGGAAGGAAGGAAAGAAAGGAAGAAAGGAAGAAAGGGAAAGAGAGAGAAGAAGGAAGGAAAGGAAGGAAGGAAGAAAGAGGAAGGAAGGAAGGGAAAGAGAGGAAGAAGGAAGGAAGGAAAGGAAGGAAGGAAGGAAGGGAAAGAGAGAGAGAGGAGGAAGGAAGGAAGGAAGGAAGGAAGGAAGAAAGAGAAAGAAAGAAAACAAAAACAAAATTGGATCATGAGGATGAGTGGGGAAACGAAATGCAGTGTCCTAGAAATGAGTGCCTGGGTTACATTACAAACTCCCTCTTACTTTTCCATCCTTAACTCAACTGTCTTTAAGCCTTTCCTTTAATATTCCATTTCTTGCCACTGCTATCCAAGCGGATGGGCTGTTTCTGGTGCAGCACCAGTCCTGCTGCCCTCCTTCTTCCAAATTCTGATCTCATCACGTTGTACTCTCCTTCCCAAGGACCGGCTGTGTGCAAAAACGAATTGCCCAATTACTATCTTGGATCTCTAGCTTTGCACAACAAGTTTTATTATTATTATTATTATTATTATTCGTTTGCTCTGCTGCTCCTTTTAAGCTCTTTGCTTTAACTCTGGGTTCTGTCTTGACGCGGTTATTAATGATACGCGGGAAAACAATGATAGCACTGAATGTTCAATGGCCCATTTAATGCCAATAGAGCTGTTTCCTCCTGCACGCCATCCTCTCTTTTCATACTGAAGCACTTCAGTTTGGATCTGTCTCAGCGTCTACTACAGCAGGAACAACAACAACAATAGCAACAACAACAACAACAAAAACAAGATTTACTGCTCAGTTAAAAATAACGGGGTGATCGTGGAGGAGGAATTCAATGCCAAATGAAACAAGACAAGCCCACCCCTCTCTTTTATTTTTTTTCCCAATTTTTCCAATTGTTTTAATGTGATACACAATTGACAAACACACCACATCTAACTTATAAATATTTCTAAACAGCGTCTCTTAGTGGTCTTCTTTCGCTTTTATACCTTCCCACCCAAATCACATTTGTTATTTTATTTTCTTCCTTATCCCCTTTTCTTTATTTACATTAAATTATCTAATACTAATAGTTTTACTTTTCTAGATTCGTATATATTTATTTATATAATTGTATTGATATATTTTACTCTCTCTTTGAAAGCGACTTCCCTCCAATCGTCCCCGTGGCAGTAAAAGAAATCTACACAAGAGGGCGCTAGGTAGCCTTAACCTCAGGATGTAGAGGCAGCACAGCTAGCTGTCCCGCGGCTTAATTAAGATTTCATGCAACAAATGTATATTGTCCGTTTTCTAAAATGGTAGTTTGGGGGGGGGGGACGCAGAGGCTGGACTGTAGCCCTCCGATGTCCAGGAACAAAAAAATAAGCTTAATTGACAAGAGTCGTACTTGGGATGAGGCTGTTGTGCTGAAGCAGCTGTGACTCTAACACAACAGAGCCCGACATATAAGTCTAAAGCAGAGGTCTCCAACCTTGGTCCTTTTAAGACTTGTGGACTTCAACTCCCAGAGTCCCTCAGCCAGCTTTGCTGGCTGAGGGACTCTGGGAGTTGAAGTCCACAAGTCTTAAAGGGACCAAGGTTGGAGACCCCTGGTCTAAAGGGTGAAAATAGGATCCTGCACGTTTGACTTTAAAAATAAAAATCATACTCAAACAGCAGTGAAGAGCGTTCCCTCTTCCTTCAGACTCACCATTCTTCCCATGGCTGTAGTTTGGCCAGGGGAGAAGTCCAGTGGGTATTAATGTCTCTCGCCTATCAAACAGTAATTTATGATTTGTCAGATATATTTTTTTGAAGTGCTTTTCAAAGAGAGAAAAAAACACTTTTGTTCTCCTCCCCCACACCAAACGCATTAGTTTTTTTAAAAAAAAGTTTCCCCTTTTCTTCCCTCCTCTTCTCATTAGTGATGCTTCATCATGGGTCACTCGTTTTTTCAATCAGAGAAAACCATCCATCTTGCCCAGGGGAAGCTTGTTTTGCTCAGAAGAAATTCGCTCTGAAGTCACATGATTTGATAGCTGAGGAAATGCATGGACTAGTGCAGTGTTAATAGGGGAGAGAGAGAGAGAAAAGAAGAAGAAAGCAAGAGAAAGGAAGGAAGGAAGGAAGGAAGGAAGGAGAAAAATGAGAAAGAAAGGAGAAACAAGGGAGGAAGGAGAAAAAGAAAGAAAGAGAGGGAGGGAGGGAGGGAAGGAAGGAAGAAGAAACAAGGGCAGGAGGAAGAAAGAAAGGAGAAAGAAAGGAAGAAAGGAAGGAAGGAAGGAAGGAGAAATAAATAAAGGAAGGAAGAAAGGAAGGAAGAAAGAAAGAAAGAAAGAAAGAAAGAAAGAAAGACAGAGGGAGGGAGGGAGGGAAGGAAGGAAGGAAGGAAGAAGAAACAAGGGAGGGAGGAAGAAAGGAAGGAAGGAGAAATAAAATAAATAAGGAAGGAGAAAAATGAGAAAGGAAGGAAGGAAGAGGAAACGAGGGAGGGAGGGAGAAAGAGAAAGAAAGAAAGAAAGAGAAGGAAAGGGAGGGAAGGAAAGAAGGAAGAAGAAACGAGGGAGGGAGGAAGAAAGAAAGGAGAAAGGAAGAAAGAAAGAAAAGAAAGAAAGGGAGGGAGAGAGGGAGGGAGGGAGGGTGGAAGGGAGGCAGGAAGGGGATAATAGTTTGTTTGACACGCTATCATTTTTTGCTCATACTTTGTTATGAAGTGCTTTGAAGCAGTGCATATTTACCAGTTGACGAACAGTTAAAATTGCACATAATTGAATGGTACCAGACATAACCTCTCTTTTTGCTGCCTTTTAACTGCTTAAAAATTAAAATTATAAAATGGGTGGGCAGGGATCTGGATTCAAAGAGTAAGGTGTCCTATGGTACCTCTGGGATAGATATAAACAAAACATGTCCCCCCCCCCATCAGTGTAGAAGATACAGCTGTTTTAAATATTCCCAACAGATATAGCTGCCTTAAATCCACTGAATCCTTAAATACTGTATTTTTTGGGAGTATAAGATGCTCCGGACCATAAGTCGCATCTACCTTTTTTGGTGAGGAAAACAAGAAAAAAAAATCTGCCTCTGCCTCTCAGCAATTTTGCCTCCTTGCAGCAAACAGCCTACTTTACTTTCGTTTTCGTTTTCAGCATAGCTTGAGTAGCACAAGAAAAAAACAACCGCTTCCAGCAATTTACCTCCTTGCAGCAAGCAGCAGAGGCCCGTGCAGCAATAGGCAATGGCAATCCCTGCAGCCTGAAACAGCTGAGAGTCGGGAGGCCAATCCACTTGTGCCAATTAGGCTGTGCTGAAGCTGGAATGGGCTGTTTCTTCTTGCTGCTTGCTGCAAGGAGGTAAATTGCTGGGAGGCAGAAGCCAAAGGGTGAGGGCCAGTGGGTGGGAGGGGCTACATTCGGTGTATTTTCACCCCCTTTTAGGTGGGAAAATGGTGCGTCTTATACTCCGAAAAATACGGTAGTAAGGATGAGAAGAAGAATAGTAATACAGTCTTAGTAAACAATTTGACAGTGTTTAGGGAATTATTTGTTTAGCAGAGTGATGGCATTCGGGGAAAAACTGTTCTTGTGTCTAGTTGTTCTGGTGTGCAGTGCTCTGTAGTGTCGTTTTGAGGGTAGGAGTTGAAACAGTTTATGTCCAGGATGTGAGAGGTAAATATTTTCACAGCCCTCTTTTTGACTTGTGCAGTATACAGGTCCTCAATGGAAGGCAGGTTGGTAACTATTGTTTTTTCTGCAGTTCTAACTATCTGTTTATAACTGACTAATAAGCGCAATTTTCTGACCCAGCTTCAAGTTCACTCCCCAAGCTTGAGAGACCTCCAACAGACTTGAATCAGGCCTTCTTTCGGGCCCTCACTGGAGTGAAAATGTGGGAAATGAGCTTGCGCTCTTCCTAATGAATAAAAATGAGAGCGACTGCACAATTTGCTGTGCGGTTAGCAGTTATACACTCCCACCTGAGACTTGGAATTGCCGCTTTCCATCTTTTTAATGGCTCTTTGGAAGCTTGAAGAAAAGAGGTCAATTCTTTAATTGCTCTTTACGTACTACGATAGGCAAAATAGTAATATGTTAAAAGATAAATAAAGGAGGTGGAAGAAATCTTCCAAGGGCTTCTTAAAAAGTGGTTCCCCTGGACCTGCAAACTTGTTCGTTTGTAAAGGACACACAGGAATGGACAAGAGCCAGGGGTGGGATTCAAAAATTTTAGCAACCGGTTCTCTGCCCAGTTGCTGGGTGGGCGTGGCCACGCTGGGTGTGGACTACTTGGCCTCCTGCACCATGGCGGGGGAAGTTTTTGCCCTCCCTAAGTTCTGGAGGCTTTCCTCAAGCCTCTGGGAGGGCGAAAACAGCCTCCTCCGGGCTCCAGAGGCCAGAAACAGACTTGTTTCCGGACTTCTGGAACTTCTAGGAGGCCCACTTTTCACCCTCTCAAAGCCTCCGCGCGGGCCCTGCACTTACCTGGCATCCAAAACAGGCCACGTGGAGACTCCTCGGAGGGGAGGAGAGAGATGGACAGGGCTAACCAGTCCTTGCAATGTAAAATTAGCATCCGGTTTGCCCGAACCTATCCGAACCAGCTGAATCCCACCCTTGACAAGAGCCAATATGCTAATGTGTGCTGTCTTTTTCTGCTGCTTACTTGATGCTCATGTAGAAGGGATCAAGGTTCTCAATACAGATCATCCTTTTTTTTTTGTTTGTTTGTTTACATTTATATCCCGCCCTTCTCCGAAGACTCAGGGCGGCTTACAGTGTATAAGGCAATAGTCTCATTCTATTTGTATATTTTTACAAAGTCAACTTATTGCCCCCCCAACAATCTGGGTCCTCATTTTACCTACCTTATAAAGGATGGAAGGCTGAGTCAACCTTGGGCCGGGCTTGAACCTGCAGTAATTGCAGGCTACTGTGTTCTAATAACAGGCTCTAACAGCCTGAGCTATTCCGGCCCTATTCCTTGGCTTACAACCACTCATTTAGCCATCATTCGAAGTTAAAGCGGCACTGAAAAACTGTCTTACAACCAGACTTTTGCACTTATGACGATAGCAGCATCCTATGGGTCACATGATCAAAATTTGGATGCTTAGTAGCCTGTACGTATTAACAAAGGTTGTAGTGTTACAGGGCCATGTGATCATTTGCAACCTTCCCAGACAGCTTTCAACAAGCAAAGTTAGTGGGGCGACTAGATGACCTGTGGGAGCGCAGTAGTTAGCATTGCAGGCTAAACTCTGCCGACTGCCAGGAGTTCGATCCTAACCAGCTCAGAGTTGATTCAGCCTTCCATCCTTCCGAGGTCAGTAAAATTTGGGGGCAAGAGGCTGACTCTGTAAACTGCTTAGAGTGGGCTGTGAAGCACTATGAAGCAATGTATAAGTCTAAGGGCTATTGCTATTTACTTAATATATGATTCACTTAACAACTGCAGTAACTTGCTTAACAACTATGGCAAAAAGATCATAACATTGGACACGACTCTCTGTGTCCAATGTTATGTTTCACAGCCCTTTGTGTCCAAAGGGCTGTAAAAATATCTACAGACCCCTCACATCCTGGACATAAATTGTTTCAACTCCTACCCTCAAAACGATGCTATAGGCACACCAGAACAACTAGACACAAGGACATTTTCCCCCCGAATGCCATCACTCTGCTAAACAACTAATTCCCACAACACTGTCAAATTATTTACTAAGACTGTCTTACTATTATTCTTCTCATCCTTCCTATTACCTATCTCCTCCCACTTATGGCTATAACCATGTTGCTTGTATCTTTACAATTTATATTATTTGTTTCCTAGTATGATTTGAGTGCTTATTAGTAACCTATGACTATCACTAAGTGTTGTACCTTATGAATCTTGATGAATGTATTTTATTTTTTCTTTATGTACACTTAGAGCATATGCACCAAAGACAAATTTCTTGTGTGTCCAATCACACTTGGCCAATAAAGAACTCTATTCTATTCTTAACCACTACCTTGTGTAGCAATGGAAATTCTAAATCCCAATTGTGGTCATAAATTGGTGACTACCTATATATCAGAGGTGGGTTTCAGCAAGTTCTGACCAGTTCTGGAGAACCGATAGCGGAAATTTTGAGTAGTTTGGAGAATCGGTAGTAAAAATTCTGACTGGCTCTGCCCCCATCTATTCTCTGCTTTCTGAGTCCCAGCTGATCGGGAGGAAATGGGGATTTTGCAGTATCCTTCCCCTGCCACACGCACCAAGCCATAAAATGTCCACTAAGCCACGCCCACCAAGCCACACCCACAGAACCTGTAGTAAAAAGTTTTGAAACCCACCACTGCTATATATTAGTAGTTACCTTAGGGTTTAGGTCTGGTGACCTTTACAACTGTTTCTTCCCAGTTGTACCGTCCTGTCAGATCTGTCAGGAAAGTCAAGTTGTGGGTCCTGTCTATTAAGAAGGGCCATCTGATAGAATAGAATAGAATTTTTTTTTATAGAATAGAATTTTTTATTGGCCAAGTGTGATGGACACACAAGGAATTTGTCTTGCTGCCTTTTAACTGCTTAAAAATTAAAATTATAAAATGGGTGGGCAGGGATCTGGATTCAAAGAGTAAGGTGTCCTATGGTACCTCTGGGATAGATATAAACAAAACATGTCCCCCCCCCATCAGTGTAGAAGATACAGCTGTTTTAAATATTCCCAACAGATATAGCTGCCTTAAATCCACTGAATCCTTAAATACTGTATTTTTTTGGAGTATAAGATGCTCCGGACCATAAGTCGCATCTACCTATTTTGGTGAGGAAAACAAGAAAAAAAAATCTGCCTCTGCCTCCCAGCAATTTTGCCTCCTTGCAGCAAACAGCAAACAGCCTACTTTACTTTCGTTTTCGTTTTCAGCATAGCTTGAGTAGCACAAGAAAAAAAAACTGCTCCCAGCAATTTACCTCCTTGCAGCAAGCAGCAGAGGCCCGCACAGCAATAGGCAATGGCAATCCCTGCGGCCTGAAACAGCTGAGAGTTGAGAGGCCAATCAACTTGTGCTAATTAGGTTGTGCTGAAGCTGAAATGGGCTGTTTCTTCTTGCTGCTTGCTGGGAGGCAGAGGCCAAAGGGTGGGGGCCAGTGGGTGGGTGGGGCTGCATTCGGTGTATTTTCACCCCCTTTTAGGTGGGAAAATGGTGTGTCTTATACTCCGAAAAATACGGTAGTAAGGATGAGAAGAAGAATAGTAATACAGTCTTAGTAAAGAGTTTGACAGTGTTGAGGGAATTATTTGTTTAGCAGAGTGATGGCATTCGGGAAAAAACTGTTCTGGTGTCTAGTTGTTCTGGTGTGCAGTGCTCTGTAGTGTCGTTTTGAGGGTAGGAGTTGAAACAGTTTATGTCCAGGATGTGAGGGGTCCTGTAAATATTTTCACAGCCCTTTTTTTGACTCGTGCAGTATACAGGTCCTCAGTGGAAGACAGGTTGATAACTATTGTTTTTTCTGCAGTTCTAACTATCTGTTTATGACTGACTAATAAGCGCAATTTTCTGACCCAGCTTCAAGTTCACTCCCCAAGCTTGAGAGACCTCCAACAGACTTGAATCAGGCCTTCTTTTGGGCCCTCACTGTAGTGAAAATGTGGGAAATGAGCTTGCGCTCTTCCTAATGAATAAAAATGAGAGCGACTGCACAATTTGCTGTGCGGTTAGCAGTTATACACTCCCACCTGAGACTTGGAATTGCCGCTTTCCATCTTTTTAATGGCTCTTTGGAAGCTTGAAGAAAAGAGGTCAATTCTTTAATTGCTCTTTACGTACTACGATAGGCAAAATAGTAATATGTTAAAAGATAAATAAAGGAGGTGGAAGAAAACTTCCAAGGGCTTCTTAAAAACTGGTTCCCCTGGACCTGCAAACTTGTTCGTTTGTAAAGGACACACAGGAATGGACAAGAGCCAGGGGTGGGATTCAAAATTTTTAGCAACCGGTTCTCTGCCCGGTTGCTGGGTGGGCGTGGCCATGCTGGGTGTGGACTACTTGGTCTCCTGCACCATGGCGGGGGAAGTTTTTGCCCTCCCTAAGCTCTGGAGGCTTTCCTCAAGCCTCTGGGAGGGTGAAAACAGCCTCCTCCGGGCTCCAGAGGCCAGAAACAGGCTTGTTTCCGGACTTCTGGAACTTCTAGGAGGCCCACTTTTCACCCTCCCAAAGCCTCCGCGCGGGCCCTGCACTTACCTGGCATCCAAAACAGGCCACGTGGAGACTCCTCGGAGAGGAGGGGAGAGATGGACAGGGCTAACCAGTCCTTGCAATGTAAAATTAGCATCCGGTTTGCCCGAACCTATCCGAACCAGCTGAATCCCACCCTTGACAAGAGCCAATATGCTAATGTGCACTGTCTTTTTCTGCTGCTTACTTGATGCCCATGTAGAAGGGATCAAGGTTCTCAATACAGATCATCCTTTTTTTTTTGTTTGTTTGTTTACATTTATATCCCGCCCTTCTCCGAAGACTCAGGGCGGCTTACAGTGTATAAGGCAATAGTCTCATTCTATTTGTATATTTTTACAAAGTCAACTTATTGCCCCCCCAACAATCTGGGTCCTCATTTTACCTACCTTATAAAGGATGGAAGGCTGAGTCAACCTTGGGCCGGGCTTGAACCTGCAGTAATTGCAGGCTACTGTGTTCTAATAACAGGCTCTAACAGCCTGAGCTATTCCGGCCCTATTCCTTGGCTTACAACCACTCATTTAGCCATCATTTGAAGTTAAAGCGGCACTGAAAAACTGTCTTACAACCAGACTTTTGCACTTATGACGATAGCAGCATCCTATGGGTCACATGATCAAAATTTGGATGCTTAGTAGCCTGTACGTATTAACAAAGGTTGTAGTATTACAGGGCCATGTGATCATTTGCAACCTTCCCAGACAGCTTTCAACAAGCAAAGTCAGTGGGGCGACTAGATGACCTGTGGGAGCGCAGTAGTTAGCATTGCAGGCTAAACTCTGCCGACTGCCAGGAGTTCGATCCTAACCAGCTCAGAGTTGATTCAGCCTTCCATCCTTCCGAGGTCAGTAAAATTTGGGGGCAAGAGGCTGACTCTGTAAACTGCTTAGAGTGGGCTGTGAAGCACTATGAAGCGATGTATAAGTCTAAGGGCTATTGCTATTTACTTAACAACATGATTCACTTAACAACTGCAGTAACTTGCTTAACAACTATGGCAAAAAGATCATAACATTGGACACGACTCTCTGTGTCCAATGTTATGTTTCACAGCCCTTTGTGTCCAAAGGGCTGTAAAAATATCTACAGACCCCTCACATCCTGGATATAAATTGTTTCAACTCCTACCCTCAAAACGATGCTATAGGGCACTGCACACCAGAACAACTAGACACAAGGACATTTTCCCCCCGAATGCCATCACTCTGCTAAACAACTAATTCCCACAACACTGTCAAATTATTTACTAAGACTGTCTTACTATTATTCTTCTCATCCTTCCTATTACCTATCTCCTCCCACTTATGGCTATAACCATGTTGCTTGTATCTTTACAATTTATATTATTTGTTTCCTAGTACGATTTGAGTGCTTATTAGTAAGCTATGACTATCACTAAGTGTTGTACCTTATGAATCTTGATGAATGTATTTTATTTTTTCTTTATGTACACTTAGAGCATATGCACCAAAGACAAATTTCTTGTGTGTCCAATCACACTTGGCCAATAAAGAACTCTATTCTATTCTTAACCACTACCTTGTGTAGCAATGGAAATTCTAAATCCCAATTGTGGTCATAAATTGGTGACTACCTATATATCAGAGGTGGGTTTCAGCAGGTTCTGACCAGTTCTGGAGAACCGATAGCGGAAATTTTGAGTAGTTTGGAGAATCGGTAGTAAAAATTCTGACTGGCTCTGCCCCCATCTATTCTCTGCTTTCTGAGTCCCAGCTGATTGGGAGGAAATGGGGATTTTGCAGTATCCTTCCCCTGCCACACCCACCAAGCCATAAAATGCCCACTAAGCCACGCCCACCAAGCCACACCCACAGAACCGGTAGTAAAAAGTTTTGAAACCCACCACTGCTATATATTAGTAGTTACCTTAGGGTTTAGGTCTGGTGACCTTTCCCAGTTGTACCGTCCTGTCAGATCTGTCAGGAAAGTCAAGTTGTGGGTCCTGTCTATTAAGAAGGGCCATCTGATAGAATAGAATAGAATAGATTTTTTTTTTATAGAATAGAATTTTTTATTGGCCAAGTGTGATTGGACACACAAGGAATTTGTCTTGGTGCATATGCTCTCAGTGTTCATAAAAGAAAAGATACGTTCATCAGGGTACAACATTTACAACACAATTGATGGTCAATATATCAATATAAATCATAAGGATTGCCAGCAACAAAGTTACAGTCATACAGTCATAAGTGGAAAGAGATTGGTGATGGCAACGATGAGAAGATTAATAGTAGTGCAGATTTAGTAAATAGTTTGACAGTGTTGAGGGAATTATTTGTTTAGCAGAGTGATGGCCTTCGGGAAAAAACTGTTCTGGTGTCTAGTTGTTCTGGTGTGCAGGGCTCTATAGTGTCGTTTTGAGGGTAGGAATTGAAACAGTTTATGTCCTGTATGTGAGGGGGTCTGTAAATATTTTCACGGCCCTCTTCTTGATTCGTGCAGTATACAGGTCCTCAATGGAAGGCAGGTTGGTGGCAATAATTTTTTCTGCAGTTCTAATTATCCTCTGAAGTCTGTGTCTTTCTTGTTGGGTTGCAGAATCGAACCAGACAGTTATAGAGGTGCAAATGACGGGACTCAGGATGAGAGCTTTTTTTGTGTGTGTATGTGTGGCACCCACCCTCTGGAATTATCATTCAGAAGTTAAACTTCCACTGACTTTTTATAAGGCTTTGAAGAACTATTTCCATCATTGAGAATGGGGCCTCAAGTGCATGGCTGAACCTTATCATGGTTGTATGGTGTCAGGTTCTGGACAGACACTTGGAAAGAAGACAAACCAGGTTCCTGGGTGTAGCAATCGTTATCTGGCGCTCCGGCACGTTCCAACAATCATAGAAGTGCAGATGACAGACTCAATAATTCCTCTGTAGAACTGGATCAGCAGCTCCTTGGGCAACTTGACCTTCCTGAGCTGGCACAGAAAAAACATTCTTTGTTGTGCTTTTTTGATCTTAGCTCTCCATTTTAGATCTTGCGATATGGTAGGACCTAGAAATGTGAAGGTTTCTACTGTTGATACTGTGTTGTCTGGTATTGTAAGAGGTGGAAGTATGGAAGGGTTTCTCCTGAAGTCTACCACCATTTCTATAGTTTTGAATGTGTTCAGTTCCAGATTGTTCCGGTCGCAGCACATAAAATGAAACAAAGCAAAGAGTGAAAATATGTATTTAAAATAAATAAGAAAAGGCAACACATGGATTAAATACTTAGTGGTGGGATGACATTTTTCGGTACCAAGGATGAAAAGTGCCTCCAGATGAGTCTGGTAATGCCAGCACATTCATTTAGTGGTTTAAATTGGTTTCAACTAGGTTGACTTTGGTGGGATTAGACATAATAACTTTAGTTCATCCGAAGCTATTGAATCCTGAATTGAATACTACACCTGCTTGTTTTCTTTCTTTTTTTATTGAAAAAGTTTTAACAAACAAAAACATTTTTCCCCCTTCCCCCCTCCCTTCCCCACCACCACCCCCGGCTTCCCGGATCAAGGTATTGTTATACATAAACCAAACATAGAATAAAATTTTCCCTTCTAATCCAATTAACCTCATCCAAATCTTTTCATTTCCTAACCCTCCCATTATATAAAATAATACATCCTAATTATTCAAAGGCAATCTGATATCTCTTAATCTGATCTCTGTTTTGTAAATAATCAATCCATTTTTTCCATTCAATTAAATATCTTTCCTGCGTATTGTCTTTCAAAAAGGCTGAGATTTTAGCCATCTCAGCCAAGTTAGTAACTTTCAATATCTATTCTTCTATTGTAGGTAACTCTTTTTTCTTCCAATATTGTCCAATCAACAGCCTTGCTGCTGTTATTAAATTCAAAATCAATTTAATCTCAGTCACTGTACAATCCGTTATAATTCCCAAAAGGAAAAATTGCGGCAGGAACTTTATCTTCTTCTTCAGGACATTTTGATACACCTGCTTGTTTTCATTTGCACTTGAATCATATCACCTGCAGCAAAATGCAGCCACAGTGTGGATTAAAACTACAGTGTTCTAGATTATTGACTGGAGATGCTTTTCATTTCCACATGTAAGGCACTTCTTGATGCGGCAGTGCCAATTAGTTGACAAAATGCATGTCTGAGCCAGTCCTGAATGCATGGCTAATTCAAACATTTGTCTTCATAAGCCTCTTGTCTCTGAATCCTATTTGTCCCAGGCAAATCACAATTTCAGGTTAGCCTGCTCCTAACGTCATTACAATCACGGTGTACAATATGCATGTATTTTTATTTATGATTATATTCAAGGTTCCAATGTATCTATTACGATATTTGAAATGGAATTTTATGCCAGCCTGGTAATTATGCAATAGATCAGGGGTGTCAAACACAAGGGCCGGGGGCCGGATCTGGTCCGCGAGGTGCTTAGAATTGGCCCACAGGGCCACCCTGGAAACAGTGAAGGACCAGCCCACGGTGCCTCTGCGCGGCCCTCCTGAGCTCCATTTTTGGCCATGACGGTCTCCTGCAGCCCTCTGCCAGTGAAAATGCAGCTGAGGAGGAGCCTGTTTTTGCTGGCAGAGGGTTGCAGGAGGCCGTTGCAGTCAAAAATGGAGTTCGGGAGCCTGTTTTTCCTGGCAGAATGCTCAGGCTACCACAAGTGCCCCCAACACGAGTGACATCAAGCTGACCACACCCACCCTGGTCACGCCCACCCAGGTCCCCCTAGGTCAAACCACTGTTGTGGTCTGCCAACAGCCTGCGGAGCTGGCAACGGACTTGGACAACAATGAGTCTGAGGAAGAGCGTGGGCCAGTCCTGGAGGCTGGGGAAGGCCCAGATGAGGGCTCTGCGTCGGAGGCTGAGGTGGGGCCAGGGCCATCGGGGAGTGAGGTGCGGACTCTGAGAAACTGGTTGGGGAATTCTGGGAATTGAAGTCCACACATCTTCAAGCTGCCAAGGTTGACGAACACTGACTTAGACTAGTAAATGCAGTATGCTGTAATAGTGATTCTTTGACAGCTGCAACTATGGTGCCTGTATAAAGATCTGTTTGTTTCTTAGCCAATACCAATCTCTCTCTCAATTTTTTTCCCATGTTTCTGCTTCATGGCTTGTAATTGACCATAATATATCCTTCTTAAAATCTGCTTGAAGAACACTGGTTCAACTGATGACTCATCTCAAAAATCCAGCCTGCTGTCTGTTTTAGCTCATATTATGAACATTTATCAGTGGCAGGCAGGGTTTGGATTCTCTAGCCAAAACTATCTATTGTAGGCATGTCCTTTATAGCGTTTACAAACCTCAGTGAGCTGGCAGTAGCAACCTCCAATTTGTTTCCCAAGCCATTGTCCAAATCTTAAGGAGTTATTTAGTGTTTCTTCGCTGCCTTTTCTTCAAGGAAATCTAGCTTGGCACCTTCTCTCACTCTCTGTTCTTAAGGAGGGCTGGATGGGAGAGAAGAACCCACATAAGGATTTATTTAGGAAAATGATGCGAATGGTGAGGCATTCCAACCAGGAGATTCAACCCAAAATCTGACTTGTTAATCAGACCTACATCTTTTGATCCAGATAGAAGTCGGAGACAATCCAATGCTGAAGAACCAATCAGGAGTAGATCAATACCCATGTTAAGTGGGCTCTTAAATGAAGGAGTAGCGTTGCACACTGCCCCTTTGTGGGTTTTTTTTTAAGGGAGTAACCAGGACATCTCCCCCAGTGATGAGATCCAATTTTTTTTACTACCGGTTCTGTGGGTGTGGCTTGGTGGGCGTGGCAGGGGAAGGATACTGCAAAATCTCCATTCCCACCCCACTCTGGGGCCAGCCAGAGGTGGTATTTGCTGGTTCTCCAAACTACTCAAAATTTCCACTACCGGTTCTCCAGAACCTGCTGGATTTCACCCCTGATCTCCCCCCACTCCAGGTTGACTCAAAGCCAGCTAAGTGATGCCTTAATTCGGAGGCTAAATTGGAGATCCAAGAAACAAACACTGTGGCAAACTCACAAATGGTGATGCTAGGCTAATCCTGATTAGGATTTTTTCCCCCTTAGCTTTAATTCAGGGGTAGTCAACCTTTTTATACCTACCACCCACTTTTGTATCTCTGTTAGTAGTACAATTTTCTAACCGCCCACCGGTTCCACAGTAATGCGCCGTGTATCGTTGTCTGCGCATGCCTCTCGTGCATCGTGGATTGGGTTTGTGGGGGACGCCGGCTACCAGCTCTGCTTGTCTGTTACAGCTGGGTGGTGTGGGGGGAGATGCGCAAGCTATTCTGGGATGAGGTTCTTTTGTTTGCGGTCGCACTATAACGCCATTTAGTTTCACTTACGTAACGTGAACTAAATTTATGCACGGTTGATACAAATAGTATATTTTCAGAAATTTAAATTGTCACGGGGAATTTTATGAAAACCTAATGAAAATGTTTTTAAATAATTCTATGAATTTTTTAAAAAAAGTCAATTAAATTAAAAAAAAGGAAAGTGCTTCAGTATCAGACAAAACCCCTACTGCCCACCATGAAAACTGGAATGCCCACTAGTGGGTGGTAGAGATCAGGTTGACTACCACTGCTTTAATTTATGGAAAATTATTTAAGATGTTCCACGGGGACAAGTAGTTGGTGCCAGCATTTATCAAATAAGGTCTCCCAGAAATTGTACGAAGGTACATGGGGATGGGAATTATAGGGGGTAAGAAGGTAGCGCTTATCTATATATACACACATAAACAGACAGACAGACAGACATATGCATGCATAATATATAATAATAATTATATAATTATATATATATTATTGCTCCCAGAAGCACGAAGCTGAAGCCTGAAGATGACGAATGAGACTTCGTCGAAACGTTGCCAAGACACTTCCAATTTTACACGGGAGAAAACCCGAACAACCAAAGACCTACATATATAATTATATAATTATATATATAATTATAATTATATATATATATATATATATGTGTGTGTGTGTGTGTGTGTATATGTATGTGTGTGTATATATATAGGTCTTTGGTTGTTCGGGTTTTCTCCCGTGTTTCTCCCGAACAACCAAAGACCTATGGAAGATACATACTAATACAAAGTAATAAAAATGAAAAAAGAAAAAGAAACAGATAAAAGAGAAAAGTTAAAGGGGCAGGAAAGGAGGGAAAAAAAGAAAAGAAAAATAGAAAAGGAAGAAAAAAAGATACAAAGAAGTAGTTTCCAATCTTCTTTATATCAGTTATACAATACAATTATACATTTTTCTCTTTTTCTGTCATTACAGCTTAACCCTCTCCTTTCTGGAGCAAAAGTTTACCAACCAATCCACAGGACTCAAAAAAACCAACCCAATACATCCAGGGATGGGTTTCAAAAATTTTGCTGGGTGGACATGGCCATCATGGGTGTGGCCTAATCGGTGTCCTGTACCAGGGCAGGCAGGGGGTGGGGTGGCATTTTTTGCCCTCCCTGGGCTCTGGAGACCCTCTGGAGGCCAGAAATGGACTCGTTTCTAGCCTTCCTGAACTTCCGGTAGGTCCGTTTTTTGCCCTCCCTGAGCCTCTGTGTGCGCCCTGCATTGACCTGCATCCAAAATGGGCCACATGGGGACTCTGTGAGGGGGCGGGGTGGGGTGGAAGGGAACATCCAGGAGTGGGATTTGGGGGTTCTCCGAATTGCACAGAATCTTAGCTAGAGGTTCTCCCGACCCCTGCGAACCCCCAGCAGCCCACCCCTGAACACATCCCACTGCTGATATCATGTAATGAGACCCATGTGAATAGCTATATTCATGAGCTGGAAAGCTAAGGAAAAATGGGATTGGTTATTATTTAAAGGGGAGGGGGATTTTTCAAGAGCTGTTGGAACGCTCATTAAAAAAAAAGCCCTCAAAACTTGTGAATAGTAAACCGTTTCTGTGTTATAGAACTACATGGATGTTAAGCTTTAAAGAGAATTTTCACTTCATAGTCATGCAAAGCAATATCCAAAAGGACATCTTCTTATACGTATAGACCCAGGCTATATACATTAGATAAATAAATACTTTCTCTGTATGAAAAAAAAACCTTTTGAATTTTTTAGAAGCACATGTATTTTAGCAACAGTATACAGTAAATTTAGTTTTGCTTGGGAAACTATGACAAGCCATTACTCTTTGTACCCCAGACTGCCATGGCATCGTTGGGCCAACACTGTCTTTCTGGTCAGACAGAAGATACTACAGATATGTCTCAGGCTCATATATACACAAGCTCATTAATTCCTTCATTGTTAGGGTCATTCATATCCTTTTTAACCTGCACTGAAATTTTGAACCCTCCCCCTTGAGCAACATTACACATTAGGAAATACAACGGCATATGACGTTCAGTATGCTCTATCACTGGCTAAAAATCCTGGGAACATAGAAGGCTGAGCTATGGGATCGGGTGAGATTTTGCATTCTTAGAATCACACTGTAGCAGCAAGATTAAATTTCTCCCCATAGATTAGCCTAACATTTTGTATTCGCCTGTTCTACACTATGGACTGTGAACATTGGAGAAATGTAAAATACGGAAGATCACAAAGTACCGAGATCTGAACAATCAAAGTTGAAAGATTATGGCATAACCCAGCTGTGTGTCAGTCCTGTCCCAGCTTGGGTGTTTAAGAAAGAAAGACCTTTGATTCCACTGATAGAAAAAAGGTATACTTTTACTAAAGCCACTACTTCTGGTTTGGAAGCATTACTGCTTCAGTCAGGAAGGCAGTGCAAGAGTGGTGAGGACAGCAGAAAAGATTATTGGTAGCTCACTTCCTTCTGTCCAGGACATAGCACATAAGCAATGCTTGAGCAGGGTCCACAGTATTGCCTGGGACGCTACACACCCTCTCGACAACTGGTTTTCCTTGTTACCTTCTGGGAGGGGGCTATCCAAAGCAGAACATCCAGATTCAGTCACAGCTTTGTTCCATATAGCATCAACCTTGTGAACTCTCAAGCTTCCTCTTTCCGCTATGTATTCAAGATGGACAGTGATTAATGTGTGTGTGTGTGTGTGTGTGTATATAGCATGGCAATTCTCCTCGTAGCAGTCCATGGCAGACAGTGTCGCAGTCTGGGTTTACCCATTTCAAGAAAGCTGCATTCAAAATTATACCGCTAAACCCATTGGAGTGCTACACAATGTCCGTACTGTTAAAATTTAATAATGCCTTATTGCTATTAGTCAACTTATATATCCCACTTCAGCAAAATAAGTCCCAGATCAATAGCTTGTGGGTCAAAGTAGAAGGCTATTTAATCTTTAGCAAAGCAATCTTATGTTTATTTATCCTTGTGTAATAGTTTCTGATGATTTCAATGCGAAGATGAGGGTAAATGATAAGATGCGATTTGCTCAATTCCATCAATATTCCCGAGAAGTAGATACGATCTCTTCCCCCTCCCTTATTCATTCAGCAATCTAAGGATGTAATGGGGGATTACAAGGGGCTGTGTTTATTTCAAATGACTAACAGACTATATTTGTATCTATTGAATGGATGCATCCATAGCAATTTTCTTGGTGAATTGTCTCCCTGGGCCCAGCCATGGCCTTCTCTGATTGATTACACTGTAATCTTAAGGAACCTGCCTCCTTTCATATAAAAGATTTTAGCTAAACAGTGAGTCTGACAGCGAACATCTTCTAAGCATAATACCATTTGATAATCTGCTTCTGGAATTGGACCCTACTGCTAAAATGAAATTGGAGCCAGGGACAGGGTTTGTTCGTGCTAAATAAACTCAACAATAGAAAGAGACAATACCTTAGCTGCTGAGGTAGCATTGCACATTTACTTGGAAATTGTATTATACAGAACTATACCAAACTTATTGAGTTAATCTATCCGCTACTGTCTGTTCAAATTTCAGGGAAGAGAGAAGAAAAATAAAGCGAGAAGGAGGCTTGTTCCTCTCAACCCTGTGTCGTGTCCCACTCCTTCGCTGACGGCCGGGTCAGGGAAATCCGAATCAGGCGTGCCTTTGCAGCTCTGCCAAAGTCCTAGCAAAGTTCTCAAGGCAGGCAGGAGACCAGAAAGTGATTTCAGCAAGATAAAGTAGACTTTGCCTGACTCAGAGAATGCCAGAAAGCAGATCCTTTATATAGGCCATGGGGTGTGGCTCCATGACTCAGCACTTATCCCGGCCTGCCCCTCCCTTCCTTCTGTTGCCGCCGCTTATCTAATCTCCTGAAGCGAGGGTCACTCCAGTCTGCAGCTGTTGGTAATTGACCTTCCTCAGGCTCACATGCTGTGGGGGAGAGGGAGGGGTCTAATTGCTCCGTTTGCCTGGGCATGGAGCCAGGGCTGGGGGCTGGAGGTGCTTCTTCTTTCTCAGCCTGTCTGGGCATGGAGCCAGGGCTGGGGCCAGGAGGCATGCTAGGACATTCCTCAGCGTTCGGAAGCAGATAAGAAGGCCCCGACTGCGGAGAAAGTGGGCGAGGCACAACACCCTGGTTGGTAGTGAGTGCCTTCAAGCCAATGATGAATTAATTAGGTCGGTAATGCCGACTGACGAAAAGGGAGCGCTCATGCATGCGCACACATCTCTGAGCCGCAACCTGGAAGAGGAGCTGCCGAGGGCGCATGCGCGCACCTGAAAACGAACTTCTGGTTTTAGTTACTGAACTTCCGGTTTTAGCCAGCTATTCTTCCGGGTTTCTGGTGTGCATGCACATGCAACAATCAGCTGGCCAGCGCACATGCTCACGCAGGAAGACCAGCTCTTCTAGTTCCCAGCACTGCCACATGCAAAAAAGCCAGATGATCATCATGTGCACATGCATGCCAAAAACCCAGAAGAGGAATGAGCGACGCCACATGTGCCAAGTGACATGGCTCCCTGTGCCACTTCAGGCACGTGTGCTGTAGGTTCGCCATCAAGGGATTAGGTTGTTCAAACTACATAAGGAGGAAGCATCTGTATTTTCTACCCAGGACTTGACATTGCTAGGAAAAAATAACAGCACAATATTTAAGGTGCTGGCTTAATTGCCAGGAGAGTGTGAGTTCTAGGCCTCTTTTAAATCATGAAAAACAGCAGGGTGACTTGGAGCCAGTCACTCTCTCTCTCTCTCTCAGCCCAATTCACTTTACAGGATTGTCGTTGTGGGGAAAATAGGAGGCGGAAGGAGGGATAAATATATTTGCTTGCTTGAGATAGACAGACAGACAGAATTCATAGGCTTATAATTATAGATACTGTATTTTTCGGAGTATAAAACGCTCCGGACTATAAGACGCACCTACCTTTTTGGGTGAGGAAAACAAGAAAGAGAAATCTGCCTCTGCCTCGCAGCAATTTTGCCTCCTTGCAGCAAAGGATAAACATCCTGCCTTACTTTCATTTTCATTTTCAGCATAGCTTGATTAGTACAAGAAAAAAAAAATCTGCTTCCAGCAATTTACCTCCTTGCAGCAATAGGCCATGGCAATCCCTGCAGCCTGAAACAACTGAGAGTTGGAAGGCCAATCAACTTGTGCTAATTAGGCTGTGCTGAAGCTGAAATGGACTATTTCTTCTTGCCGCTTGTTGGAAGGAGGTAAACTGCTGGGAGGCAGAGGCCAAAGGGTGGGGGCCAGTGGGGGGGACAGGACTACATTTGGTGTATAAGAGGCACCCAAATTTTCAACCCCTTTTGGGTGGGGGGGAAAGGTGCATCTTATACTCTGAAAAATACGGTAATAAGCTCTCTAGAACTGATCATAGTTAGAATATTTTGAACATGTGATGCAACACCCGGAAAAATACGGCATACTTCATTTAATCCTCCAAGGAAAGATTGAAGGCAGACGAGGTCCAGGCACAAGAAGAACACCATAGCTTCAAAATCTAAGAGACTGGTTTAGACAAAACTCGACAGCACTTTTTCATGCAGCTGTTGATAAAAATAGGATTGCCAACATCCAAT
Organism: Ahaetulla prasina; assembly: GCF_028640845.1. Lineage (NCBI taxonomy): Eukaryota > Metazoa > Chordata > Lepidosauria > Squamata > Colubridae > Ahaetulla > Ahaetulla prasina. The sequence continues at coordinate 23,338,943 of NC_080544.1, forward strand.
GATGAAAATGGCACCAGAAGAAGAAGAACCGATCATATGCATCTATGGAAAGAGAAGTTGAGAACTGCCCGATATCAGCACTTCAGCTTTTGGAGCATAATAAGTAAACTTTATGCTAAACATCTACACAATAAATTGGCAAATTGGATCACTCTAGATTAGTGGCCCCCAACCTTTTGGGCTCCAGAGACTGGTGGAAAGAGGTTTTTCCGCAGACCAGAGGGGTGTGTGGTTTTATGTGCTGCCTGCACCTCCCTTGTTTACGCGGCCTGGTTTCTGACACATCATGGACTGGTGCCAGTTTACAGGCCGAGATTTGGAGACCTCTGCTCTAGATCAGTGTTTCTCAACCTCAACAACTTTAAGATGTAGGGCAGTGATGGTGAACCTTTGACGTCACTGCATGCTGGCCTGCGTGCCGGAAGTGGGACGTGAAACCATCCCGTGAGGTATGAGCGGCCCCGCTGGCCTTCGTGTGCAGGAGTGCCGATACCTGGAAGAGCAGTGGCCCATTGCACATGTGCGAGCCGGCACCTGGACACCCGGATACCAGCATGGATGCACGCCCGATGTACAGCTGTCTATCGTGCATGCATGCAACGTCAACCTGGAATTTTGGGTGCCGGCCTACACATGCGTGACGGAATGCCACTCTTCCAGGTTCCGCCCCTCCCACGTGCATGATGGCCAGCTGATCGGTGCCCGTGTGATGACAGGAATGCGGAATAGGAGCCAGCGTGACCCCGCATTCTTCGTGGGATGGTTTCGCGTACCGCTTCCAGCACAGATGCCATAGGTTCGCTGACACTGATGTAGGGGCTTCAGCTCTACAGTTCCCCAACAATATCGATGCCACACATCTTAAAGTTGCTGAGGTTGAGAAACACTGTTGTAGCACAGGGGTCTCCAATCGTGCCAACTTTAAGACTTGTGGACTTCAACTCCCAGAATTCTGGGAGCCAGCTTTGCTGGCTGAGGAATTCTGGAAGTCGAAGTCCACAAGTCTTAAAGTTGCCAAGGTTGGAGACCCCTGTAAATCTAGAACGTATTTTGACAGATGAACATAGGCGGACCCTCTTTTCTTGACATACCTTCTCGCTGCAATGTGTAGCTGAAAAATATTACTTCAAGGCAGCCTCTCCATTCACTGACTTTAGGTCTTCACTATTGTCAAAACAAAATCACTGGGTAAACTCGTAAGTAATTCCACACAAAACTGGCTGGTATTAACGCACAGCCTTTATGAGTTTTTCTAGACCACAGGTCTGTTGCAGAATCCCAAACTGATCTGAAGTGACACAGGGATGGGGTTTTTTTTTTTTGGTCCTTTATTGTTTACATTTCTCCTTGCCTTTAGATCAGGGGTCTCCAAACTTGGTCCCTTTAAGACTTGTGGACTTCAACTCCCAGAGTCCCTCAGCCAGCTTCGGTCTGGGAGTTGAAATCCACAAGTCTTAAAGGGACCAAGGTTGGAGACCCCTGATCTAGATTATTGCAAAGATAGCTAAGATTACTAACTAAATATTAAAATATTAGCCAAGGAAAAGATCATCCTGAACTGTCAGCCTTGTGCGCATTAATATAAACCTTGAAGAAAGAAATGCCTTTATCTGCACGATTTATAGTTCACTTCTGAACATGAAAGATAAGCGGCCGTTCAGAAAATAAAACAGCGCAATAAAACCATCACAAAAATTTTGAATGCTCAGAACTTGGAAATATAAGCCCATGAAAAGTATCAAGGAGAGAAGCAACTTAGAACTAAGGAGAAATTTCCTGACTGTGAGAACAATTAACCAGTGGAACAACTTGCCTCCAGAAGTTGTAACCAACACTGGAAGTTTTTAAAGAATAGGTTGGATAACCATTTGTCTGAAGTGGTTTCCTGCCTAGGCAGGGGGTTGGACTAGAAGACCTCCAAGGTCCTTTCCAAATCTGCTATTCTATATTCTATATAGAACTGTAACCTGAATGCCTGCCTTAATAGATGTGTTGCTATTAAAGGCCAATTCAAGTTGCATCAGGCCCCATTGAATTCCCAAGGTTCTAACACAATACGGGGACCACAATGAGCATGGCTGATGTTGTAACACCCATCACAGGGATTGCAGTAAAAGTGTAGAGAAATTTAAATGAAGTAGAACATTAAGTAATGAGCGAAAACAAACCCAAGAATAGCGCCTGTGAGAAAGTTAAAACTGGCTTGAGTGAAAACATTTTGAGAATCGTCAGATACTTAAATATGCCACTGTTTTTTTCCGGAAGCCTTTGTTTTAATCGTGTTTATTACCTCAAGATGGAGATGATAGGACTCAGGGAGATTAAACGCTTCAGTCTTATTATTCTCAGCCTTTGTTGGTGTGGGAAGAGCCTTCAGGAGGAACATGCTGGGTGAGCTATAAACCCTTATCTATTCTATTTCAGGGCTTCTTTAGTCTTCAAGATAATTTGCATAAATTACACATAGCTACACTATCATGTCTGACAGTCACTCTAACCTAATTAGGATTTGACAAGTGAAGGAAAAGAAGAAACATGTACCAAGAGAACAAAAAAGGAACTGCTCTATCAAGTTGATGATCGTTCTCTTGCTTCATGAGAAACAATTAACATAAAATGCCTTTCCACGGTATCTAAGGGTAGACTAGATAATGGAACTAATTCCTCAAGGAACTTTTCGCAGGAGTGGCAGAGTGCCTTAGAATCTTAAAACTACAACAATTGGCTCAGTGAGTTTTAGGACACGTCACTAGCTCTCAAGATTAATGTGAGCTCCTTGAGGATCAGAAATAAGTAATGATGTAGGAGCAGGCTCCACCAGCTCAGATCATAAAAAAACCAGCATTTGTTCGCATATCAGAAAAGGAGAAAAGTGTGTGTGTGCTTCTGAATGTTTTGTAGAAGTATTTATTATATTTATATGGCTTCCCATCTCGTACAACTGACTCTAGAGGGTGAACAACAATCATTCAACGATTGTCATGCAACCATTTCCCATTGAAATCTTCAGATCTTCAAAGACCCCCATTGGGAATATTGCATCCAGTTTTAGTCAACATAATATGAAAAAGATGTAGAGACCAATGGTGAGATTCAAAATTTTTTATTACCAGTTCTGTGGGCATGGCTTGGTGTGCATGATGTGGCTTGGTGGGCGTGGCTTAGTGGGCGTGGCAGGGGAAGGTTACTGCAAAATCCCCATTTCCTCCCGATCAGCTGAGACTCGGGAGGCAGAGAATAGATGGGGCCGGGGCCAGCCAGAGGTGGTTCTCCAAACTACTCAACATTTCTGCTACCAGTTCTCCAGAACTGGTCAGAACCTGCTGAAACCCACCTCTGGTTGAGACTCTGGAGAAAGTGCAGAGAAGAGCAACATGGATGATTAGGCGGCTGGAGACCAAAACATAAGAAGAATGATTGCAGGAATTGGGTATGTCTGGTCTAGTGAAAAGAAGGACAGCAGTGTTCTAACATTTAAGAGGCTGCCACAGAGAAAAAGGGGTAAAACGTATCTTTGAAACCACCAGAAGGTAAGACAAGAATCAATGGATGGAAACTAATTAAGGAGAGAAGCAACCTAGAACTAAGGAGAAATTTCTTGACAGTGAGAACAATCAACCAGTGCATAGCTTGACCTCTGGCAGCTTTTAAGAAGAGACTGGACAACCATTTGTCTGATATGGTATAGGGTCTCCTGCTTGACTGGGGGGTGGGTGGACTAGAAGACCTTCAAGATCCCTTTCAACTCTGTTGATGTTCTTTTCTAAATGTGCACAAGACAGCTTTATCTTAACAGAATAACAGACTTGGAAGGGACCTTGTAGGTCATTAGCCAACCCCCCCACCCAAGCAGGAGACCTTACATAATTTCTGACAGATGGCAGTCCAATCTTTTTGTGAAATCCTCCTCTGATGAAGCTTCCACAACTTCTGAAGGCAACTTCTGTTCCATTGGTTGAATGGAATGGTTCCATTGGTTCACTGTCAGAAAATTTCTCCTTATTTCAAGGTCAAATCTCTCCTTGTTCAGTTTCCATCCATTATTCCTTGCCTGGTCTTCAGATGCTTTGGAAAATAGCTTGACCCCCCCCCTCCTTTCTGTGTCAGCCCCTCAAATATTGGACCACTGCTATCCTGTGTCCCCTGGTCCTTCTATTCACTAGACTAGCCGTGCCCAGTTCCTGTAACCATTCTTCATATGTTTTGCCTCCAGTCCTTCTTGCACTAAGCTACTTTATTGTTGAAATACAACCTTGTCTTATAAAGACTGTTAATATAAAGACTGTTATAAAGACCTCCAGTTGCACATAACTTTTTTAGTTATTAACTTTGGGGATAAAACTGAAGGCTAAGTCATCACTTTCCATATGCGAGAACATTCACCATATGCTTCAGTGTGATGGGGCTACCATGTAGTAACTCTGCAAAAGATGATAAACCAAACTGGTTTAGAGCCAATAAATGGAAAACCCAATTTCCTGGGAAGAGGTAGAAAAAGAAGCAACACACTTCATGAGTCAATTGCAAGAAACTTTACACAAGTATCAGGGTGAATTTTGGAGCAGCTTACATAAATGCTAACTAGAGCATACATTTGCTAGACCAATTCTCGAATACAGATTTTCTGTCTGGAACCCACATTGCTTATCGGACATAAATAAAATTGAGAGAGTCCACAGATATTTCACGAGAAGAGTCTTCCACTTCTCTGCTCGCAACAGAATACCTTATGCCACCAGACTTGAAATTTTGGGCTTAGACAACTTAGAACTATGCTGCCTTTGGTCTGACCTAAGTGTAACTCATAAAATTATCTGCTACGATGTCCTATCTGTCAATGATTACTTCAGCTTCAACCAGAACAATACACGAGCAGACAATAGATACTGTAATGTATCTTTAAAAGTTTTGGTGGGAATTAGCACGTTGCTGATTGGTTGAGGCCACCGGCCGAATTGTATATAAAGAGAGGTTTGCCCCAGCCCAGGTTGCTGGGTTCACTGTATATTAAAGAGCTGTTGTCACTACCCTGGTCTCCTGCCTCGTTATTGCCCAAACTTAACACTGGCGACGAAGGTGGGATCCCGAGGCTAAAAGCACCAGGAAAGAGCTGAACGCACTACAAGGACCGAACCCAGCAAATTCATGGCAGAAACGCAGCGATGGCCAGCTACACACCGCCCGCGCCGTTCGACCCATCCAAGGAGAAATGGGGAACATACATGACCCGTTTCGAGAGTTTCCTCGAGGCGAACGAACTGCAAGGGGTTCCAGACAACCGAAAAAGGGCGTATTTCCTGAGCCACTGCGGTCCCGAGGTCATCGACATCGCAGAAGCCCTGGCAGAGCCAACGCCGGTACAATCGGTATCGTGGCAAACTCTGCAGAACCTACTGAAGAACCATTTCGCGCCAACACCATCCAAATACGTGCAATGTTTTGAATTTGGAGAGCGCAGACAGCAAGAGGGCAAGTCCATCAGCGAATACATGGCCGCCCTAAGGAAAGCCTCTAAATATTGCGGGTACCGAGATTTGGATGAGGAACTGTTGGAGCAACTCATCCGTGGGGTCAGGGACATTCGTTTGCGGAGGCGGCTGCTATCCAAGAGCAACCTAACGCTGGCAAACGCCTGGACGGCCAGAGCTCATGAGATGTCCACCCAAGCAGCGGAAACCCTACAAAAGCCGCCACACCAATGGCGGCGCAAAATCAACTCCGTCCACAACGAAGAAATCCAGACCGAATCAGACGGCGAGGATGAGGAAGGAGTTTTCCACACCGGGAGACCGAGAAAGAAGACCGATGACTGCGGAAGTTGCGGAGGGCAACACCAGCGTCAACAATGCAAGTTCAAGGACGCTACATGTCGGCGGTGCGAGAAGAAGGGGCACCTGGCTCAAGTCTGTCGAGCACCCCAACCTTCCCGCCGAAAATTCAAACCAACCAATCAGAGCGCGGGATCGGCAAGGCGACCCGTGATTGGTCAAAACAAAAAGGGCGCGAAGTCAAATCGAACGACCGTGATAGTGGGTCATGCAGCGACCCGTGTAGAGAAGAAAATCTTCACAAAACCAAAAATCGAAGGAGTGCCGTGCCGACTGGAGGTGGACACAGGGTCAGCGATCACAATCATGTCCTGGGACACTTTTGCGAAAGCTTTGCCGAACATCGCCAAGCGCAAACTGCGAACACAGCGGCTAAAAGTTCAAGACTACCAAGGGAATCGCATCCCTGTTCGAGGGACAACATCCGTCCGCGTCGAGTACGGACCACACAAGAAAACCCTGCCCATCACGATAGTCGAGGGGACCCTGCCAAGCTTGTTGGGACTAGACTGGTTTCGAGCATTGGGCATGGGAGTGACTGGCATCTACAGAAACGACTTTAACCTAAAGGACGCCCTCATGGAAGAATTCGAAGATGTTTTCAAAGACTGCCTGGGCAAGTACAAGGGGACCCCTATTTCTTTCAACTTAGATCCTCAGGTAGCCCCCATACGGTTAAAAGCGAGGAGGGTTCCTTTCGCCCTTAAGCCCAAGATTGACCGGGAAATAGACAAACTAGTCAGTCGAGGGGTACTTGGCAGAGGAGGGCATCCGACATGCCCTCTCGGCGCCTTTCCACCCTGCGACGAACGGCCTTGCTGAACGTTTCGTCCGGAGCGCGAAAGAGGCATTGTCCAGAAGTGGCCCAGGAAATTGGCAATCACAAATTGATGCATTCCTAACGGTACAACACAGAACCCCTTGTGTGGCCACTGGCCGCAGCCCAGCAGAACTACTGATGGGACGAAAACTAAGATGCCCATTAGACCGTTTAAACCCGAATTACACGCCAGATGGGTACAAAACAACACCAGGCAAAACAAGAGAACTGACCATAGGAAGCTATGTATGGGCACACAATTACGGTGATGGCCCAAACTGGCTAAAGGGAACAATCATAGACACCACGGGCCCCAAGTCGCACTGTGGAGATAGAGGACGGCAGGGTGTGGAGACGCCACATAGACCAGCTAAGAAATAGAATTAACACTAGACCAGAGATAGAGGAGACGGGCCCTGACTACTCATTGATTGAACCCACAGCTGACTCAAGCCGAGAAAAAACGGGGGACTTATCTGGTTCAGACGAGGTCCAGTGACACCATCCGGTCCTTCCTGAGGACAGCAGGCACGACTCAGCAAGTAATCCAAGGCCGGAGGGCCTGGAGGAGGAGCTGAGAGGAACAAGCAGTCCCTCCCGTCAGCTCGAATCACTCCCAGAAAATGAACTGCGCAGGTCTGGGAGAGTTAGGAAACGCCCAGCGTACCTGCGCGACTACGTAGAGTAATAATATGCTAAATGTATGCAAATATGAGTAAAGTGTTTTCTGGGAGGGAAGGAGTGTAATGTATCTTTAAAAGTTTTGGCGGGAATTAGCACGTTGCTGATTGGTTGAGGCCACCGGCCGAATTGTATATAAAGAGAGGTTTGCCCCAGCCCAGGTTGCTGGGTTCACTGTATATTAAAGAGCTGTTGTCACTACCCTGGTCTCCTGCCTCGTTATTGCCCAAACTTAACAGATACAAACTTAAAGTGAACCGTTCCTAACTCGATTGCAGGAAATATGACTTCAGCAACAGAGTGGTCAATGCCTGAACTGCACTACTTGACTCTATGGTTTCATCCCCAAACCCCCAAAACTTTAACCTTAGACTGTCTACTGTAGACTTCACCCCATTCCTAAGAGGTCTCTAAGGGGTGTGCATAAACGCACCAATGTGCCTACCATCCCTGTCCTAATGTCCCTTTTTATTCATATCCATTTCATGTATTAATAACCATGTTTATACCTATATCTGTTATCTAATACATACTTGACAAAATAAAAAAATAAATAAACTAAAAATAAATAAAATGCGAACATTTTAGAGACACAGGAGGAAAAACATCCATTCTAGGAGCAATAAAAGACAGCACACTCTTACTAGAGGGTGCCATCTGCTGGGATAAATAATGTCTTCTTTGAGTTGAGCTAGACTCCTGGTGGACACATCTGAGGAGGCCTCTGTGAGTTGTCTTGACAACAGTACAGAAATGATATTGCCTTCTTCTAGGACTTAACAGGTATTCTTGGAAATTTCACATCTAAATACTAACATGTTTGGTCCTAATTAGCCTTTTGAGGTCAGCCAAATTATGAAATAAAAGGAAGAGCTTAAATTCCATACTACTCGGGTACATTTTCAGTTAAAAAATATAGAAATCTACAGTAGGAGCCAAAATTGTGGAAACCTTTTGGGAAAAGTGTATTTTTGAGGTTTGATGGCTAATAACACCAGTTTTTTTGGGAGTTTCAAGATAATCCTATCCCACTGCTGGAATGGCCTGGGAATAGCCAAGACCTTAACCCAATTGAAAATCTACAGAGCCGACTAAAGAAACTTGTTAATCAGAAGCAACCCAGCAATAATACCCAGTTCATAGAAGCAATCGTTCTACCTTGGTTTCACCTTAGAACAGCTGCAGAACTAAAAGACTTGGTTCACTCCATGAGAAGACATTGTAAGGCTGTAATTCATGCTAAAGGTTACCCAACTAAGTATTAACTGACATGGTCATAATTTTTGTATATCTCATTTTTTCTACAGTGATAATTTTGGTATATCTCATTTTTTCTATGTGTTTCACTTTTCTTCTTTATATTGTAACTGCTATTCTAATAGCAAATCCTTCATAAAAGTTATTGCATTACATTCTTGATTAAATTATCTTTAATTTAATAATTATCTTGATTAAATTATCTTACGATTTATATTGATATTGTTTCCTGATTGCTTATTTGTACCCTATGACTATCATTAAGTGTTGTACCTTATGATTCTTGATGAATGTTTCTTTTCTTTTATGTACACCGAGAGCATATGCACCAAGACAAATTCCATGTGTGTCCAATCACACTTGTCCAATAAAAATTCAATTCAATTCAATTCAATTCATTGATATATAATTTTATGGTACTACTTAAAAAAAAAGTGGTGTTATTAGCTAGTTTTAGAAAATACACTTTTCCCAAAAGGTTTCCACAATTTTGAGCACTACTGTACTTATATTTTCTTCTCTTCCTCAAGGATGATAAAGTAGCCTATGATATATAAAGTGTGAATATGTAATTTAAGGTAGCAACTATCAGTGCTAACTAACACTGATACCTTATACTTCAGCAGCAGCAACAGAATATTACTACCTTAGACAATTTGGCACTAAGATAAGAATTTGACCCAACGACTTATTATAAAAATGAAGGAGAACTGTGTATTTCCCAAAGCAGCTACTTTTAAAACTTGGGACCATTGTCAAGGCAAGTCTATCTTGTATTGTGCCCAGAGTTCCTTGGGTCTCATCTTAGTATCTTCTGAGAAAAATTTAGGTGGGAACTGTATCTTTTAATTTTTTTCCTGTGTCCATTTAACAGAAATCTATTCCCTACCCACCCATATTGGCCTCTTACATTACCTACTTTAATTAGTTTGACGACATGAAAAGCTTGCGTGTATTTCTGTTGTCCTTTGGTTGTCCAACTGTCCAATAAAACATATGAAGAACGGTTACTTGAATTAGGGATGGCTAGTCTAGTGAGGAGAAGGACCAGGGGAGACATGATAGCTGTCTTCCAATACTTAAGGGGCTGCCACAGAGAGGAGCGGGTCAAGCTGTTTTCCAAAGTACCCGAAGGTCAGACAAGGAATAATGGATTGAAACTGACCAAGAAGAGATTCAACTTAGAAATGAGGAGGAACTTTCTGATAGTGAGAACAATCAACCCAAGGAACAGAAACTGCCTTTAGAAGTTGTGGGAGCTTCATCACTTGAGACTTTCAAGAAAAGATTGGACTGCCATTTTTCAGAAATGGTATAGGGTCTCCTGCTTGACCAGGAGGTTGGACTAGATGACCTATTAGGTACCTTCCAACTCATAAACATAATTATAAACACATGTAAAGGGTATGAATAAAAGAAAACATTAGGATAGGGACGGTAGGCACGCTGGTGGTCTTATGGACGCCCCTTACAGACCTCTTAGGAATGGGGTGAGGTCTACAGTAGACAATCTAAGGTAAAAGTTTTGGGAATTTGGGGAAGAAACCACAGAGTCAGGTAGTGCATTCCAGGTGTTGACAACTCTGTTACTGAAGTCATATTTTCTGCAGTTTAGTTTGGATCGGTTTACCATGAGTTTGTATCTATTGTGGGCTCTTGTATTGTTTTGGTTGAAGCTGAAATATTCATTGGCTGGTAGGACATTGTAGCAGATGATTTTATGTACTATGCTTAGGTCAGACTGAAGATGGCGAAGTTCTAAGTTGTTTAAGCCCAAAATTTCGTGTCTAGTGGCATAAGTGTTAATCTATCTATCTAATCCCCCGCCCCACCATGGACCTAAAAGCTATCTTTGGATTTCTGTCTGTTTTCTGAAGTCACAGTTACTTCAAAGTAAGCCCTAATGTGATTTACTGGAACAACTTGAAAACGTGACAATTTTAATTCTTTGTTCTTACAAATTTTACATGAAAAAGAAAAAAAAAAGGTTGAACATCTGTGCAAGATTACTATCAGACACAAAACAGTTCTTTATATCTTTTAAAGTTCAATGATATTTTAACTCCAAAGCAATTTCTTCACAAATGACTTCAAGGGGGGGACACTTTTACTATGATTCATCGGAGGTCCAATAACAACAAGAAAAAAAGTGGTTTTTCAAGCTGAATCAAGTAGAAGCTTCGTTTTATGTATTTCTTGAAAAGGAACTTAACAATTCGCATAATTCTTCCTTAGTTGAAATACTGAGTATCTTACAAATACTTTCAAAACTATCAGATGCTTAGTGTTAATGCTCAATGTATTAAAAAAAAAACTTATTTGATGAAAATCTGGAACCCATAAAGTTTGACAATGCTTAGATTCAACATAGAGGGATGTTAAAATTCTTTCTTGAAATTGCTAGATGCATAACTGTAGTTAGTTCCTCTTTTTCTACATTCTAATCTGCTTTGATGTAATTAGTCAAAATTTAATTTACTGGAAAAAATAATGCTTTGGAGACAGATATGCTGAATCTCTTACTCCATCTTTCTCTTTTACGTTTCTCTCTCTCTCTCTTTTTTAATCCCACCCTGCTTTCATGCTGTCTAGACCAGAGGTTTCCAGCCTTGGCAACTTTAAGCCTGTCGGACTTCAACTCTCAGAATTCTTCCCCAGCTTTGCTGGCTGGGGAATTCTGGGAGTTGAAGTCCGACAGGCTTAAAGTTGCCAAGGTTGGAGACCTCTGGTCTAGACTTCGTAATTCTGTCTCCATTCACCTTCATCCCATTCTAAAAAAAAATAATAATTAAGAAATTGAGCAATCTTTTCTCTAGTCTCTTCTGGATCCTCTGGATGTGCCTTAAATCTCAGGCGGAATTCTTTTTCTCTCTCAATTTCAATAACGCCAAATTGTCTAAGCTCTTTTCCATCTCTCTGTTTATTATTTCTAATCTGCTGTCTAAAATTTCCATTTCATTTCTCTAACTTCTCTCATAAGATGCCCTATAGCCGTGATGGCGAACCTATGGCACAGGTGCCACAGGTGGCACGCGGAACTATATTTGTGGGCACATGAGTGTTACCCTAGCTCAGCTCTAGCGCGCATGCATGCGCTGGCCAGCTGATTTTCAGGCCTTCCGGGCCCACCGGAAGTCAGGGAACAGGCCATTTCCAGCCTCCAGGGGGGTGGGGGTTGGGGCCTCCAGGGGGATGGGGGGTGGGGAAGGCCATTTTCGCCCTCCCCAGGCTCCAAGAAAGCCTCTGGAGACTGGGGAGGGTGAAAAATGGGCCTACTGGGCCCACCGGTAACCTTTTTGCCATCACGTGCCAAAAGCGGGGGTCACGCACACTTGCATGGGAAGGTGGGGCGTGGGGCCACAAATTATGGGTGTGGGCACACCCCCGCGCTCCCCTGCTTCTGGCACACAATGGCAAAAAGGTTAACCATCAATGCTCTATAGATTCTACATTTTTAGGTAACTTCTTCTTTCACTTCCTCTTTCATCTCTATGATCCTTTCTTCCTTTCTACCTTCAAAAGCAACCAGTTATCTTTTGACAGCTTTGACACATTCAGATGCACGTTGTCCCATTTCTTCAGCTAGTGATATGTATCCAGATCTATATGTTTGGGGTGACATTGGAGGAACTTGCTTAACAGATTTATTACTGCTTTCAGATGTGTAAAATTCCTAGTAAACAGGCTCTTTAAAGGGATAGACAGCAAAGCCCCCTCCTCCTTTTTTGGTGATGGTGGGGGTAAGCACTCCTACTCTGCAGCCGCAGATTGAATTTTTAGTAGAGGATCTTGTATCTTTAAATATTGTAACCTGGCAACTACTAGAACAAGGCCTTGGTAAAGCTTGAATAAGGTAATCAAGTTTAGATTGGATGTCATTTAAGGAAATAAAACATGGCCACAATTGTGGAATTTGTAAGTAGACAAAGTTTTCCCAGTTGTGATGGGCAGATGGCCTTTCCTTTCTATTCAGTATTTTGTGGCTGATGATGACAACTAGGATTATGACAAATTTTGTTGGGAAATATGGAGGTGGGAAGTGTTATCTTTCCTCCACATTCTTCAAAGAGGAAGTAGAATGTTCCTTTCTCTAGGTAGCAAGCTTCTTATATAAAGGAATATAGTAGTTATATCTCTGGTGGAATCATGATGTGGTAGGAAAAAGGTAGGATTTTCTGTTGTTTCCCTACCTTATTTTCTTGTTTCCCTGCCTTTTTCTTCCACTGTTGGATAGTCTCTAGGCTATTTCTCAGTCATTTGTTTCCTTTTGTGGTCAAAATATTTCCAATATTATTTCCAAAATAATAATTCTTTTTTTTTTTGTAATATTACACTATTAACCAGAGCATACAAAACATTTGCTAAACCAATTCTCGAATACAGCTCATCTGCCTGGAACCCGCAATGCATATCAGACATTAATACAATTGAATGTGTCCAGAAATATTTCACAAAAAGAGTCCTCTACTCCTCTCCTCGCAACAAAATACCTTATGCCATCAGACTTGAAATTTTGGGCTATGCCACCTTCAGTATGACCTAAGCATAGCTCATAAAATCATCTGCTACAATGTCCTACCTGTCAATGACTACTTCAGCTTCAACCACAACAATACACCAGCACACAATAGATACAAACTCATGGTAAACCTCTCCAAACTTGATTGCAGAAAATATGACTTCAGCAACAGAGTGGTCAATGCCTGGAATGTACTACCTGATTCTGTGGTTTCATTCCCAAACCCCCAAAATTTTAATCTTAGACTGGCTACTGTAGACCTCACCCCATTTTTAAGAGGTCTATAAGGGGCGTGCATAAGAGCACCATTGTGCCTACCATCCCTGTCCTAATATTCCCTTTAATTGTATTCATTTTATGTATTCAATTCATGCTTATATCTATATATATTATCTAATACTTATTCGACAAATAAATAAAAAAAAATAAAAAAAATAATCTCTTTTCATTCTTGGCTTGACTTGGCTTTTCCTTCCTTCACGGTGTAATTCTCTAAGAGCGGTGGGGTGGCCTATAGGGGAAGACGCTCACCTCCCACTTGGAAGATTGAGAGTTCAATCCTAGGCAGCAACAGATGTTTGTTTATCAGGGCGCTAAGAGAAAATATCTGCGGTGAACTCCACATAGGCGTCAGGAAGGGCATCTGGCCAGTAATCGTTCAGCTCCATTTAGTTGCCCTAACTCCACCCCAATATAAGGGATTACAGTGTCATATAAAGAAAGAAAATAGTGTAATTCTCTGAATTCAGGCTTGTGCTCCTACTCAAGGTGAATATAGCATTCCCTTGATGAGTTACAAAAGTGGAGCTGATGGCTTGACAAAAACACTCAAACAGCCATTCTCCCTGTTGGTCCAGCAGGTGGATAGCCATGAGGGGCAAATGCCTCTTCTATCAAGACATTAAAGGTATTATGGACATGGGCATATCTGCTTGCAAGTCTACAGCTCATAGAGAATTGATGATCCATCAAAGCTTATCCTTTCTTCCATGAAACTTTCTAATAGGAAAGTGCAGGGGATTCACAACCTGCTTATCTGCAGAATGGGACAACTTGCTGCAGCCAGCTCACCACAGCCAACTCACCATGGTCAACACACCACAGGACAACTCGCCATGGGACAATTCAACAAATACAAAAATTGCATTAATAGATCGAACCATAGGCAGTAATAATAAAATACAAAACATCCAAAAATATAAGCATTACAATAATTTCAACAAAAATGTGCTCACCAGTAATAAAAACAACTGAATGAAATGATGAATACAACACTGAATTGTCCCGCAGCGAGTTGCCCCTTAGTGAATTGTCCCGTGGCGAGTTAATCATGGTGAGTTGACCGTGGTGAATTGTCCTAGATCCACTTATTTGATCTCCTCTCAAGCTCACTAAAAAATGAAGAGTCTCGTCTCAGCTGCTCAATTCATCCAACTCCATGGAACAAGCATTCCTTCTTCCATCTTCTAGTTCTTAACAAAGAAGGATTGTCCACCTTACTCTACGATCGGGACAGTGGAATAGCTGGGCAACCACGAAAGAACCTTGAAACATCAGACAGAGCAATGAAATCCTCCCGATGTCGCCTTGCTAAACACAGTGACAATTTTAAAGAAGGACTTCGTGTGTGACATTATGGTTCAATGGGACTTGGCCTCGTAACCTTTCTAAAATATCAGAGCATTGTCTTGGAATACATTAAGCCGTAATCAAGAGAAAAGTGCCTCAAGCACAAAATCTTGTTCACCACCCACCCACATATCTGTGGGTGAAACAGGATGACAGCAAGGAAAGGCTGAGCCCCAAACCTTTGAAGTAATTAAACATGATGGATAGCTCTGATAACTACAATTTATAACAAACATCACAAGGCAGATACTGCCACCGAAGTGTTCAATGCAGCCCTAGTTGCATAGAAATCACCTGTTCCCTCACTTATTCTGCCTTTATTGTAATTTTCTGCTTCCCCTTTTTCTGCTTTATTTCTACACAACAGCGGGGAATTAATATTTGACTAAACGACTGTGATAATTTGGCTGGAAGCTGCAGCTGAATAATGCAGGCGTGCAGAAGAGCAGAATCCATGGAGGGCAATGAATGTCTGGGAATGATCCAAAACCTCTGCTTTTCATGGCTGCATCGCTCACATCAATCCCTGCTAAGGTGACCCGGGACCTCAGGCGGGGGCCTCTGTATTTTGAGGAGGGCGGTTAAAAAAAAGTTAAAATGGCAGCTGTGATCACAAGATTAAAGCCAAGTGTTCTTTTTTTTTTTACATGCTCTGAGATGAGCAGCTATCATACTCACAATGTGGCTGGTAGATGTAACGATCCCTTAGCATCACAGGCCCGGGTGGTGTTGTGAATGTGGGGCAGCTTAGGTATGCTTCTATGTACTGTCATAAAAATATCCCAATAAAAGAAACACGAAACAGCAATGCAATAAACCAGTGATGGCGAACTTTTTTGCCATCGGGTGCCAAAAGCGAGGGGAGCGCGGGGGGGGGGGGAGATCGCACACGCATGTGCCTACATCCATAATTGCATGTGCAGAGGGTACAAAGATGATGACCAGGTGGGTGGCAGAGTGTCGTGCTGACGTTGCTATCTGTTGTGTCCTCCTCGCCTCCGTCCGAACGATGGCTTAATTAGCTGGCTCTTATCAGCTCTGGCAGCAAAACAATCAGCGTCTGCCAAGAGCCCTCGATAGCTGCCAAGACGCTGGTGAATCACAACTTTCAGCTCTAGTCAATCCATGGATTTGCCTGATACAAAGAGACACACTAGCCATTGCTGCCTTTTATATCCTGTGGGGTGTGGCTCCATGACTCAGCACTTCCTAGGCCTGCCCCTCCCTTTTTTCTGTCATTCCCTTCTCTCCTGCCTACGAAACCTGGGATTGAGCCAAGCCTGATTGCTGTCCGTTGGGTCTGCAGGCGTGGCCTGGGAGGGGAGGAAAGAGTCAGGAGAAGGAGGCCTCATTATCTCTTTCACCTGGCCTGCTTCTGGCTCCTGGAGCTGAGCCAGGGAGGCCGGTGTTTCCGAGGTAAGTCCTGACGGCCCTTCCCACTCACTGTCCAAGTCACTTTCTAGCAGCAGGCATGGCTCCGAATCACTTTCTGGCAGCAGGCCCGGCTCCAAGGCACTTTCGGGCATGGGGCCAGGTTCGGGGGCGGGAGCCACTACACTACCGGTTCAGCCGAACTGGTCCGAACCAGTAGCATTTCATCCCTGGTGTGATCCCATGTGGAGTGGTAGCATGTAACAAATAGGGATATGGCAGCTTTCATAAGATCAAAAGCTTATGCAAGCAGTCTGTTCATGTACCCATGAATGTTCGCGTGAAAAACATCACGTGCAAACTGTTGCACACGCATTGAGCCATTTCATCACTGCAGTGTACGTGATAAAACTGTGCGGAACATCCATAGCCAGGAAGATAAAACAGGAATGGTTAAATAAATTATTTTATTCAAAGAGGAAAATAGGTTTTCGTTTGGCTATCACTTCTGAGATTTGTGCTCGTGAAGGAAAAAAAATATATGAAACATTGACTTTGGTTTTGTTGATTAGAAAGATTTGGTGGTGTAGGAACGGCTAGTTACATATTAATGTGTAAAAGCAAAAAGTCGATCTTGTACTGTGCTAAGAAGAGTTGGAAGTCAATATCTCCTTTCTTTCTTTTTCTCTTTCGCCTTGTATCTCACACCCCCTTTTCCCCACTTCCTTTCCTTCCTTTCCTTTCCTATTTTTTCTTCTCTTCTTTGTATTTTATATAGTAAAAAACAAAACCTTAATAAAATTGTGAAAAATATCAAGGAACACAGGAAGAGTAGCTAAGTTCCATGTTTAGAGACAATCCACCATCAAAGTACTTATTCATCATGGAAATCCTATTTTATTATTCTATCTCCAAAGCAGTAAAGCAGTTAAGACTTTTTTTGAGAGGGATTGGCCAAAACAGCCATATATTTACAATGTTGGAATCATCATCACCTGAAAATAAACAGATGGTGCTTCAAAGCTACAGTAATATACAAGCTTCTGTGGCACTATTAAGTACTTTTTAATCTCCGTCTTTCCTGCCAGCACAGCAACATCTGCATAAACAGTTGAAGAGCACAGTTTAAGACTTCTCGTTATTTAATTAATAAGTATGGAATAGCAAATAAATGAAGCTCCAGCAAATAAATGGAGCAACAATAACAAGCTCTAACTGAAATGCCAGAAAAGACACATTTGGTGAGAGAAGACGGTTTATTTTGATTTTTTTTTCCTTTCAAGCCTTCTAGAGGAAGTCTCCAATGATTGGTTTATAGAACTCTACATATGATATGCATCTGTGGTGGGATTCAAAAGTTTTTACTACCAGTTCTGTGGGCGTGGCTTGGCTTGGTGGGTGTGGCTTGGTGAGCATGGCAGGGGAAGGTTACTGGAAAATCCACATTTCCTCCCGATTAGCTGGGACTTGGGGGGGCAGAGAATAGATGGGGGCGGGGCCAGTCAGAGGTGGTATTTACCAGTTCTCTGAACTCAAAATTTCTGCTACCAGTTTCTCCAGAACTGGTCAGAACCTGCTGAATATACCTCTGGTATGCATGTTCTTGTAAATGTCTAAATATAAATATCACTATCAATGCTGAGAAAGTTGGACTATAATTCCATTTCATACCAACACAATCCTCACACTGTAACTCTTCCTTTATTTGCTTAGCCAGTTTCATGAGTGATGGCCAAGTTGTATGTTACAGCCCAAATTAGGAAGATCTACAAGGCCAAAGTCATGGAAGTAAAGCATCTTGGAAGTCCAACTCTAAGGGTAATAGGAAGTCAGCAAGCTGGGTCAGGCTGGGAGATGGCTTTTATCAATGGAACCCAAACTGTGGAATTAAGAGTCAGGGACCTTAAATCAGTGGTGAAATCCTCCGTGGTTTGCCACCGATTCACTGCCCGCGCATGCGCAGTGTGCGCCAAATGCATGCTGCACGCGGAAAAAGGAGGCTTAAGAAGGTAAGTAGAACAGCGAGGGGGAGAACAGCTGTGCTGCACAATTTAGATTCGCTAGAAAATAGGATTTCCTGCTTTCTAGCGAATATAAATCACACAGGACAGCTGATCATCAGAAATACCAATTCGGGTGAACCGATAGCTTTTTAAACTACCAGTTCGCCTGAACTGGTAGCTTTTATTACTACCATTTCACCCGAATCGATGCGAACAGGTAGCCTTTCACCCCTGCCTTAAATGCTGATCAAAATGGGTCAAGTATATTTGACAGAAATATTTGCCAATCTTGACTCATAGAGTTACAGAGTCAAGATTCTCCACTCATCTTTAAGTTGCAAAGCAGGTTGAGTGATTCGCTTAACAACCATGGCAAAAAAAGGTTGTAAAATGGGGCGTGACTCACTTTACATCCACGTTGCTTAGCCACAAAAACTCTGGTCCCAACTGTGGTCACACGTCAAGGACTTACTTGTACCAAAAGGCCATAAAATGTGAACTTGTTAACAGAGCTTTGAAGACTATCCGATTTCATCTCACCTGTATCAGGAATATCAAGAACCGCCAAAATTATTATTACCAGGTCAGTGCTGGGATTCAATTTATTTTACTACCGGTTCTGTGGACGTGGCTTAGTACGCGTGATATGGCTTGGTGGGCATGGCTTGGTGGGTGTGGCAGAGGAAGTTCACTTCAAAATCCCCATTTCCTCCCAATCAGCTGGGACTCGGGAGGCAGAGAATAGATGGGGGCAGGGCCAGTCAGAGGTGGTATTTACCAGTTCTCTGAACTACTCAAAAGTTCCACAACCAGTTCTCCAGAGTGGTCGGAACCTGCTGAATACCACCTCTGTACCAGGTGCTTTAAGTTTTTTTTTCTGAAGCAAGCAACTTTTAATTATGCAAACTTTATGCTGATAAAGTGGTAAAATATTTTTTCAAGCTCTCTTCTGCCCCTTCCTTGCTGCAAGTTTTGTTCTCCACCTTTCATTAAGAAAGCAACTGATGAGACCTCTAAGAGGCCATATGGTTGGATATTCCCATGGTTGGAATGTCAGTTGCCAGGACCAATTGCCTGAATAAGGGCCCCTGACCTTGAAGTGGAATCTCACTTGCTGAAAAAGGTGTGAGTGTGTGTAGAAATGGAAGGAAGGAAGAAGAAATCCACCCAGATCAGTAAACTAAACAGAATATAAACCATAGTCTCTAGTCCAGTGGTTCCCAACCTTTTCTTGTTTGAGGCACAACCTTTTCTTGTTTGAGGCACCCTTGGAAAGCCTTTCAAAAGTTCCCGGCACCCTTATAAGGAAATAGATATTTAAAATCTCCGTAGCTCAAAAGTTCCCGGCACCCTCAAAAGATCTCACGGCACCCCTTAGTGCCGCGGCACACTGGTTGGGAACCACTGCTCTAGTCGGTATGTTGCCTCAATAATTTATTGTCCAGAGGGTACAATAACTATCAATAATTCATTGGCAATAATGCTCTACAGCCTCAAACTGACAAGTTTGCTATTTTGAACATGAAGCAGTCTTTCTGGAGTGTCAGATCTTAACAGTGAGTCAGAAACAGACAGAGGAGACACAGATGGACCCTAGAAGCATGAAGTCTGGCTTGCAACTTTATTATAGTGCAGAGGGAACAAGTCACATCAACTGCATGGGTAAAAGATTTGCCATTTTAATGTATTTAATGGGTGTGTGTGTGTGTTTCTACCTGCCTTATCATCGAGAAAGGTTCCCAAGATCGTTACTAAAACAAATGAGATGCCCCCTCTCAATGGATGCCTTCTGGTCTTGAGGGAGGAGCATGCAAAGTTCTGGTGAGCTTAAGAGCTATACTGGTGATGTCTTTTACTAGAAGGGTCACCCATGTTAGATGGGTCTTATCCAGGGGTGGGATTCAAATAATTTAACAACCGGGTCTCTGCCCTAATGATTTCTTCCAACAACCAGTTCACCAAACTGTTCAGAAAGTTAACAACCGGTTCTCCCGAAGTGGTGCAAACTGGCTGAATCCTACCACTGGTCTTATCAGAAGAGCCAGTGTATCCACCAACCCATTTAATAGGGTGAGAAAAGAGAAAAAGAAACCTGTTACATAGGGGTGTCAAACTCGATTTCATTGAGGGCCGCACATTTTATTTATTTTATTTATTTATTTATTTATTGCATTTGTATACCGCCCTTCTCCCAAAGGACTCAGGGCAGTTAAACAGCCACAACATCAGGGTTATGTTTGACAGGTTTGTGTTTCTGGAGAACCGGTAGTGGAAATTTTGAGTAGTTTGAAGAACCAGTAGTAAAAATTCTGCCTGGCCCCGCCCCCATCTGCCCCCCAACTCCCAGCTGATTGGGAGGAAATGGGGATTTTGCAGTAATCTTCCCCTGGAGTGGGGTAGGAATGGAGATTTTACATTATCCTTTCCCTGCCACACCCACCAAGCCACAGCCACAGAACCGGTAGTAAATTTTTTTGAAACCCACCACTGGCCAGGGTGGGTGTGGCCAGCTCAATGTCACTCATGTCAGGGGCACCTGTAGTGCCCGAGCGCTCTGCCAGCCAAAAGGGCCTCCTGCAACACTCTACCAGTGAAAATAGAGATTTTTTTGGGGGGGGCACCTGCGGCCCTCACGGGCTCCGTTTTTAGCTCCGACGGTCTCCTGCAGTCCTGTGCCAGTGAAAACAGAGCCCAGGGGGCTGCTCACAGCCTCCCTGGGCCCCCTTTTTTGGCCGCCAAAGCCTCCTGCAGCCCTCTGCCAGCAGAATGCAGAGGGGCCATGTGCAGCCCCTCGAACTTGTTTTTTTGCTGGCAGAGGCTTGCAGGAGGCTTGTCACAGCCAAAAAGAGATCCTGGGAGGGCCATGTAAAGCCCTTCCGAGCTCTGTTTTCATTGGCAGAGGCACCGTGGGCTGGTCCTTCACTGTTTCCAGGGCAGCCCTGTGGGCAAGGTCTAAGCACCCCATGGGCCGGATGCAGCCCATGGGCCTTGAGTTTGACACCCCTGCTGTATCATAACACTTGCTGCCCAGATCAACAAGGACCGCATCAGATGTTCTCATGAGTTCCTGCATATCTGTTGACAAGTAGGCAATAGGACTGAGGAGATACGGCTGGGCAACCAGGACATAGCCTGGTAGGATTACTGGGGGAAAAAACAGCCACAGACTGTTGTAAGTTGGAACCAACATAGCAGGACGACTTAAAGTGAATGTTTGAACATTGTAAAACAATTTTTCCAGTCTCAAATTTAACCGAACAGCAACTAGCAATTCGAAGGGCATTCATGATTAGAAATGAAATTTGGAAATAGAAAGGAAACAGCTGATATGAACTACAGAAATGAGAATTTAGAAGAAGTGACAACAGAGTTAGTACCAGTACTAGTATTGAAACAAACTATGAACTGAACAACCCCCACTCCCACCCCGTTCCACAAGAAGAATTAAAAGAGAAAACTGTGACATGTCCAGAATTACCAGTAGAAAGAAAAAGACTGCAGGCATTGAAAGTGTAATGCCCTCAAAAGACCTGACATCTATAATGAAAGATATGAATGATGCAATTGCAAGGATTAAAGCAACATGTATGGAACAGCTTATATGGACCAATCAGCTTGCCTATAGCACAGCAGTGGTGATTATAGAACAGGGGTATCAAACTCGCGGTCCACGGGCCGGATGCGTCACATGTTGGCTCTTCCCCCGCCCGGTTTAGCAAAGGGGAACAAAGTCCCGATACGTCACATGATGCTGCCATGATGATGCGAGTTTAACACCCCTGTGATAGAAGAACTGGGTATTAAAATTACAAAACCAAAAGCAACATCATATTCAATCCCAAAATGGAAGATCAGACTGAAGGTCAAGATAAAGAAATTAAGATCAGGTGTGAGTAATTTAAAGAATATGAAAGAACAAAAATATTGGCTTAGCACTAGAACAATTGAGTAACTTTGGAAATCATAAAATAAGAAATAACGTCAATAGCTGGGGAAATCGAATGCTATGAGGCATGAATCATCCAATTTAAGCAAAATCAGCTAGTTCAATCAGACCAGAGGCAATTCTACCAAAGTTTAAAAGGTAATAGAAATCCTGAAAATGGAAAACCAAACAAAAATAATTCAAGAATCCATAACTTCTATCAGCCCAAATTGCTTTTTATTGCATGCCAAGAGAGCAAAGGCAAGATCAGGCCTTGAGAAGGTCCACATTTCTTTTTT
Organism: Ahaetulla prasina; assembly: GCF_028640845.1. Classification (NCBI taxonomy): domain Eukaryota; kingdom Metazoa; phylum Chordata; class Lepidosauria; order Squamata; family Colubridae; genus Ahaetulla; species Ahaetulla prasina. Next base: position 23,361,275 of record NC_080544.1, read on the forward strand.
TACCATTGCTACCAAACTATGAAACAAGCAGAAAACAGCCCTCATAATTTGTCTCACCATTCAAATGCTAGGAGGTGCTTTATGTGTCCTTGAAAGGAACTGAACGGGTTGTGCACCTCCTGGACTCCTCTTTTTGCACGGGTTGGAGGGTTGGTAGGCTGCTCTCAGTGGCTATATTGAAAAAGAGAAATTCTGTTAAGAAATAGCTGCTCCAGTGGTGGGATTCAACCGGTTCGCATCAGTTCAGATGAACCGGTTGTTAAATTACCTACCCACCCCGCTATCAAAGTGGATCCATGGGCAACAGAGCAGCCAGCACGAGGGAAGGAGAAGGCGGCTTTCCCTTTTTCTTCTCCCTGTTCCTTCTCCTTCCCTCCTGCCAGCCACTCTGTTGCCCGTTTCTCTATTGCGGCATAGCGCAGTGCCCCGGATCCTCTTTGATAGCGAGGGGGGTAATTTAACAACCGATTCACCAGGGTCAGGTTGGCCATCGCAAGAGGCTCGTCCCGCATGTGCAACGGAGCTGGAGGATGGGGATGGATTATGCCTCCCATGACAGCCAACCTTACCCTGGCCAAACTGGTGGTTAAATTATTTGAATCCCACCACTGAACTGTGAAGGTGATAAGGTGAAGTCTCTGTCAAGTCAACGCTCTGAACAAAAGAGAAAATGGTCACACTTTGTTGTTCTTGTTAGTTGTGAAGTCGTGTGTGACCCATCGCGACCCAATGGACAATGTTCCTCCAGACCTTCCTATCCTCTGCCATCCTCTGGAGTCTATTTAAGCTCACTGCTTCAGTGACTCCATCCAATCACTTCATTTTCTGTCGTCCCATTCTTCTTTTGCCCTTAATCTTTCCCAGCATTAGGCTCTTCTCCAGGGAGTCCTTCCTTCTCATTAGGTGGCCAAAGTCTTTCAGTTTCATCTTCAGGATCTGGCCTTCTAAAGAGCAGTCAGGGTTGATCTTCTCTAGGACTGACTTGCTTGTTCTCCTTGAAGTCCAAGGGACTCGCAGAAGTCTTCTCCAGCACCAGAGTTCAAAGGCCTCAATTCTTTGGCACTCAGTCTTTCTTATGGTCCACTAGTCTCTGCTAAACTCTAAGCTGCCCAAAAATACCCACAAGTTATGGTTAAAAAATCAAGGAAGCAACTATGATGGTACAATTAAAGCTCTGCCTGTTTTATGTGGGCCACACATGAAAAAGTGATACATCTTGGATCATGTCTTCTTGGTTGCCATCTAGACTTTTTTTGACCATACCCCATAATCCCACCTACCAAAATCAACTGCCCTTATATCCCAGTAAAGTAGGCTGATACTCTGTATGTCTAATTTGCACTTGTACCCACAACTCATTACAGCGTACAAAAAGTAGTTCATTGACTCATTGAATTAGACCATTCTGCAAATGATGATTAAAATCAGCTTTAAAGGTTATCATCAGAGACAGGCTCAGTTGGTGATGTAGGGCCAGATTCAAGGATACTTAACTATATTGCAGGGGTCCCCCAACCTCTGGGCTGTGGACCACTAGCGAACTGTGAGCTATTTGCAACCAGGCCGCGGAAACGACAGGCAAGTGCATGTATCCCCACTTGCGTGAGCATCGGACGAGCTCATTCATGCACGCTTCATTTGTGTGAGCAGTGGGTACCCATGCATGCCACTCACTGAAATGGAGCTCTGCATTTGCATGTGCTTGTCGACCGTGTGTGCTGGGAACCATCCCCTCTACCCCCACTCCCACCTGCCAGTCTGCAAAGTTGGAAAGGTTGGGAAACTCTGCTATATTGAATCCTAGTGTTATTCTATCTGGGCCGGGATAGCTCAGGCAGTAGAGAAGCCTGTTATTAGAACACAGAGCCTGCAATTACTGCAGGTTCGAGCCCGGCCCAAGGTTGACTCAGCCTTCCACCCTTTATAAGGTAGGTAAAATGAGGACCCAGATTGTTGGGGGGGGGCAATAAGTTGACTTTGTAAAAAAATATACAAATAGAATGAGACTATTGCCTTATACATTGTAAGCCGCCCTGAGTCTTCGGAGAAGGGCGGGGTATAAATGTAAAAAAAAACAAAAAAAAAAACCAGTTACTGAATAGAGAATTAATCAATCCTAACCAATGTTTGTTTTAGACACACTTTAATTAGTGGAACTTTAAGAGCACCTTCAGTTTTTTTTGAAAGACGATTTTTGTTTCAATATTTGATTAGAAAGGAGGAAGGAAAATGATAAATTAAAATAACAAATTGTACAATATATAGACGCAAAAGGTAATTACTTTATTGGTTTTGACATATACCCTCATTTCTATATTTTACTAAACTGGCGTCCGATGGAACAGCTTCAAACTCTCCCTTAATTTATGAAGTCCAGATGATTCGGACGGCTGCTTAAGACTACTGGCACTTATGACAAAACATTTCCCCTTTCTAATTGCATATTAGTCTGAACATGGACTTGGCAAGTAATCACAATGGCTTTTTTTCTATTCTAGCAAATAATTATCTCTCTATAATCACCTTACAGCAACACAGCAGTATATAGTTTTCCAGATCAGTGAACTAACCAGGCAAGGTTTTCTAGGATTCTAGATCAGGGGTCTCCAACCTTGGTCCCTTTAAGACTTGTGGACTTCAACTCCCAGAGTCCCTCAGCTAGCAAGTTGTTCCACTGATTAATTGTTCTAATTGTCAGGAAATTTCTCCTTACTTCTAAGTTGCTTCTCTCCTTGATGAGTTTCCACCCATTGCTTCTTGTCCTGCCCCCAAGTGCTTTGGAGAATAGCTTGACTCTTTCTTCTTTGTGGCAGCCCCTCAGATATCGGAACACTGCTATCATGTCACCCCTAGTCTTTCTTTTCATTAAAACTAGACATAACCAGTTCCTGCAACCATTCTTTATATGTTTTAGCCTCCAGTCCCCTAATCATCTTTGTTGTTCTTTGCACTCTTTCTACAGTCTCAACATCTTTTTTACATCGTGGTGACCAAAACTGGATGCAGTATTCCAAGTGTGGCCTTACCAAGGCATTATAAAGTGGTATTAACACTTCACGCGATCTTGATTCCATCCCTCTGTTTATGCAGTCTAGAACTGTGTTGGCTTTTTTGGCAGCTGCTGCACACTGCTGGCTTATATCTAAATGGTTGTCCACTAGGACTCCAAGATCCCTCTCACAGGTACTACTATTGAGCAAGGTACCACATATACTATACCTGTGCATTTTGGGTTTTTTTGCCTAAATGTAGAACTTTACTTTTTTCACTGTTGAATTTCATTTTGTTAGATAGCACCCAACGTTCAAGTCTGTCAAGATTAAGATTAAGTCTGTCAAGATCCTTCTGTATCTTGAGCCTAACTTCTGGAGTGTTGGCTATTCCTGCCAGCTTGGTGTCATCTGCTTGATTTGTTCCCCATCTATCCCCTCATCCAAGTCTATCCCTCTCTTCTATCCCTTCTATCCCTCTGTAATGTAGCCTAGAACTGTGTTGGCTTTTTTGGCAGCTGCAGCACACTGCTGGCTCACATTTAAGTGGTTGTCTGCTAGGACTCCAAAATCTCTCTCACAATCACCACTATTGAGCAAGGCATACTGTATCTGTGCATTAAATGAACTGTTATTAAGTCAAAGACTATCTGTGGTATAGAGGCGCTCTCGAGGTATCTATGGAATAATTAGGGTGAATACTCTTCAATCACACACACACACACACACATACAGAGAGAGAGAGAGAGAGAGAGAGAGAGGCACACGTGTAGTTCATCTGCTCTAGCTGTTTACGTGTTGACATGAAAAAATCTACATTGCCTAAACTTGATTTTGAACAGAACTTTTGATAGTTTTCCTCCAACTTATTCCTTCTGGAATGCAGGGAGGTGTCTTGTTTAATAATGTTCATGAAAAACAGTTCTTTGGGAATTTCACGCAGCTCCATCAAGTGTGGCTGGTGACATCTTTGTAGTCATGATTTATGATGACACAAGAATACCAGTGTGGCATTATAGCTGCCTAACGCAAATTCCTTCCTTTTTAGACTCTCAAATCTAATTAATAGGTTTATGTCAATAGAAAAACAGGATGAGCTCTAAAGAGACAGGAGAGAAAAGAGAAAAGAACAACCTGTGAACTGAGGGCACATAGTGTCTCCAGTGAATACAAAAGGAAATATCTCTTCAGTCTGGAATTGTTGCCAATTATCATCCTGTCACAGATTCAAGCTTTCCTCCCTCCTTTGCGTTCTCCTTTGTCTCTCCGTCCCAGAAAAAGGCAATTTGGAAGATGGTAGGGAAATGAGTCTGCAAATTCCATTTCCGCCACCCTATGAAATTTGGCTTTCAGGGAAAAATAAAATAGAATAGAATAGAATAGAATAGAATTTTTTATTGGCCAAGTGTGATTGGACACACAAGGAATTTGTCTTGGTGCATATGCTCTCAGTGTACATAAAAGAAAAGATACGTTCATCAAGGTACAACATTTACAACACAATTGATGATCAATATATCAATATGAATCATAAGGATTGCCAGCAACAAGTTATAGTCATACAGTCATAAGTGGAAAGAGATTGGTGATGGAAACTATGAGAAGATTAATAGTAGTGCAGATTCAGTAAATAGTCTGACAGTGTTGAGGGAATTATTTGTTTAGCAGAGTGATGGCCTTCGGGAAAAAACTGTTCTTGTGTCTAGTTGTTCTGGTGTGCAGTGCTCTATAGCGTCGTTTTGAGGGTAGGAGTTGAAACAGTTTATGTCCAGGATGCGAGGGATCTGCAAATATTTTCACGGCCCTCTTCTTGATTCGTGCAGTATACAGGTCCTCAATGGAAGGCAATAAAATAAAATAAAATAAAGGAAACCAAAATAGATACAGAGCGAATGGCTCTTTGTGTCAAGGTGGCCTCTCAATAGTTATTGATTGCTTGATCCTAGTTTGTTCCAGATTGCTGGAACAATACAGAGCCTCAGCGGTTTACAGGAACACCAATAAAAACATCTTTAACTGTTAAACAATCTATGGAAAATATTATTTTTTAAAAAACAACAACAGCCAATGACTACTCAAAGTGACAACAGTACAAGGATAAAATATAATGAGAGTGATCACTAAAGCAAAGCGAGACATCATAGGAAAAGCCAATAATATATATATTAGTATTTAAATCAACATCAGGTGACATAAAATGAAAAGATGGTAATAGCAAACTACACGTAGTTCTCAACTTGCAACCATTCGTTGACTGTTCACAGTTACAACAGCAGTGAAAAAAGGAACTTACAACTGTTTTTTGCAGCATCCCCACAGTCATGTGATCAAAATTGGACACGTGGCAACTGGCATGCATTTATGACGGTTGCAATGTCCCGGGGTCATGTGATCATCTTTGGCAACCGTCTGACGAGCAAAGTCAATGGGGAAGCCAGATTCACTTAACAATCGTGTTATTAACTTAACAACCGCAGTGATTCACTTAACATAATGAAAGGTCATAAAAATAGGCGAAAAAGATCATAAAATTGGGTAAAACTCACTTAACAACTTGCTTAGCAGTGAAAATTTTGAGATCAACTTTGGCTGTAAGTCAAGGTCTACCTGTATTTGACCGCCTGTTCTTCAGGAAAGTCTCAATTTTAGTGGCTTCTGAAGGGTGTTGATTATAAGATGTAGTAGACCTTAGTAGTCTGAGGTGTAGTAAGTGTTGATTCTAAGGTGAAGGTAGTTCATAAGGTTGGAGCAACAATTGAGAAGCAGCACCTCCTAGCTTCCTAGCTTCTTTCTCTTCTTCTGTACTTCTCTGAGACAATGATAGTGGAGACTTGGCAGATGACTAAGACTGTGAACCAGGAAATCTCTGATCCAACTCTCCATCATGGATTTGCTAAGTATTTTAAGGCAAATCACTATTCCCTAATCCACTTAATTGGGCACAGTAATTCTGCTCGGCTCACAAGCTTTATAAAATTATATGAAAACAGGTTGGATAAACGTCTGAAAATGGAAATGAACTTAGTAATATGAAGATAGATAAACAGAGTTGGAAGGGACCTTGTAGGTAGATCATCTAGTCCAAACCCCTGCCCATGCAGGAGACCCTACACCATTTCGGACAGATGGCAGTTCAATCTCTTTATGAAAGCCTCCAGTGATGAAGCTCCCACAACTTCTGAAGGCAAGCTGTTCCATTGGTTGATTGTTCTCACTGTCAGAAAATTTCTCCTTATTTCTAAGTTGACTTTCTCCTTGATCAGTTTCCATCCATTATTCCTTGTCTGGCCTTCAGGTGTTTTGGAAAATAAGGAAGGAAGGACAAGCACTGAATAAATGCAATACTGAACTGGATTTATTCTAGGAAAAATATCAACCCGCTCCACCCTCGATTACAATTCTTGACTTTGCTAGTAAATTGATCAGCCACTACTCTTCAGTTAAGTCCTTGAGATGGACTACTACAGCTTCCAGAAAGGGCATTAAAACATATTTGCCTTAAAATAAAATAGATGGGGTGAGAAGAAGAAGAAGAAGAAGAAGAAGAAGAAGAAGAAGAAGAAGAAGAAGAAGAAGAAGAAGAAGAAGAAGAAGAAGAAGAAGAAGAAGAAGGGAGAACCGCTAAAAGCTTAGCGGACGTGTCATTTGTCATAAATTGGCTAAATTCATAAAATTAAAGAAAAAATAATCAAATAAAGGACCACACCTGAGTGATCCTTTTAGGGAGAGGCTTGAAGAGGCTATGAAATCCCCATTAAAAAAAAAATAGCAGGCCTCTAGATCATTTGAAATAGAACAATTCCCCTGGAAATTAAGCAGTGACCTTTTACAAGAGCGCTGTGCGAATGCCACCTGAATGAGTCTTTAACGCAACAAAGTCTATTTTTGTCACTGTTAGAGACCTCCCTAAGCTTTCATGTATTTCCCAGCATTTGTCATCTCCCTCCTGAACCATCTATCATACATCCTCTGATCTTGTAAAATTTGCCGTTAGAAGGTTACCTAATATGTCATCCTGATGAAGAATGCTTGCCTTGCACTGTGTATATAAGGCCTATCTCATCGGCACATTATCTGTGATGATTTATACCCTTCTGCGGGAATGTATTTCATATCTCCAGACATCCGGTGCTGACATGCTAACCATCATTGTTAGCAGATGGGCCTTGCTCTCCTGAAACCTTTGGACCGCTTACCAGTGATGTCACACCTGTGGCTACATCCCCTCCCAAGCCTAAAGATCAAATGTTTTTCAATGATGATTGAGGGATGATGTCCTGGGCAGCATTTCAACACTTCTTTTTTCCCCCAAGCTATTTGAACAAGAGGGCAGTTTGTGAAATGGGGAAGGAATGGCTTGTTGTGAAGCATGAATAAGCAGGCAGTGGTGGGATTCAGCCAGTTCGCACCACTTCGGGAGAACCGGTTGTTAACTTTCTGAGCAGTTTGGCAAACTGGTTGTGGGAAGAAATCATTAGGGCAGAGAACCGGTTGTTAAATTATTTGAATCCCACCACTGTAAGCAGGTGAATCATACCCTGAGCACTGATTTCTGTTCCACTGAATAGAGACAGAACTAAATCCAAGAGACCTAAGACCAATCACTGTCTTTGGAGTTTCTCAAAATCCACGATTTCCATTACCAGTTTGGGTGAACCCGTCAGAACCGGCTGAATACCACCTCTGGTTGGGATGGGTATCTCTGAATGGAAACTCTATGAGAAAGTGCTGGCAGGAATAGCCAACACTCTAGAAGATAGGCTCAAGATACAGAAGGATCTTGACAGACTTGAACATTGAGCGCTAACTAACAAAATGAAATTCTACAGTGAAAAAAGTAAGGTTCTACATTTAGGCAAAAAACCCAAAAACAAAATGCACAGGTACCGTATATGTGGTACCTTGCTCAATAGTAATACCTGTGAGAGGGATCTTGGAGTCCTAGTGGACAACCATTTAGATATGAGCCAGCAGTGTGCAGCAGCTGCCAAAAAAGCCAACACAGTTCTGGGCTGCATAAACAGAAGGATAGAATCAAGATCACGTTAAGTGTTAGTGCCACTTTATAATGCCTTGGTAAGGCCACACTTGGAATATTGCATTCAGTTTTGGTCGCCACAATGTAAAAAAGATGTTGAGACTCTAGAAAGAGTGCAGAGAAGAGCAACAAGGATGATTAGGGGACTGGAGGCTAAAACATATGAAGAATGGTTGCAGGAACTCGGTATGTCTAGTTTAATGAAAAGAAGGACTAGGGGTGACATGATAGCAGTGTTCCAATATCTCAGGGGTTGCCACAAAGAGGAGAGAGTCAAACTATTCTCCAAAGCACCTGAAGGTAGAACAAGAAGCAATGGGTGGAAACTAATCAAGGAGAGAAGCAACTTAGAAGTAAGGAGAAATTTCCTGACAGTTAGAACAATCAATAAGTGGAACAACTTGCCTGCAGAAGTTGTGAATGCTCCGACACTGGAAATTTTTAAGAAAATGTTGGATAGCCATTTGTCTGAAATGGTGTAGGGTTTCCTGCCTCGGTAGGGGGTTGGACTAGAAGACCTCCAAGGTCCCTTCCAACTTTGTTATTATGTTGTGTATGTTAAGACAGTGTGGTGTGGTCCGCCAGCAGCCTACAGAGCTGGCAGCGGAGTCAGACAGCGCTGAGGCTGAGGAAGAACATAGGCCAGTCCTGGAGGCCAGGGAAGGCCTGGATGAGGGCTCTGTGCTGGAGGCAGAAATGAGGCCAGGGCCATCAGGGAGTGATGTGTGCACTCCGGAGCCTCCAGAGGCTAACAATAGAGAGGCAGAGGAACAGGAGGCGCCTGTTCCTAGTGCACACATGAGGAGAGCTGCCAGAAGGCAAGAGCCGCTAAAGCAAAGAGGACGACTCGAAAGTAGGGCCAAGAGATGATTCCTCCACCACCACAAGGCTTAAAAGACCAGCAACGGCTTTTGGGCTCTTTGTCGGAAAACAACGTTGATAGACTTGTTTCTTGTCTTGCTGCATTTATTTCTTGTCGGCGTCTTCTGCTTCTGAACTTTTGCCAAGAAAAGTCTTTAGCAGTTTGCCTAATTAGACCAAGGTTGGTGATAAGACTGAATAATTGTGTTATGAAGAATTTGTTTTGAATTAGTTTGGACTACGCTGAGAAAGAGTTTAATTCTCAGCTGTTCTAATAAAGTCTGTTTGTTTTCGAACTGATTGCGTCTAATAATACCTACTTGGGCCTGAGTCTCAACACAGGAAAGAATGTAATAGTAATGATTCTAGACTTGGTAAGATGATAAATTGACTGCAAATAAATTGTTGTAATAAAAGAGCACTCTTCTGAGGGATCTAGGAATCACCCATGAAGTTGCAACACACTGAAAAATAATAAGCACATAAAATAATTATAGATTATACACATTTCTTTGCCTACTTTTTTTGACTTATGGGAAAGCTAATTCATCTGCTTTTTTTAATTTGCAAAATGAAACTAAAAAGACTACAAAGAGGAAGGATAAAAAGGAAAACTAAAGAAACGGGAAAATTGAACATAAAGAAAAAAGAAAAGAAAAAAACAGTAAAACAAAGGAATCTATTTGTAAGGAATTGGGACCTCTCACAATGGTTGTTCTGTTGGAATTAGACCCTAAAAGTTGTTAAACAGGAGTCTCTCTCTCTCTCTCTCTCTCTCTCTGTATATGTGCATCTGATTTATTTTAAATAAATTGTATACAGGAGGCACAGCAATCATTTAATATATAGTCACTATAATTAAGGTGACCAATCATCCTCCTTTAGGGAGGACAGTCCTTGTTTTGTAAGTTCTGTCCTCTCTCGAAAAGTGTCCTCCTACATGTCCTCCTTTTTGATATTTGAAGACTAATCTGTAAATCTCCATATTCAATTGATGCAGATCCGATTCATTGCCTGTGATGTGACGTATTTGTATTTGACATGATGATTCATCAAGGCTCAGTACAGTGCGGCGAGACGCGATTATGAAATGCATGTGCTCCGCACAGGAGAATTGTTTTGAGAGAGTGTGCTGCGCGCAAGAGTGCGCCGCACGCAAGTGGCTTTGTTTACTTTTTACCGAAACATGACATGACATGATAAAAATAAATATTATTTGTCTCCTCTTTCTCGTTGTAAAAAAGTTGGCCACCTTACTATAATCCATAGTCTACAGACTAACACAGATCTTGAATAGTCTAAAGCAAGGGTGTCAAACTCAAGGCCCAGGGCCCAGATTTGGCTGCAGAGTGCTTAGATCTGGCCTGTGGGGCTGCCCTGGAAACAGTGAAGGCCTGTGGTGCCTCTGCCAGCAAAAATGGAGCTCGGAAGGGCTGCATGCACCTCTCCCAAGCTCCATTTTTGCTGGCAGAGGGTTGTAGGAGTACATTGCAGCCAAAAACGGAGCTTGGGAGCCTGTTTTTGCTGGCAGAGTGCTCGGGCCACCACAGGCGCCCCTGACATGTGTAATGTCGAGCTGGCCATGCCCACCCTGGCCATAGGTTGGTCATCTATCAATATGTTCCATGTTTAACATACATATGTATGGAAAAATTACATGTTAATTTAAATGGTTATATCCCACAGAGCTTTTAGGAAATGATAAATGTGAGGAAGATGGATGGTTCCAAAACTTGATAACAATAAATAAATGTTACAATATTTTACTTCAACGTTAATATATGTACTTAAGGTATTTCAAGTTTCTTTGTGGCCGGTTAATTTAGAATTTGCTGGTTGAATACCAAAGAGGGTGCATGCCAGACAAGATGCTAGGATAATTATAATTAATAATAAAAGTTCATTCATGAAAATCCAGTACTTATAACATCAGCGATTCCTCCCCTAGCTCCCCACAGTGAGCCAAAACAATAGGAAGGAAATTGCATAGAAATGATTCGCAATGGGATTGCTTTCACTGGACATGTTTTATAGCAACAGCAATAGCACTTAGACTTATATACTGCTTCACAGTGCTTTATAGCCCTCTCTAAGCAGTTTACAGAGTCAGCCTCTTGCCCCCAACAATCTGGCTCCTCATTTTACCAACTTCGGAAGGATGGAAAGCTGAGTCAACCTTGATCCTGGTGAGATTCGAACTGCCGAATTGCAGTCAGCCAGCAGTCAGCAGAAGTAGCCTGCACTATTGCATTCTAACCACTGCGCCACCATGGCTCTTATGGCTCTTCAACCTCTCTCCTCACCGTGATGTTGCTCAATTTAGGCATCAGCAAGGGAAGGTTACAAAGAGGATTAGCTGCATTCTAAAACCTAGGCAATGGGTCTCTAGCTAAGTCAAAAAAGGGAAGTAATTACCTAAGTGGGGTTAGAGTAGGATGTTTATTATCTCATAACTTGAAAGGGTAAACAGGAATGTGTATGCAGCTTCTCTTCCAGATGTTAATTGAAAATTCAGGTCAACCACAGGACAACATTGATATATTATTAAAGTTTTAATGGGCAGAAGGGACACCTTTGTTTCTCTTAATTGTGACTGCTATACAATGATGGGGTTTTTACTTTCTTGACTTTCATCTTTGTTATTGGCCTTCTGTTTCTTTATCAGGTTCAATATAATATGGACACACTTCTAAAGTTATTGTGACTCTAATATTATGGCATACATTTTGTTCTTTCTAAAATTATAATTCTGTTATAAGTCCATAAGACATATTTGGAAATATAATTTGGATCTTATTCACAGGGCAAATTTAAAACTCTCAATTATTTCAGTTTGAACTCCAGTCTTTTTTTTTTAAATTGGGGGGGGGGAATAGTTTGCTACTAAGATTATTAATACTTTAGGTTAACATATTGTTAATCAATTTTTAAAATCATTTAAGTTTTTACAAGTAGAATTTAAACTGTTTAAAACTACAGATTGTCAGTATATACCGTTGTAACCATTGAATAAATTCACCATTTAGTCTAGTTGTGTCATTCCTTTAGTTTTTCATCAAATGTGTACACTGCCAAATCTTGAAAAGCCAATATATTAAAATACAACAAAATGTTCTACAATAAATAAAAGTAACACAACACAATGCACAACAATAACAACCACCAATGTAATAATTAATAATACATAAACAACATCCAAGTAAAGACAGCAAATAGCCCTTCTCAAAAGACTTTCTAAAAGGTTTGATCTCCGGAAGACCACCATAAAAGTGTCCGGTCTTAATTTGTAGAGCAATATTTCCCAACTATTGCAATTTTAAGATTTGTAGACTTCCACCCTCAGAATTCCCCAGCCAGCATGTTGTAGAGGTTGAGAAATATTGCTGTAGAGCAGGGGTCTCCAACCTTGGCAACTTGAAGTGTGGCAGACCTCAACTCCCAGAGTTCCCCAGCCAGTAAAGCTGGCTGGGGAATTCTGGGAGTGGAAGTCTGCCAAGGCTTAAAGTTGCCATGGTTGGAGACTTCTGCTGTAAACGAAGCTGTTTCATAATTTATGCTTTCGGACTTCAGCCCCCTCCACCAGAGGTGGGTTTCAGCAGGTTCTGACCAGTTCTGGAGAACCAGTAGCGGAAATTTTGAGTAGTTTGGAGAACCGGTAGTAAAAATTCTGACTGGCCCCGCCCACATCTATTCTCTGCCTCCCAAGTCCCAGCTGATTGGGAGGAAATGGGGATTTTTGCAGTAACTTTCCCCTGGAGTCAGGTGGGAATGGAGATTTTACAGTATCCTTCCCCTGCCACATCCACCAAGCCATGCCACACCTACCAAGCCACATCCACAGAATCGGTAGTAAAAAAAATTGAAACCCACCACTGCCCTCCACTCATGGAAGCTGAATACTACTCCTTGGATGGGTAAAATCAGTCTTTCAGGCAGACTACCTCCTTGGATGGGTAAAATCAGTTTGGAGTAGATAGTCCCACAAGCCCCATGGTGCTAATTGAGTAGTAGCATCTAAAAGGCCTAAATTTCTATCAACATTGAAATATGCTGATTCAATAGGTGCAATAATAAGCCATTAACCAGCATTGTTAAGGTACATAGTAGTCATTAGTGAGAATTCTAGAATAAAGAACTGAAGCAGCCAATTTTAATAAATCACATTAAATATTTTAAAAAGATTAAGTATGACTTTGTTCTCTCCTCAGATAACATTTTAAAAGGATTAGCTGTTAACATCTTTTTTCTAGAAATGTAAAGTAATGTGTGTGTGTGTGTGCGTGAAAGAGAGAGAGACAGAGAGAGGGAGAGAGAGACAAGACTCATACCTGTGATCAGGACTTTTCCCACCAAGGTTTCATATTGGTTTAATATTCATGAGTTTTTATATTGGGTTTTTGGGATGATAATACGGTTACAAATTGTATATGGATGAGTTTCTGAAATAGGTGAAACAATTGAATTACTTTTGATTACTTTTCCACTATGAAACCTGAATCCAAGCATGGGTCCCAACAAAACAAACAGGTCTTTACAGTGGAAAGCAGGGGTGAAATCCAGCAGGTTCTGACAGATTCTGAAGAACCAGTAGCAGAAATTTTGAGCAGTTCAGAGAACCGGTAGCGGAAATTTCAAGTAGCTCGGAGAACCGGCAAATACCACCCCTGGCTGGCCCCAGAGTGGGGAAGGAATGGGGATTTTGCAGTATCCTTCCCCTGGAGTGGGCTGAGAATGGAGATTTTGCAGTATCCTTCACCTGCCATGCCCACCAAGCCACGCCCACCAAGCCACACCACGCCCACCACGCCATGCCCACAAAGCCGGTAGTAAAAAAAAATTGGATTTCACCACTGGTGGAAAGACCTACCCGAGATTCACAATCTTGAAAGGATTATATGACTTTGCTCTCTGCTTATGAACTGCTTCCTTATCGACAGAATAGAAAGATTGATCAATATTATGCGGTCAAGTTTAATGCTGCATTTAATGCATTAGGGACGCGGTGGCTCAGGGGCTAGGACGTTGAACTTGTCGATCAAAAGGTCGGCAGTTCAGCGGTTCGAATCCCTAGTGCTGCCGTGTAATGGGGTGAGTTTCCATTACTTGTCCCAGCTTCTGCCAACCTAGCAGTTTCGAAAGCACGTAAAAAATGCAAGTAGAAAAAACAGGGACCACCTTGGTGGGAAGGTAACAGCGTTCCGTGCGCCTTTGGCGTTGAGTCATGCTGGCCACATGACCACGGAGACATCTTCGGACAGCACTGGCTCTTCAGCTTTGAAACGGAGATGAGCACCGCCCCCTAGAGTCGGCAACGACTAGCACATATGTGCGAGGGGAACCTTTACCTTTACCTTTTAATGCCTGCATTAGCAGCATAAGTAGAATGTTCAGAGAATGGAGCTAGCACCAGGGATGTCCACAAAGGTCTAAAAAGTCAAGATTGTGACTGTGATATGCTGATCAAATCTCTGCTTTTTTTTATGTATGCAAACACCCCTGCCTGTGACAGTCACAATATATAAATACAACTTTTAAGTTTAGCCCAAAGACAGAATTATGTCATAAGAATTTTTATAGTAGTGTTTCTGAGTGTCAGCCATTTAATGCCGACAGCCTCTACTTTCCCACAGCAAAGGTTAGGATGCTATAAATTCTTTAGTGCAAAATGCTCCATAAATCCAGAGGAAATATAATCACATACAGTATATCTTTATGTAATCCAAAATATCTCTGGTTGGCCATTTTCTGACATTCAGAGGAAAAGAGAAGAAAAATCCAAATATTAATTCCTGGGAAATCCAGTGAGAAATAATCATAAGCATTAGAAAAATTATAACTACCAGATGAAGGGGAACCAAAGGAATGAATCAACAAATGTAGTTATACTATTGTCATATTACTCTGCAGGAAAGGAAAGTCAATTTTTTTAAATAAAAGAAATGATTTCTCTGCACACTGGAACAACTAGACACAAGAACAGGTTTTCCCAAACACCATCACTCTGCTAATTGCCCAATCTGGGAGTCCAAAACCTTCTCTTTCCCTACTATCTTGTAATGATTGTATTTCAATTCTTGATTTTTCCCCCCGTCAAATAAAGTTTGCTATTAATTTATTTAGGTCTTTAAATAATTTTTTTCCTAGTTTTATCAGTACTACTTGGAACAAGAATAATATTTGAGGTAAAATGTTCATTTTAATCGATGCTATTTTTCCTAAGAGCGATAATTATAATTTTTTTCCAAATTTCCAAATCTTTCTTTATTTGTAGTATTAATTTATCATTGTTATCTTTAAACGGTGAGCCTTTATTTGTTAACCATATTCCTAAATATTTTATTTCTTTGGTCATTTGGATGCCCATTTTTTCTACTAATTCTTTCTCCTGATTCTTGATAAGGTTCTTTGTTAATGCCTTTGTTTTGAGTTTATTAATTTTGAGTCCCGCTACCAAAAATAATTGCTACCAACCTGCCTTCCATTGAGGACCTGTATACTGCACGAATCAAGAAGAGGGCCGTGAAAATATTTACAGACCCCTCGCATCCTGGACATAAACTGTTTCAACTCCTACCCTCAAAACGACGCTATAGAGCACTGCACACCAGAACAACTAGACACAAGAACAGTTTTTTCCCGAAGGCCATCACTCTGCTAAACAAATAATTCCATCAACACTGTCAAACTATTTACTGAATCTGCACTACTATTAATCTTCCCATAGTTCCCATCACCAATCTCTTTCCATTTATGACTGTATGACTATAACTTGTTGCTGGCAATCCTTATGATTTATATTGATATATTGACCATCAATTGTGTTGTAAATGTTGTACCTTGATGAACGTATCTTTTCTTTTATGTACACTGAGAGCATATGCACCAAGACAAATTCCTTGTGTGTCCAATCACACTTGGCCAATAAAAATTCTATTCTATTCTATTCTATTCTTTTCCATATTCTTCTATTTGCATTATTAATTTGAGTCCAGTTTGTATTGGTTGTTCTAAAATAAAAATTGGATTGTCAGCAAAGGCTTGGAATTTATACTCCTTTTTTTATTTTCAATCCTTTTATTTCACTTTCACTTCTAATTTTAATTAAAAGTATTTCCAATGTTAGGATAAATAGTAAGGGGGATAGAGGGCATCCTTGTCTCACTCCTTTTGCTATTGTGAATTTTTTGATAGTATCGCTAAACAGAAATGGAGATTGTATCTCTATATGAGACCAGTCTGCGATTATATATTTTGGTATGGAGCACGCACTTCAAAAAGGCAAGTCTAGGCAATCCCAAATCTGAAAAAATTCATCCTATAAGAAGATACTTAACCCCTCCCTCCATCACTTTCATTATTTGCAAGAAACAATACAGCCATGTTCGTGAAGTCCCAGTGAGGGAGTTGAGATTGTCTCAAAGGATACCTTATACCTTACTTTTTATCCCTCTTTTATGAAAGTAATGTGATCAGCACCAAATCTCTGCAAAGCAAGCTATGGAATTTCACATGTGTAATAATACAGTTCCAACTTCACCAGTATGATTTTTTTTTTTACTGGTGTGAAGTTAAATAGTATGTAGGAAGAAAACTGCTTCTAATGATGTTTCTGACAATAGTCACTGTCTGTCGTGCCAACAAATAGATGACAATGTGCAAACACACCTTTTCAAGGTTATCCAACAACACTTAAAGATTTAATGAGGAAGCCACAAAACATGTATGGCCTCTCTTGAAATATTAATACATCACCATCAATGTTTTATCACTTTGCTATCAGATATCAACCTTTACAAACTTCAATAATTTTAAAGCAGTTCATGAAAAATGGATATGTTTACCCAGACATCGTTCCAGCAATTTCCATCTACCCACTCAATGGTAATTAATATCAATTATCCCGGGCAAACAAAATGTACCTTGAAGATTCTGAATGTGCCAGCAATCCCATGTTGGAAAGACACCATGATAAACGTTGCTTAGGGTATGAAAGTCAAATATCATAAAATTAAATGGGCTCAGGGTAGCAGAGAAACATGTTAGACACCATACTCTTGAGAAAAGATATCTGGATCCTATAAATGGAGCATAGCAACTCTTCTGCCTTCATAGTCAGAAGAAAAAAGACCTGGAATAGCCTTTAGGTTTAGCTCTATATACACAGACAGTAAGAAGAGGTCTTCAGCAGTGAACTATGTCTGAACTTAAAGTTTAAGCAAGACTTTTGACCACTGCAGCTCCTTTTTAAGAGATGAACCAACTCAGGGCCATGATGGCGAACCTGTGGCACAAATGCCAGAGGTGGCACGCAGCTCCCTCTGTGGGCACACGAGCTGTCGCCCCAGTTTAGCTCATGCCTCCCACCAGCCAGCTGGTCATCGGGTCTTTGCTGTGTATGTGCGGGGGACGCGGCACATACGGGGGGCTGTGTGTGCATACAAGGGGGGTGGTGACCATGATCAATAGAATAGAATAGAATTTTTATTGGCCAAGTGTGATTGGACACACAAGGAATTTGTCTTGGTGCATATGCTCTCAGTGTACATAAAAGAAAAGATACCTTCATCAAGGTACACCATTTACAACACAAATGATGGTCATAGGGTACAATTTAACACTTAATGATACAACACTTAATGATAATCATAGGGTACAAATAAGCAATCAAGAAACAATCAATATCAATATAAATCATAAGGATTATCAGCAACCAAGTTACAGTTATACAGTCATAAGTGGAATAGAATAGAATAGAATAGAATAGAATTTTATTGTCCAAGTGTGATTGGACACACAAGGAATTTGTCTTGGTGCATATGCTCTCAGTGTACGTAAAAGAAAAGATACGTTCATCAAGGTACAACATTTACAACACAATTGATGGTCAATATATCAATATAAATCATAAGGATTGCCAGCAACAAGTTATAGTCATACAGTCATAAGTGGAAAGAGATGGGTGATGGGAACTATGAAACGATTAATAGTAGTGCAGATTCAGTAAATAGTCTGACAGTGTTGAGGGAATTATTTGTTTAGCAGAGTGATGGCCTTCGGGAAAAAACTGTTCTTGTGTCTAGTTGTTCTGGTGTGCAGTGCTCTATAGCGTCGTTTTGAGGGTAGGAGTTGAAACAGTTTATGTCCAGGATGCTGTATCAGGGACTGTATGCATATGCGTGTGGGGTGGGGAGCATGTGGGGGCCCCATGCGTGCATCCACAGGATGGGGCACATTCAGGGGCGTGTTCACATGTGTGTGGGGCACATGCAGGAGGCTGCGTGCACATGTGTGGGATGGGGGTGGGGCGCATCATGGGGGCCGCACACGCATTGCATTTTGGAGGTTTGGGAGCGTGCATGGGCATTTGGTTGCACACACACGCATTCACACGCATGCACTTTGGGCACTCGGTCTGGAAAAGGTTAGCCATCACTGAACTAGGGGATTCTAAACTCCTATCAGCTTATAGCTTTGACACAATTTATGTGACAGAGGGAGAAAAGGAGGGAATGAGGGAAATGCAAGTGTTTATTTTTAATTGAGACCTATAAAGGTCAATCTTATTCCCCACTATCTGAAATTGCATATTTTGGAGTAGAGCTTTCTCCTGGTTGGGAGAGCTGACTTCTTTGCTAAGATGCTGAGTTTTTTTGATCAAAAGGTCGGCAGTTCAGCGGTTCGAATCCCTAGTGCCGCGTAACAGGGTGAGCTCCCATTACCTGTCCCAGCTTCTGCCAACCTAGCAGTTCGAAAGCATGTAAAAAATGCAAGTAGAAAAATAAGGACCACCTTTGGTGGGAAGGTAACAACATTCATGCATCATGCCGGCCACATGAACACGGAGACGTCTTCAGACAGCATTGGCTCTTTGGCTTTGAAACGGAGATGAGCACCACCCCTTAGAGTGGGGAACGACTAGCACATATATGCGAGGGGAACCTTTACTTTTACCTTTATTTTTCTCTTACAAATGAATAACTCTCCAAATCTGGAATTTTTGTAGCTTTGACTTGTTTGGAGAGAAGTATTTTGGGCCAAATTACATCCAGTATTAAATGGTTTAGGCCTTCCCTCCTCTTGTGTAGTGCACAGGAAGCATATGGATCTTATATCTCTTTTACTTCCTTCATTGGTATAGATCATAGACCTTAGAATTTCATCCTTCTGCTTAATTTTGGCTGAATACAAAGTCATTATTCCATACTCAGTGAAATGCAGTGGAGCAGTTCTTAGAAAATGGAATGAACTGGGCACAGATGGGATATGAATGTTTTTGTAGGACTTTTGGGTGGGAAAGATAAAGTTTCTGTAAGGTGGAACCAATAAAGTTTGAAGAAGGATGGATAGGGTTGGAGCCATTTATTTAACTATGTTTTTCACATTCCCCACTTTCTGAATCTGTATTCTCCATCTTGGAATTCTATATGTTTCTCATGTGAGTTTTATCTGCGTGTGTATCAGTGGTGGTATTCAAACAGTTCTATCCAGTTCGGGCAAACCGGTAGCAGCAGCTGCGGAAGGCTCCGCCCACCCACCCGGACGTCATCATGTCCCGTTTTTTGACACTCTGCGCATGTGCAGAAGATGTTGTGCATGCACAGAAGGTGTTGCGCATGCGCAGAAGGTGTTGCGCCTGTGCTGGGGTGTTGCACACATGCAAAGTGAGCGTGCACGCACATGCACGCTCACATTTGTGAACCGGTAGCGAAGATAAGTCAATACCACCCCTGGTGTGTTTGTGGAGGGTATTGCTTGTTTTAACGGATGAATCTGTGATGCATACTGAACACCAGACATACTACTTCATGGAGCATAAACAATTTTAACCTCCCTGTCTTTAAATCTCCTTCTTATTTCTTAGTCATATTTTTCAATACAGTATCAATCTTATCTGCCTCCAGGCAGTGATAGGAAAAACAAAGCATATATGTCCCTTCCATTTCACCTTGAACTCTTATAGAAACTTTCCTCAGCCTGGATTGTACTATGGGCTGTACAATCCCCAAGGGAGTTTCCTACTGGGGATTGTAGTTAACTACGGTGATACTGCAAATCGTGATCTTACACCAAGCAGATAGCATGTGGATTGTTAAATGTTACATTTTTTTTAATGATTCTTAAAACTGGATCAAATTGTTTTATTGGCCATTCTGCTATGTTTCTTGGCTGTATTATGTTGGTGACTGTAAATTAGTTGGTTTTAATTACATTGTTTACAGACTATCTATGGAAATGAAGGAGAGGGAAGAATCTGAGTGCTATCAAATTTGGAATAGATGATACTCCTGGCTCGAGAATAAACGTAAAACCTAAGGTCTAAGTCATAAAAAGTATAATATATGATCGGTATAAGTATAGTTTAGTATGTATAGTATAGTATGATCGGTCTCATTCAAGACAATGATGAATCCGCATACAGACAGGAGGTTGAACGACTAGCCTCGTGGTGCGACCGAAACAATCTGGAACTGAACACACTCAAAACCGTAGAAATGGTGGTAGACTTTAGGAGAAACCTTTTCATACTTCCACCTCTCACAATACTAGACAACACAGTATCAACAGTAGAAACCTTCAAATTTCTAGGTTCTACCATATTGCAAGATCTAAAATGGACAACTAACATCAAAAACGTCATCAAAAAAGGCCAAAAAGAATGTTCTTTCTGTGCCAACTCAGAAAGCTCAAACTGCCCAAGGAGCTGCTGATCCAGCTCTACAGAGGAATTATTGGTTCTGCAACCCAACAAGACAGACACAGACTTCAGAGGATAATTAGAACTGCAGAAAAAACAATGGCTACCAACCTGCCTTCCGCTGAGAACCTGTATATTGCACGAATCAGAAAGAGGGCTGTGAAAATATTTTCAGATCCCTCACATCTTGGACATCAACTGTTTCAACTCCTACCCTCAAAATGACACTATAGAGCACTGCACACCAGAACAGCTAGACGCAAGAACAATTTTTCCCCGAATGCCAACACTCTACTAAACAAATAATTCCCTCAACACTGTCAAACTATTTACTAAATCTGCACTCTTATTAATCTTCTCATCGTTTCCATCACCCATCTCCTTCCACTTATGACTGTAACTTTGTTGCTTGTATCCTTACGATTTATACTGTAATTGATTGTTTCCTGATTGCTTATTTCTACCCTATGACTATCATTAAGTGTTGTATCATTAAGTGTTAAATTTGTACCCTATGACTATCATTAAGTGTTGTACCTTGATGAAGGTATCTTTTCTTTTATGTACACTGAGAGCATATGCACCAAGACAAATTCCTTGTGTGTCCAATCACACTTGGCCAATAAAAAATTCTATTCTATTTTATTCTATATACAGTAGAATGTAAAATTTATAAGAAATATATGCTATTGACTTGTGAGTAGATATTATTATAATTTAAATAAGGGTATAACATAGGACAGGGATGCATAGAATTTTTGTAAATATGATTGTTATGAAAGATATTGATACCGATATGGAAAAGCTGTGTAGGTATTAAATATGTGTTTTGTTTCGTGTTTTAAATGTTGGAAAATTCAATAAATACTATTGTAATAATAAAAAAAATAATTACATTGTTTTACTAGTGCAGTTTGATTATTTAAAATTTTGCCCTTACTGCCTGTCTAGGACATATTGATATTCCTTTGCCTTTGTAAAAGTATTACTATTATTATTATGGTTGGTCACACAGTCAGCCAGATGCTTAGTCTATATTTAACATTTTTATCCCCCTAGTGAGAATTTCCCAAAGATTTGGGACAGGCAGATGTTGTTCAATAGTGTTAAAGGTATTGTCACAAGATGTAAGCTTTTCCAAGTAAAGCTGCCTTTTGCAATTGACCGATAGTGATTTTGTCAACGATGATAGTGTTCAAATGGTGCCTCAGGTGTGTTAGGATTACACCCAAGGCACCTTTTACTACAGACCTAACCCTATATACCTCTTACATCCTGGACATAAATTGCTTCAACTTCTATCCTCAAAACAATGCTATAGGCACTGCACACCAGAACAACTAGACACAAGGACAGTTTTTTTCACTCTGCTAAACAACTAATTCCCACAACACTGTCAAATAATTTACTAAGACTGTATTGCAATTATTCTTCTCTTTTTTACTAGTATCTATCTCCTCTCACTTATTGCTATAACCATGTTGCTTGTATCTTTCAATTTATATTGTTTTATTTCTTTCCTAGTACGGTTTGATAGCTTATTAATAACCTTGACTATCACTAAGTGTTGTGTCTTTTTATTCTCGATGAATGTATTTTATTCTCCTTATGTACACTGAGACCATATACACCAAAGACAAATTCCTTGTGTGTCCAGTCACACTTGGCCAATAAAGAAAGAATTCTATTGGTACTATCTTTCTTTCACCAAAGTTGTTCTATTTACCAGTCTTTGATTTTGTTATTGTCTCTATTTTTTCCTCTTCTATTGTGCTGTCTCCAGGTACTGCCATGTCCACTATCCAAACTTCTTTTGTCTGTCTTATCGACAATTGTTAACTCTGTCATGTTATGTGGAGATGCCTGTCTGTTTTAATTCTAAATTCCCAGAGTATGTATGTATGTATGTATTCATTCATTTATTTCATCAAGCATGTATTTTATGACAGATACAAGTGTAAACATAATTATAAACACACGTAATGGATACGAATAAAAGAAAACATTAGGATAGGGACAGTAGGCATGCTGGTGTGCTTAGGCACGCCCCATACAGACCTTTTAGGAATGGGGTGAGGTCCACGGTAGACAATCTAAGGTAAAGGTTTTGGGGATTTGGGGAAGAAACCACAGAGTCAGGTAGTGTATTCCAGGCGTTGACAACTCTGTTACTGAAGTCGTATTTTCTGCACTCTAGTTTGGATCGGTTTATCATGAGTTTGTATCTATTGTGTGCTCTTGTATTGTTTTGGCTGAAACTGAAGTATTCATTGGCTGGTAGGACATTGCAGCAGATGATTTTATGTACTATACTTAGGTCAGACCGAAGACGGCGAAGTTCTAAGTTGTCTAAGCCCAAAATTTCGAGTTTGGTGGGTCTTCATTTTCTATTACTTTGTCTATTTTAAAGTTCCGCCAGTTCTTGCTTAGAGGCGAATGGTATTTCTTGCAGATCTTCCCATGCTCCATTGTTGCTCCTTTGTCATGTCGTTGTTTGTAGTCAGTCTGTGCGATCTTCTTGCAGCAGCTGACTAGGTAGTCCATTATTATTACTTTTATTATTATTGACTCTGCAATAATTAGAGAAAATATAAACTAGGATTTCTATCAACTGACTTGCTCTTCTACGTCAAGGGGGGTGGGGAGAATTTTATTTATTTATTATTTATTATTTAAATTTGTATACCGCCCTTCTCCCGAAGGACTCAGGGCGGTTCACAGCCAAGTAAAATGCACAATACATACAATTAAAATACTAATAAAAAACTTATTTAAATTGGCCATAATTAAAATTTGGAAGTAAAACCCATTTAAAAACCCATAACTTAAAAAACTAACCCAGTCCAGCGCAGATAAATAAGTAAGTTTTGAGCTCATGCGAAAGGTTCGGAGGTCCGGAAGTTGGCGAAGTCCTGGGGAGCCTGCTCCAGAGGCGGGGCCCCACAGAGAAGGCCCGTCCCCTGGGTGTCGCCAGACGACATTGTCGCGCCGACGGCACCCTGAGGAGTCCCTCTCTGTGAGAGCGCACGGGTCGGTGAGAGGTATTTGGTAGCAGCAGGCGGTCCTGTAAGTAACCCGGCCCTGTGCCATGGAGCGCTTTAAAGACGTTCACCAACACCTTGAAGCGCACCCGGAAGGCCACAGGTAGCCAGTGCAGCCTGCGCAGGATAGGTGTCACTGGGAGCCACGAGGGCTCCTCTATCACCCGCGCAGCTGCATTCTGGACCAACTGCAGCCTCCGGATGCCCTTCAAGGGGAGCCCCATGTAGAGAGCATTGCAGTAGTCCAGACGAGACGTCACAAGGGCGTGAGTGACTGTGCACAAGGCATCCCGGTCTAGAAAGGGGCGCAACTGGCGCACCAGGCGAACCTGGTGGAAAGCTCTCCTGGAGACGGCCGTCAAATGATCTTCAAAAGACAGCCGTGCACCCAGGAGAACGCCCAAATTGCGCCCCCCCCCCATCGGGGCCAATGACTCGCCCCCGACAGTCAGCCGCGGACTCAGCTGACTGTACCGGGATGCCGGCATCCACAGCCACTCCGTCTTGGAGGGATTGAGCTTGAGCCTGTTTCTCCCCATCCAGACCCGTACGGCTTCCAAACATCGGGACAGCACTTCGATAGCTTCATTGGGGTGGCCCGTGTGGAAAAGTACAGC
This sequence comes from Ahaetulla prasina, assembly GCF_028640845.1. Lineage (NCBI taxonomy): Eukaryota > Metazoa > Chordata > Lepidosauria > Squamata > Colubridae > Ahaetulla > Ahaetulla prasina. The sequence continues at coordinate 23,385,517 of NC_080544.1, forward strand.
TGGGTGTCATCAGCGACAGCTGGTACCTCACACCAAAGCCACTGATGATCTCACCCAGCGGTTTCATAGATGTTGAACAGAAGGCGAGAGAATCGACCCCGCGGCACCCCACAAGTGAGGCGCCGCGGGGTCGACCTCTGCCCCCCCGTCAACACCGTCTGCGACCGGTCGGAGAGATAGGAGGAGAACCACCGATAAACGGTGCCTCCCACTCCCAACCCCCCCAACCGGCGCAGCAGGATACCATGGTCGATGGTATCAAAAGCCGCTGAGAGGTCTAATAGGACCAGGGCAGAGGAATAACCCCTATCCCTGGCCCTCCAGAGATCATCCACCAACGCGACCAAAGCCGTCTCAGTGCTGTAACCGGGTCGGAAGCCGGACTGGAACGGGTCCAGATAGACAGTTTCCTCCAGGTGCAGGGGAAACTGATATGCCACCATACTCTCTACAACCTTCGCCGCGAAGCGAAGGTTGGAGACCGGACGATAATTACCTAAAACAGCCGGGTCAGAATGAGAATGTCTCAATTTCTACCATAGATAATGGGGCTTCTGATAATGCACTCCAATAAAATGAAAATGTTATTGTGAAAATATGGTGAAAATTATATTTGGTTTCGCTGTCCTCTGCCATTCTTGCCTGGGGCCTCAACAGAAACTAGCCAATTCACTCCAATCCTGATATGTTATATCCATGCTATTATAGTTTAGCAGATCTCCTGGGCAGAAAGCAATCTAACCATACTTATTTAGTTGTGATTTTACACTGGGAACCTCACCAGCCTCTACTGGGAATTAGGTGAAGATGCTAAAACCATTTTCATTTGTAACTATGTAAAATTGGAAGTTTGTTCCCGGGAGAAACAATGTACATAGTTTAACCCTTGTTGCAATACATAAATCTGTCCAAATGGTCTTAAGATATGTCATTTCTGGTTTTTATGATCCATTCATTGGATCTCATGCCTGAAAGATTAAAAAAAATAAGTACATTGTATCTGTGAATTGTAATTTCTCGTGCTACAATGGGTGCCTTGATTGGGGGTGGGGGGTGGGAGAGTAAGTGGAATACTGAAGCTATTTGCTCATTTGCGTGCAGCCATTTTCCCTTTTTTGTAAGGGGATAATACTGAATATGAAAATACATCACTCATTAATCTCTCATTTTAACTTGATCAGCCAAGCTCTGTAGAGAAGTAACCAAGCAATTTGCTATCACAGGAGCTTGCTTAAAAACTGAAGGACAAGAGAACCTGTTAAAAATGTTGAAATTCGCTGTCCAATTTCACCTGCCTGACCATCCTCTCTGAAGCTCTCTGAAGTAATGTTTTCTGTTGTAATTTTTCTGAAGGATAAAAGTCGGTAGGCAGTGGAATGGATAGCCAACCATGAAAGAACTGAAGTCGGGGGGGATTGTATGGAGCATGGGCAATATATAGTCAAAATAACATTCCTTTCTCAGAGAGTCAAGGACATCTTGCCCTGCACCTGGACGGCTGGAACTGGGAGGCATCTCCAGTTGAGACGGTGCTTTGATTGGATCATGTGATGGACATGTGGGTGTTGAGGCAGGGACTTGAACTTTCTTTTGGGTGGGGAAAACCTGGAAACTTTCAGATTCAGGTTTTCCCAGATGTGCCAATATGACATCTCTAATAAAATGGAACTTTGAGGAAACTCAAGCCTCAGAGTTTTTTTTCATTGGGGGTGTTACGTGGAACCCTGATATTAACCCAAATTGACACCTTGAGCCGCGGCAGGTGAGTGGAGTGGGGGTGGGGTGGGGGTGTGCCCACCTCACCTGTGGTGATTTCTGCTATTGGTTTGCCCGAACAGGTATGAACTGGCTGAATACCACCTCTGCCTAAAGTCCTAAATGGTCCTTCCCATATAATTCAAGAAGGCCCATAACTCTGTTTTGCGAAACAGTGCAAAATTCTTGGAATAGTTGATTACAAGTTTTCTTGCTTTGGAAAATGAGCATTGGATATTGGGCATATTAAGTATGAGGAAGCAGAACTCTACTCTACTATCTAAAGAAGAGTAGATTCCATCGAAGCAAAGGATAAGGAAAATGGTTGCATTGTATGTTTAATGCTAGATAGTTCTTAAACCTAGTCTTGTTTCTCCTCTACCAATTATACTACTATCCCAGACATTCCTTCCCTATGACTCATGAACGTTTGCAGTGGATCTTATATCCAGTCTGTGCAAGCCAATCATGCTAATTCAAGAAATATGTTTAAAGCCATTGAACTAACATTGCAAACGAGCTTTATAAGCAACAGTCATGATCACAGACCATTAACAATCAGGCAAGTATAGGGAAATTGGACTTCACTTGGCACAAGCCTATTGCATGCCTATTTGCTATCATTAAGAAAAGAATATAGACAATACAACTTGATGTAAATGCAGTAATGCTAAAATCTATTCCAGAATGAATCTGCAGTATTGATAAATTGGAACCTGCAATACAATTGCCAGGAAGCTGAAAGTGATATTCCAAAGCACTAAATCAAAACCTCTAATTCAGGGGGTATCCAACCTCGGCAAGTTTAAAATTTGTGGACCTCAACTCCCATGCTGGCTGGGGAATTCTGGGAGTTGAAGTCCACAAGCCTTAAACTTGCCAAGGTTAGGCAACCCTGATCTAACTCAAATTACACAGATTCCCCACACCAGATAGTTTTGAAAGTAAACATAAAAATATATGAGAAGTATCATGTACTTTTTTCATGCCCTTTTTCCCTATCCTTCAGGAACTGAATGCAATAAAAGCCAAAAATTGCATATCTCCCTGAATTGTTTTCCTTCTATTTCAGAGACAGTTATATAACTGTTTAGCAAAGTGATCTATAAATAAAACACATTGCAAAAATGGCTAAAGGGCATCTAACATACAGATTACAGCCATCTGTAATGATGTAATTTCTAAAACCTTTGAGAGATTAAAACAGTATTCAGGGAATTCTGTCAAGTCATTTTATATCATGGACTTTCTAGTAGTCATTATTACAGATTTTATTAGTTACGTGTTCAGATTTACATAGCACTTCTGAATTAGAGCCTCTGCCCTCAGTCAATAATGCCCTCTTCCAGGGGTGAAGTCAATAATGCCCTCTTCCAGGGGTGAAATCTACTTACTTTCCTTACTGGTTCGGAAGTGCACGCACATGCATGTCACATGCATGTGCAGACCTTCTGTGCATACGCAGAAGGTAAAAAACCCATTACTTCCTGGTTTTAACCCACCTGGGCGGGTGGGCAGAATTTCACTCTGCCATCGCTACCTGATCGCCGAACCACCGGCCACGAATGCTACCAGATTGTGCGATCCATTCCAAACCGGGAACATTTCACCCCTACCCTCTTCTCTCTCTCTCTAAGATTGTTTACACAGCTGGAATCCGAAAGGTATTCGACGTATGACCACAATCAAGCCCAAAATTTATGTTGCTATGTGAGACATTTATTAAGTGAATTTCGCTCCATTTTATGACCTTCCTTGCCACATTTGTTAAGTGAATCCCTGCAGTTGTTAAGGTCCACTTAACACGGTTGTTAAGTGAATCTGATTTTCCCGTTGACCTTGCTGGTCAGAAGGTTGCAAAAGGGGATCACATGACCCCGGGACACTGCGACCGTCATAAATACAAGTTAGTTGCCAAGCATCTGAATTTTGATCACGTGACTCTAGTGATGTCTTTATGCTTGTAAGTGTGAAAATTCACTTATTTTCAGTGCCGTTGTAACTTTGAATGGTCGCTAAACGAACTGTTGCAAGTCAAGGGCGGCTTGTATCAGTTCATAATATAAGTTCCGGTAGGAATAGAAGTAACATTTTAAGTATTTAGGAGAAAACGCCAGCTCTACTTCTCCCTTAACTCGTCTGGAACAAGAAGGGTTAAGAGGAGCCTACACTCTTTTCTTGTTACTTTGTCAGTGATCTAATGACCATCAATAATAGTTGAATAAGAATTGATGGAGAGATAGATTTAATTAACCCTGGTGTCAGCAGCCAGCATTGCTGCCTGTTTGTGCGTTAATGAAACAATGTGGGAAAAAGTCCTCTTGAGCTTTGCATGGCTCAGCTGGAGGCGAAATAAAACAGTTCTATTCATCGGCAGGGCCTCCCCAATTCACCCGGTACTGCTGTATACAAACTGTCAAACCTTCACTATACCCCCCCCCCCCCGCCCAACCCTGGAGTACAAAGCAATCACCTAACCGCTTGCAATCATATGTGCTTTGCGCCATCTGCAAATGTGGGCAAAAGAGGAGGGGATAGTGGAAAAATCTTTGAGTACCCCAGAGGCAAGTATTACCAAAACAACAGGAGAAATAAAAGCAGTTGTATGTGTGGAAGTATCCCACAAGATTATACAATAACAGAGTTGGGAGGGACCTTCGAGGTCTTCTAGTCCAACCCCCTGCTTAAGCAGGAAATCCTACACCACTTCAGACAAATGGTTTATTTATTTATTTATTTAATTTATTTATTTTGTTACAACAGTATATATAAGCACTGACATGTAACAACTATATAATATATAAGCATATATATGAGCATAAGTTTGTAATAACTATATTAATTAGATATAATGAAAGGGAATAATAGGACAGGAACGGTAGGCACGTTTGTGCTCTTATGCACGCCCCTTACAGACCTCTTAGAAATGGGGTGAGGTCAATGGTAGACAGTTTTTGGTTAAAGCTTTTGGGATTTTGAGAAGAGACCACAGAGTCAAGTAGTGTGTTCCAAGTGTTAATAACTCTGTTACAGAAGTCATATTTTCTGCAATCAAGATTGAAGCGGTTAACATTAAGTTTAAATGTATTGTTTGCTCTTGTATTGTTGCGATTGAAGCTGAAGTAGTCTTCAATAGGAAGGACATCGCAATAGATGATTCTATGAGTTAAACACAGGTCCTGTCGGAGGCGGCAGAGTTCTAAGTTTTCTAAACCCAGGAATTCAAGTCTGGTGGCATAAGGTATTTTGTTGTATTCAGAGGAGTTGTCCAATCTCCTCTTAAAAACTTCCAGTGTTGGAGCATTCACAACTTCTGGAGGCAAGTTGTTCCACTGATGAATTGTTCTCACTGTCAGGAAATTTCTCCTTAGTTCTAAATTGCTTCTCTCTTTATTAGTTTCCATCTGTTGCTTCTTGTCCTGCTCTCGGGTGCTTTGGAGAATAGCTTGACCCCCTCTTCTTTGTGGCAGCCCCTGAGACATTGGAAAACTGATGGGCTAGATCAAACCGAGGAAACTTGGTTTAGAGAGTAACATTGTCTGTGGGCCTCTCATGGAGACCATAGCCCTGTTTACATGCAGGAAGGAAAAAATAGGTCACTTTCCAAGATGGGGAGGTCTGTGTGGAGAAATCTTTCCATGGGAAACTGTGGGAAGGCTGTCAAAAAATCCATCCATTTGAAATCTCAGCTATGGAAAACAAGACTGTTCTGCTTTGTTTTGGCTGGAGAGTTGGCCTGGATACCATTTCCAGATTGAAAACAATGTTCAGTTTTTCTTGGACAGATTCTGACCAAAAGACAAATTGCACATAGTTCACCCTTAATTTTTCAGAATAACAGAGTTGGAAGGAACCTTGGGAGTCTTTTACTGCAACCCTTTGTTCAAGCAGTCCTAACCCTAACCCTAACCCTAACCCTAACCCTAACCCTAACCCTAACCCTAACCCTAACCCTAACCCTAACCCTAACCCTAACCCTAACCCTAACCCTAACCCTAACCCTAACCCTAACCTTAACCCTAAAACCCGAACCCTAAAACTAACCCTAACCCTAACCCTAAACCAACCCTCACCCAACCTTAATCATCCCCCTCCCCCTCCCCAACTCACACCCTAACCCTAACCCTAACCCTAACCCTAACCCTAACCCTAACCCTAACCCTAACCCTAAAACTAACCCTAACTTTACCCCTAAACCAACCCTAACCTAACCCAACCTAACCCTAACCTAACCCAACCCTAACCCTAACCTAACCCAACCCTAACCCTAACCCTATACCAGTGATGGATTTTTAGACACTGAGTGCCCAAATTGCGTGGGTGCACATGCCCAAACTGAAAGGTGTGAGTGTGCACAAATGCATCCATGTGTGGGCATGTGCACAAGCATGCGCTAACATGCACGCATGTGCAGCAGACACCCGAAGACCAGCTGGTTGACGGGAGGCAGGGCATCCCAACATAGGCAGCACAGCAAGAGGTAATGTCATGTCTTCAGCTCCTGAGCCTGGCCTCTTGGCAGAGAGTGACTCAGAGAATGAGGGGGAAGAGCTGACAGGGCTTCCCTCTGCAGGACCTTCCTCTCTGGTCCTTCTAACCTTCTAACCCTAACCCCTAGTCCTTCTTTTCATTAGACTAGCCAGACCCAATTGCTGCAACCATTCTTCACATGTTTTATCCTTCAGGCCCCTAAATCATCTTTGTTGCTCTTCTCTGCACTCTTTTCAAAGTCTCAACATCTTTTTTATAATTTGGTGGCCAAAAATGGATGCCGTATTCCAGATGTTAAGGTTTTATAAAGCGATACTCAAAACTCAAAGTCCCCAAAAAACTTGGGCTGAATTCTCAATTACAGCCATGATATGATGTCACCTAGGAATGAAAGAAAAATAGAAAAAGAAATGTCTTCCCCCTTGATAGCAATAACTAAATAATTTTAGTAAATTATCACCTTCTCTTAAAATACAATAAACTGTCTCTTCTTCCGTATCCCATCTGTTATCTACAAACAGATCCTTAAAACCTCACTGTTTAGTTCTGATCAGCAAAAGTCTATTAAAAGTTACAACATCAGTCTCAGTCTTGTCTGCTAATACTTGGTCCTCATGTTTAAGACACTCTTAAAAGAAACTTCTGGGGCAATTCTTCAAAAATATTCTTCAATATGTTCACTGCAGAGGGCAGCAGTGGCTCAGTGGCTAAGATGCTGAACTTGTTGATCGAAAGGTTGGCAGTTCAGCGGTTCAAATCCCTAGTGCCGTGTAATGGGGTGAGCTCCCGTTACTTGTCCCAGCTTCTGCCAACCTAGCAGTTCGAAAGCATGTAAAAAAGGCAAGTAGAAAAATAGGGACCACCTTTGGTGGGAAGGTAAGAGCGTTCCATGTGCCTTTGGCTTTAGTCATGCCGGCCACATGACCACAAAGACGTCTTTGGACAGTGCTGGCTTTTTGGCTTTGAAATGGAGATGAGCACTGCCCCCTAGAGTCGGGAATAACTAGCACATATGTGCAAGGGGAACTTTTACCTTTACCTATGTCCACTGCTAAAATCTTTTGCTCCGTTCTACGCAAAATATTTTACTCCATTCTGCTTGAATAAGTCAAATTTGAAAGTTCTCCACCTTGAATTGTAACCTTCTGATTCCTTCTGATTCTCTCTAGTGTTCAAGTTTCAAAGTCTCACTTATAATTTTGTAAAAAGTATTCAAAATAAAAGTATTTTCCCACAGGAAGGATTCTTATAAATTAATTGCAAAATCTCATTTCAAATCCACCTGTTATTTCATTTATAACATTCTGAAATCAGAATTTTAATCGCCCTTTTGCTCTTTATTCTGGAAAAAAATAAGTCCTTAAGCATGTATTTAAAATATCTTTCACTAAGGATCGAAGGAGCCTCACTTGGTGCTGTAAATTCGTTGATCTAAAAGTAGCTGAAAAACAGTTAACAAGCAATTTTCAAAAGTCATTAGAAAAGGAAATACATGGAGCCGTGTGAGCAAGATGACTATTCCTTCATTTCTCAGAGTTTTGAACCTGTCAGAGATCTTGTCTTGCAATCTCTTTATGAGGAGCAACTCTGTGGCTGTTCAGAGAAAAATTACAATTAGCCGATCTAGGCACTGGCTCTTCATTCTACCTCACCAGTTCCGGTAGCCCAGGGATCAGCAACCCGCAGCTCTTGAGCCACATGTGGCTCTTTCATCCCACTGCTGCAGCTCCCTGTCACTCAAAATATGCGTCACAATCGCCAATGTACAACACCCGCCGGCACACGATTTATTGAGCTTTTTGACTCCTGGTAGGCCAACCATGGATAAATCCAAGAAAAGAAAAGGTTTAGAAGAAAACAGAATGTTTACTTCAACTATATATGCTAGTTTTGTGGCCACTCAAGAAATAGTCAGGCACCGGAAGGGTTTTGTGTCTCCACTGTTTTCTTTTCTTTGGGAGACAGGTCCAAATGGCTCTTTGAATGCTTAAGGTTGCCAACCCCTGCTGTAGCCATACGGGTCAGTAATGCCAATAATGCCAGAGGACTGATCTAACGTTATCTTCTAGTACTGCAGGTTGTTGTAAATAGGGATATCTTCTAAGGGATCTAGTAGGATATTGACATCTCTATTGTACAGTAATCTCCTATCCTTTTTGTTTGATCTTAGAATCAGTTACTCCCTGTCCAAAGTTCTGCGCAACCAGATGTCTTTAATCCAGCTGTGTCATAAATAGCGTTAATATTCTGAAAAATCCTCAGATCTTCCTCAGTAGTAAGTTGAGTGACACCTGACCTGAAGTGCCCATCATCTGGCACTATATCTTCAATCACTTTATACTGACTGTACATGTGGTTTTCTTGACAAAATACAGAAGTAGTTTACTCTTGCTTTCTCCTGTGCAGCATGAAATGGTGTCTTTGCCATTGTCATCCATCTCTAACTTCTTCCTATATTGCTGTTGGCCATTGTAGGTGCTTGCTTGCTTTTGACCTTTTTATAGCCAGTGACCTTCTGTCAGCAGTCCAAGTAACACACTCATTGAAAGCAGAACTCCGAGGCAGGTAGAGGCCTCAAAGAACATGTTTATTGGATACATCATATCAAATGTATGAAAACCAATGAAAACCAATTCTAAAAGTTCCCATAATTAAAAGGGTAAAAATGCCCCCTCTCAGGTGTCACCGGTCACATTGTCCAATGAATATACCTAGCAGGCTTCTCTCCTCCATCAGCAGCCATCTATTACGATGACCTTGGTTCCCACAGGAAAACTTTTTGCTTTGACTGTTAGCCAGACTATCTACTTCCACCCTCCTTTCCCCTCTCAGGCTTCATGGCAACTATGAAGCAGCACAAGAAGGCTTCAGTCAGGTTTGTTTCAGAGTTGACACTTTCTTTGCTCATCTTCCCAAGAACATCTCCCACAAAATGAAACATTACAACAGGTTTGTGGCGGGTGTGAGCTCTCTCCCCTGCCTCCTTCCCTTCCTCCCCCATTCATCCATCCATCCCGTTCTATTGATGGGCAAAAAATGCTGACTGGAGGAGGAGACAGAGTGCTCTGTCTCTTCTCCACCAACTCACTGGGTATTTAGCCAGCAAAACATTTAACTAGCCTGCTATTATTATTATTATTTTTAATTCAATAGGAACACAGCATTCCCTCTTCCCTCTGTCACTGTTGCTTTTGAGTACAAAACAGCTGATTGCTTACTAATCCTTTGCTTTTGAAAGGCCAGTGACTAATCTACTACTATGTTAAAATTTTGATTGCACTTCATTTCTCTCTTATTCTCTCTCTAAATAGCAAAGGGATCTCTAAACTTTCTGAACCACTGGGCACATTGTGAATTTTTAAGAACACGTCATGGGCACTGTCACAAAATAGTGGCTTGCAAAACACCGAACCATTTACAAGAAAGAAACTTGTTGAAGTTTCCCCCCCTCCCCAACATTTCTCTATTACTTCAACTTACCTTTGGCTTCTTTTTCTTAAACAAGTTAAACACTCTTCCAAACCAAAACGAATCTGCTGCCATTTACCACTTTTGTACAAACGTCTCAAGATTCTAGAACATAAACAAGTGAACAGAGGACAGAGGAAACAAGCAAGACAGGTGGTGTTGAACATGTTAGCAACTACAGGTGGTATGTCGAGATCCCAGGAAATCACAGCTTTTGAGAAGTATCAAGATACAATTACGTGAGAACAAAATTTAATTCTTTTGTGATAGACACAAAAATCACACACACACTCTCTCTGTCAATTATTTTCACCAGGACAAACGATGATGTCAGTGATGGTTTCAGTAGAACCACCTCATAACTTCCTTCAAAAGATGTAATCATAAGTCTGCTGTTACTGTATTTAAAAACAAAAATAAAATGTAACCAGGATTAGTAGGAATAGATAGATAGATAGATAGATAGATAGATAGATAGATAGATAGATAGATAGATAGATAGATAGATAGATAGATATGATAGATAGATGATAGATAGAGATAGATAGACAGATATGATAGATGATAAATAGAGATAGATAGATATGATATGATAGATGATAGATAGAGATATGACAGATAGATGATAGATGATAGATGACAGAGAGATAGAGATAGAGATAGATAGCTAGATAGCTAGATAGCTAGATAGCTAGATACTGGATTATGAATCAGAATTCCTTTCTATGCGATTATTAGATGCCTGGATGGTGGCTTATAGGGAATGAATGCTTAGTCAACCTTTGTTGCATTTGTGTTCAATTAAGGTTGCAGAATCTGCACATCAAAGAAGGGATATTGCAAGCAGCTCCTAATTGCATGCACTCAGAAATGTCCTTCATTTTTTTTTCTGACACTAACGCAATTTTTCCAAAGATCCTTAATTTTATCAGCAATAGATTCAGACAGGAGCTATCCATAATTTCTCCTTTTCACTTTGTTATCTTTGTAAATGATAAAAATGTAAAGGCCTAAAAGAAGAAGGGTGGTAATTGCTATCTGAGCATATGCAATTTTCATCTGGCTGTGCTACATGGTGCAGCTATGTAAGACGAGGTTGGAAGTAGATGCTTTAACTACTTCCCTTCTCCTTGTATATTCTGAGAAAGTGTTTGTGTGTGTGTGTTGTGTGTAGGCGTATGTTATAGACTATAAGAAAAGACCATTAAACCTCGAAGCAGTTCCTCTATAAACATACATAATGCAATTTTATAAATATGGGGAAAAACACCCTTTTTACGACTCTGTAATGCTTTAGTAACAGTAACAGAGTTGGAAGGACATTGGAGGTCATTTAATCCAACTCCCTGCTCATGCAAGAGAACTGTACTAGGGATTCGAACCGCTGAACTGCCGACCTTTCTGATCGACAAGTTCAGTGTCTTAGCCACTGAGCCACCAACTCTGGCTTTAATTCAGGGTAGAATTGAGTAGAGTTATAAATAAGGGAAACAAATATTAAACTCACTTTTAGCATGCCATGAAATATGTCTTCCTCTTCCCCATAAGATTTGGTAGGCCTCTACCTTCCTGGCTTTCGGAAAATGTTTGAAGACCTGGCTTTTCCCACACACGTTAGGGGAATGTGAGGCTGGAGCCTTATAAAGTTTTTTGCGGATGTGTGGGAATGAGTTGTGTTAGGAGTTGCTGGATTTTTTTTAATGTTTTTATTGTTGCTTGTGAGCCATCCAGGGTTTGTTGAGACACCCAGGATTATATTGCATAAAATGGGCAGCAATATTTATTTATTATTTATTTATTTGATTTGATTTGATTTTTATACCGCCCTTCTCCCAAAGGACTCAGGGCAGTGTACAGGCAACAATAAAATACAAACACCACAATATACAATTTAAAATACGAGTTAAAAAACTTATTATAATTAGCCTAGAACTTTAAAATTTATAAAACCAAACCCCATTTAAAATTAGTAGAAAATTTAAAATTTAAAATTTAAATGTAAAATTTAAAATTTAAAATTTTAAATGTAAAATTTAAAATTTAGGCCAGCCCCGCGCGAATAAAAAGGTATGTCTTCAGTTCGCGGCGGAAAGTCCGAAGGTCAGGTATTTGACGTAAGCCTGGGGGAAGCTCGTTCCAAAGTGTGGGAGCCCCCACAGAGAAGGCCCTTCCTCTGGGGGCCGCCAGCCGACATTGTTTGGCGGACAGCACCCTGAGAAGTCCCTCTCTGTGAGAGCGTACGGGTCGGTGGGAGGCATATGGTAACAGCAGGCGGTCCCGTAAGTACCCAGGCCCTAAGCCATGGAGCGCTTTAAAGGTCATAACCAACACCTTAAAGTGCACTCGGAAGGCCACAGGTAGCCAGTGCAGTTGACTGAATCGGGATGCCGGCATCCACAGCCACTCCGTCTTGGAGGGATTAAGCTTGAGCCTGTTTCTCCCCATCCAAACCCGTACGGCTTCCAAACACCGGGACAGCACTTCAACAGCTTCATTGGGGTGGCCCGGGGTGGAAAAGTACAGCTGGGTGTCATCAGCGTACTGTTGGTATCTCACCCTGAAGCCACTGATGATCTCACCCAACGGCTTCATATAGATGTTGAACAGCAGGGGCAAGAGAATCGACCCCTGCGGGACCCCACAAGTGAGGCACCTCGCGGCCGACCTTTGCCCCCCTGTCAACACCGTCTGCGACCGGTCGGAGAGATAGGAGGAGAACCACCGATACACGGTGCCTCCCACTCCCAATCCCCCCAACCGGCGCAGCAAGATACCATGGTCGATGGTATCAAAAGCCGCTGAGAGATCTAATAGGACCAGGGCAGAGGAGTACCCCCTGTCCCTGGCCCGCCAGAGATCATCCACCAATGCGACCAAAGCTGTTTCCGTGCTGTATCCGGGTCAAAAGCCGGACTGGAACGGGTCTAGATAGACGGCTTCATTCAGGTATTGGGGTAGCTGTCGCGCCACAGCACTCTCTACAACCTTCGCAATGAAGCGAAGGTTGGAGACTGGACGATAGTTACCCAAAATAGCTGGGTCCAGGGAGGGCTTCTTGAGGAGGGGTCTCACCACCGCCTCTTTCAAGGCGGCAGGGAAAACCCCTTCCAACAAAGAAGCGTTGATAATCCTCTGGAGCCAGCCTCGTGTCACCTCCTGAGTGGCCAGTACCAGCCAGGAAGGACACGGGTCCAGTAAACATGTCGTGGCGTGAAGCCTCCCCAACAACCTGTCCACGTCCTCAGGAGCCACAGGGTCAAACTCATCCCAAACCAGTTCAACAAGATGTGTCTCCTCTCTCTCGCTTGGATCATCCCAATTTCGGTCCAGACCGTCCCGGAGCTGAGCGATTTTATCGTATAGATAACCACTAAACTCCTCGGCACGTCCTGCAAGGTCATCCGCACCTCCTGATGAAGGAGGCGGGTCACCAGCTGGGGCGGCGGGCGGTTATCTGCCGGCGCAATGAGGGTGGGCGTGAACACCTCGCCTCCCTCATTGCCACCAGGTAGGTCCTAGAATAGGACCTAACTAGTGTCCAATCAGCTTCGGAACGACTGGACCTCCAGGTGCTCTCTAGGCGTCTTCTCCGGCGTTTCATCTCCCTCAGCCCCTCAGAGAACCAAGGGGCCGGACGAGATCTGCGCCGGGTCAGAGGCCGCAAAGGCGCGACACGATCCAGGGCCCCAGCCGCGGCCTGTTCCCAGGCCGCGACTAGTTCCTCAGTCGTGCCGCGGGCCAGATCCTCAGGGAATGGCCCAAGCTCCATCAGGAACCTCTCAGGGTCCATCAGGCGCCTGGGACAGAACCAACGTGTAGGCTCCGTCTCCCTGCGGTGGTGAGTGGCGGTCCGGAAGTCTAGGCGAAGGAGAAAATGATCAGACCATGACATAGGTTCTGTTACTAAATCACCTAACTCCAGATCATTTAGCCACTGTCCAGAGATATAAATCAGATCCAGCGTGCCTCCCCCCATGTGTGTAGGGCCATCATTTACTCGAATCAGGTCCAAGGCCGTCATGGAAGCCTGGAACTCCCGAGCTGCAGTCGATAACAAGCCAGCTGATGGTAGGTTGAAATCCCCCATGACTATAAGTCTGGGGGTCTCAACCGCCACCGCGGCAAGTACCTCCAACAGCTCGGGCAGGGCTGTGGTCACGCAGCAAGGAGCCAGGTACGCGATCAACAAGCCCAACTGATTCCTATGGCCCCACCTCACATAGAGGGATTCATAGCCGGCAATCTGAGGAACAGTGACCTCCCTCGGCTCTAGATCTTCCTTAATGACAACCGCCACCCCCCCACCCCTACCTTGGACCCTCGGCTGATGAAATGCTCGGAAACCTGGAGGGCAAAGCTCAACAAGGGGAACCCCCCCCTCTGGGCCCAACCAGGTCTCCGTAATGCCCATAAGGTCCGCGGACTCCCCCTGAATAAGATCGCAGATAAGGGGAGCTTTATTAGCCACGGACCGGGCATTACATAACATCTAAATCTAACATCATTACATAATATAAAGCTAATAAATATATAACTTCTTAAACTAGTATTTTTTTCACAGACTTCAGTTATGTTGTGGTCCGCCAGCAGACTGCAGAGCTGGGAGCAGTGTCGGACAGTGAGGAGGTTGGGGAGGAACATGGGCCAGTCCTGGAGTCTGGGGAAGGCTCGGAGGAGGGCTCTGCGTCGGAGGCAGAGAGGGGGCCAGGGCCCTCTGGTAATTATGTGCTGCCCCTGGAGCGTCCGGAATATGACATCAGCAAGGCAGAGAAACAGGGGGAGCCTGTTCCCAGTGTGCATATGCGCAGAGCTGTGAGAAGGCAAGAACAGTTAAAACAAAAGGGACGACTCAGGAGTAACGGTTGGAGATGATTGGCTCCTCCCATAAGACATAAAGGAAGAGCAAAGGCATGTGGGCCTTTGCATGAAGCAACGTTGCTAATTCTGTGCAGTTTAAAGTCTGAAGCTCTGTTTGATTCTGGACTCCCTGTGGCTTTGCCAGTTAGGTCTTTGGCAGCGTGTCAAAGGAGATAAAGGTGGGTGATTATCAGCCTTATCCTGAAGGACTCTTTACAACTATTTGGGACTCATCTGTGAATGAACAGAATTCACAGCTGTTGAAATAAAAGAGGTTTTTGGGACTACTCGTGTGTTTTACTGACTCAGGAAGCCTAGGTCAGAACAAGTTATTATAGACTTCTCATGCTAAAATGTTGACCATTCGTAAATACTGCCATGCAGTAGGAATCCATTGTAAGCCAAGGCACGTCATCCCATTTGTTCAACCTCGTCCCTTGCTGATGACTATGAATCCTGACCTATTGTGAACTATTGTTTAGTAACAGAGCGATGTGAAAATGAAAATGATGCAAAAGTCTATCATACCAGTTTGGAAAGTCCCAGTTTTGGTGCATTGCCATCTCAAAGTTAAAGTATATGGAGTTGCAAAGGAGTGGGATTCCCTTGCATCCAGCTCATGAAACCCCATTTATGTTGGGGTGCCTGAAAGCAGAACAGATTTGAAATTCGGTAGGACTCCCAATGGTCCTTTTTCAAGAGGTCACTGGACTTCCTTGTTTCTTTGTTTTTTTTAAAAGACATTTTGCTTCTCATCCAAGAAGCTTCTTCAGCTCTGACTGGATGGTGGGGAATGGAAAATAATAATAATAACAACAACAACAACAACAACAACAACAACAACAACAACAACAGAGTTGAAAGGGACCTTGGAGGCCTTCTAGTCCAACCCCCTGCCCAGGCAGGAAAACTTACACCATCTCAGACAGATGGTTATCCAGCATCTTCTTAAAAATTTCCAGTGCTGGGGCATTTACAACTTCTGCAGGCAAGTTGTTCCACTTATTAATTGTTCTGTCAGGAAATTTCTCCTTAGTTCTAAGTTGCTTCTTTGCTTGATCAGTTTCCACCCATTGCTTCTTGTTCTACACTCAGGTGCTTTGGAGAACAGCCTGACTCCCTCTTCTTTGTGGCAACCCCTGAGATATTGGAACACAGCTATCATGTCTCCCCTAGTTCTTCTTTTTATTAAACTAGACATACCGTTCTTCATATGTATTTGAACCGTTCTTCAAATGTATATTCCTTGCAGATAGTTGGACATCTGCATTCTTTTAGAGAGTCACTGAGGCCATTTGGAGGTTTATCTGTGTCCTCAGGGTCACCTGAGTGGTGCAAATGGGAGTGGAGCCTTCTTGGAACTGCTGAAAGGATTGATAAATCCTTCCATTCCCCATCATTCAGTCAGAGCTGAAGTTGCTTCTTGGATGAGAAGTGAAATTTCTTCAAAGAAAAACAAAGAAAGTCCAGTTGCCTCTTGAAAAAAAAACCTGGATCAGAGGTGGGTTTCAGCAGGTTCTGACCAGTTCTGGAGAACCGGTAGCGGAAATTTTGAGTAGTTTGAAGAACTGGTAGTAAAAATCCTGACTGGCCCTGCCCCCATCTATTCTCTGCCTCCCAAGTCCCAGTTGATCGGGAGGAAATGGGGATTTTGCAGTAACCTTCCCCTGGAATAGGGTGGGAATGGAGATTTTACAGTATCCTTCCCCTGCCATGCCCACCAATCCATGCCACGCTCACCAAGCCACACCCACAGAACCGGCAGCAAAATATGTTGAAACCCACCACTGCCCTGGATGACTGAGAATCTCGATAGACAAATTTGGTGGCGGCTAATTTGAAAAACAAATCAAAACACCTAAAGGCCCACATTCAAGGTACACAAATTTGGCAAAGGGAAAACAGTTGCAGTGAACCAGCACAATATACTCACAATATTCTTGTTTACAGACACCATTTTAATCTGATAAGACAGGTGGGACCAGATAAGGGATGAGAATGGACTGAACCATATCTAATAAATCATTAGCCCCTCTGCTTGCTTAGTTTTCATGGAATAATAATCATACTTCCTGATCAAGAAAAAAAAAGGTTTGGTGGCAGAAGAATAACAATTTAAGAACACAACACAGGCCAATAATAGTCAGGAGAGACCAACACCCTCCAAGCCTTTTCACACCTCATCCTTTTTTCATTTGCAGCTGTGATTGGTTTTCTTGTTTCAACACATGCCCTCTTTCTTTTGTCCTTGACCAAAGTGATGAATTTCCTGCCACTCAAGGCACCTCTGCCTGGTACAGTATGCAAGTTGAGATCTGTCTGCAATTTTAGCTGCAAGGGAAAAATGGATCTCTCTTTTCGTACCTTGCCCCAATACTTTCTGTTCTTATAAAGAAAGCTCAATTCCTTTTCCACTTACAGTGGAAATGGAAGTGAGGTGGACCATAGAAAATACCTCAAGAGCGGCGGTGCCACCACTGGCTTACCATGAGCGATGAGAGTTGATTCTCCTTTTGAAAATTTTACCTCTCTTGTTATATTTTTTAATCTTGCTTTGTCATCATTAAGTGACAATTGCAAAGCGGAGGTACAATGACTCAGAAAGGAACAAAGGAGAACGCAAATTATAGTGTGCTGTAAATGAAGAGCAGCTAAAATGAAACAATAATGCAGTAAAAACCCTCCAAAACCAGGTTGAAATTTTACATTGTAATTCTAAAACAGTCTTTTCACATTTGACAACTTTAAGCTATGTCAACTTCAACTCTGAGAATTTCCCAGCCAGTAGTATAAGATAGTACCAAATAAGACCAGAAAAGCACCAAATGAACCAAAGGCCTGAACAAATATGTTTTAAACTGAGGGAACCCTGGAGGAAATGGATTATCTAGACCAGGGTTGTCAAACTCAAGGCCTGTGAGCCAGATCCGGCCAGAGGGTTACTTAGATCTGGCCCGCAGGGCCACCCTGGAAACAGTGAAGGACCATCCTGTGGTACTTCTGTCAGTGAAAACGGGGCCCTCCCAAGCTCTGTTTTCGCTGGCAGAGGGTTGAAGGAGGCCATTGCAGCCAAAAACAGAGCTCGGGAGCCCGTTTTTGCTGGCAGAGTTCTTGGGCCACCACAAGTGGCCCTGACACGAGTGACATCAAGCTGGCCATGCCCACCCCACCTCCCCAAGATCAAACACAATTCTTGATACAGCCCTCAATGAAATCAAGTTTGACACCCCTGATCTAGACCCATATCAGCCAGGTTTCAGGCTTCGATTTAGGCAGCTTTGGTCAAATTGACGATTTGTGGCAGAGTTGGGATGGATGTGTTCCTTAATCTCTCAGCAGCTTTTGATACCATCAACCACAGTATGTTTCTGAGACAGTTATCAGGCACTCAGACAAATTGGCCATCAACAAGCACATAGACATAAACAACATCTACATACCATTCAGAAGAGACGATCAAAAAGCCAAAACGGTAACAAAATATATTAAGGGATCACCTATCCTGTTTCCCTGAAAATAAGACATCCCCTGATAATAAGCCCAAATGGGGTTTTGATCGCATGCACTAAAATAAGCCTCCCCCCAAAAATAAGCCCTCCCAGAAAATATTTAAACACAGAGCTGGAAATCATGTAAGACGGCAAGAGGAGCCCCATCTTGCTCCACATGCCCCAAAATAATAAGACCTCCCCGAAAATAAGCCCAAGCGCTTATTTTGGGCTTCAAAAAAAAAAAAAAATAAGACAGGATCTTATTTTGGGGGAAACATGGTACAATTTCATAAATATCCCCTTTAGATGATATAATTATATATCCTTACGATTTATATTTATATTGATATTGTTTCCTGATTGCTTATTTGTATCCTATGACTATCATTAAGTGACTTACCTTAGAATTCTTGATGAAGGTATCTTTTCTTTTATGTACATTGGGAGCATATGCACCATGACAAATTCCTTGTGTGTCCAATCACACTTGGCCAATTAAAAAATTCTATTCTATTCTATTCTATTCTATTCTATTCTATTCTATTCTATTCTATTCTATTCTATTCTATTCTATTCTATTCTATTCGCCATTGCTTATAGCTTCCCCATCTGATTCCCCACTGGCTATATTCTTTCCACACCTAATTTATTTGTTTTTCTTTTTAATTATTCAAATAAAAAGAAACAACAAAAAAGCAAAGACAGACAATTGAAGAGAATACATTACATATTACACACATAAAATAAAACCTAGTAAGGCTGAAGTGAAAATATGATAATAATTTTTTTAAATGGGCAAAACTAGCAAAAATAAAATGTATAGGAAAAAAAACATAGTAGTAGCTCCTCTCTCCCTCTGCCTTTTTCCCCAACCACTAATTGCTACTTAAATATTTTTATATTATGCTTTGGACATCTGTGTTTATTGCTCATTCTTTTTTGGATCCTTTTAATCACAGTTTCTCTCTTTTTTTGCTCCATATGTTTCCCCCTCAAAAAACATTCTTAGTGTCTTAGCTTGCCTTTCTGTGTAATATGTAGTATATAAGGGAACAATCCCTGCTTGAATTTTGTTAGATTTCAGCTGTGGATGTATACAGTCCATTTTTTTCAATTGCTGTGAATGTCCAAGGTATTTGTTGAAGTACTTTCAATAAAAATCAGCTATCAGTTATTGTCCCAAAGGTGTTTTTCCAAAAGGCAACTGGATTTTCTTGGGGTGTTTCCCCCTTCACCCTCTTGTGTAGGAAGAAATATTCAGATCCAGTTCCAAGCCGGGAGAAAGGCACTGGAAACAAAATGGAGGCTGGGGGTTGATTGGAAAGAGGGTCCATTTATTGATGAAGCAGATGGAGTTGAGAGTGGGGGGTATTTATACCTTCTCTTGGGCTTTGCACTTGAACTTCCTGTTCCTGTGCAAGAACATGAATTCTGTTGGCTGTTGTCAGACTCCGATGGGGCCATGTATAAATCTTAGGAGTTTGTCTGAGCTATGTTTAGTTGAAGTTTGGGCTGATGCAATGAAGGGGCTTGTTGAGTTATTCCTATTGTGGCTGGGCGCTGATCCTACCTTTGTTGGATCTTGGGTGTGGGTATTTGCTTATGAATAGAACAGTCTATCTCTTTACCTCTTAAGTGCTGACATCTTCTGAGGGCTATTAAGAAAGGTGGGGGCTGCTTTCTGTCTCCAAGAACATGTTTCTCAATTTCTCATCCAGGGAAATATAATACTCTGCTTTTTTAATATTTCTCAAAATATTTCATTCTTCTAGGAGAGGGGTAGCTTCCTATATGTTTATTTTATTTATTTGATTTGTTTGAAACATTTTGTTTCTCATCCAAGAAGCTTCTTCAGTTCAAACGCCATAGAATCTGCATAGATTATCAGTTTCTTGTTAGTGTTAGAGGAGGAGACGCACAGAGAAAAGGCACACACAAATACAAGTATTGATTGTGAAATAGCTGTGGGAATCAAATAAAAGTATCTCCTTGGGCTAACACAGAGATCGGCAACCTTAAACACTCAAAGAGCCACAAAGGTCCTAACCGGAAGCCCCCTATTGAATTCTGGAGCTGACCGGAAGTCCGATTCCCCCACCACAGGGTCTCCTCCTAGTGTGGCATCCTTTTTTCCTCTGCCGACCGGACGTCCGGTTCTCCCATCATAGAGTATCTCCCTAGCACAGCGTCCTTTTTCCTCTACCTGTCCTAACCAAAAGCCCTATCGATTGTGGAGCGGATGGGCAACAGGGAGCTGCAGCAGAGGGATGAAAGAGCCACATGGGGCTCCAGAGCTGTAGGTTGCTGACCCCTGGGCTAACAATATATCAAAAGAAGACTTGTGGTTTTGCAATTTAAACTTGAATACATCTAAGACCGGGTCTCTAAGATCTTATTTTGAATCTTGCCTCTTGAAATCTCTTTGACTGCATTCCCTTTATAAAATCCAGAAGGGGCTATCTGCAGCTTATGAACAACAACAATCCCCCCACCCCCCAAATGTCATGTGCAAAAGGATTGGTGGGAAGCAGGGAGGAAATTAAAAGCATTTGGTGGTTGTTGTTTTTTGTTTTTGTTTTTGAAAAGGCAACCACAATCATAGCTATTTAGCTTGTAGAGGCTAGATAAACTCTCCAGAGAGGAAATGAGGGCTGGCTTGGGTTCCAAATGGATAAGTTTAGCTCTCAGAGGTTGGGAAGAGGGAGACAGATACAGCTTAGAGTGTGACAAACATATTTTGACAATTTCAGCTGAAAAGGCTGACAGAGTTATGAGCGAGGGGGAGGAATAGCTGATCAGGAAGCGTCTTTCCACTCCTCTGCCTGGAATCGGATTATTCTGGCAACAATAGAAGTCCTTGCCCAGTTCAGGAAAACATCTTATCCTGCGGCCCACAAGGTGAGGAGAACTTCCTGTGATCATCTACCTGACCATCGCAATAGGGCAAAACAGAGGAAGGAGACGAAGCAATTATCCTCCAGCAATTCCAGGCCCATGAAGCAGATGGACGGACCCATCACTCTTCACCCAAAGGTGTTTTCGTTTCCGCACATCCTCTGCAACTCATCCCCTATTCTTTTCATTTGGGAAACCGGGGCCATGCCGTAATGTTCTTGTGGCCATCAGGATGAAAAGAAGAACCAATTTATCCCAGTAATTTATGTGGATTAATTCTAGTTGGATAGGAGCCTATTATATTTATACAAAGAACTATTAGGCAATATCTTTCTTTCTCGCTTTCTCTCTCTCTCTCTCTCTTTCACTCCCCCTTCTCTCAGACACACAAATGTTTTGCAATGAGGGAAATATCTTTTTCACACCTCTGAAGCAGAGGTGGGTTTCAGCAGGTTCTGACTGGTTCTGGAGAACCGGTAGCGGAAATTTTGAGTAGTTCGGAGAGCCGGTAATAAAAAATTCTGACTGGCCCCGCCCCCATCTATTATTTGCCTCCTGAGTCCCAGCTGATGGGGAGGAAATGGGGATTTTGCAGTAACCTTCCCCTGGATTGGGGAGGGAATGGAGATATTACAGTATTCTTCCCCTGGATTGGAGTGGGAATGGAGATTTTACAGTATCCTTCCCTGCCATGCCCACCAAGCCACACCCACAGAACCGGTAGTAAAATTTTTTGAAACCCATCACTGCTCTGAAGGTACCCTATCCTAAACTCTACACTCCAAATAAATTCACATGCGGAATAATTCTACCTCAAACCCCAAATGTGTTTTATCTGAATGCCCCAATTAATCCCACACCCACCATTTTATGAACTTTTCTTGTTGCTTTTTAGAAAAGAATCCCCTGAGAAAATAACGGCTCTGCTATGCCAATCATCTGGCTATTTTTTTTTTCTAAAAAGGGTAAAAAAAGAGAGAAATCCATAAAATGGTTCCAGGTCTCATTATTCTGTGAATGTCCTGCCTTATTTAAGTTCTTTGCAGGCTGTCAAGACCCCGTCCTCAAACTCTGCTTGAATGCATGTGACCGGATTTTAAAGCAGTTGCTATTCTTATTGGTAAAAGATTTTCAGGATTATTGTGCATCACAGAGACTGAAATGCTATCGGGATGTCCTTTGATTAAGCACAAAGATTATTATTATCTGGCTTTTTGCTGATGGATTTTGTAATTGCTCTCCTCTTGACTACTGAGTTAATGTGGATTGAAACTAATGCTTGCACATTCCAAGTACTTATTTACATGCATACATATCCAGAATTGTTGACTGTCAAATACGGTATGTCCTCTTCTGTTAGATTCCTTTGACAGCCAACAAGTTCTTGGAAAATCTGCTGCTTGAGATGGCAGCCTTTGAAAATTAAATCAGACTTGAATTTTACCATAGTCTTCATCATTATCCCCTCATTTGCAGGCAGCTGTTCTGTAAAACTGCATCCAAAGTGGTTCACAACTCACCAAACTAAGAGCAGTAACAGTGAGAGAAGTAGAACTGAAGGGAATTTTAAAAATAGTCCAGTCAACATGTCAACAGGATTTACCATCTATTTGTTAAAAACTCTTGTCCAAGATTAAATATAGCAATATAGGTAGTCCTCACTTAGCAAATGTCTCATTTAGTGACCATTCAAAGCAACAGCAATGCTAAAAAAACTTGGAAACCAGTCCTTTCATTTATAACTTTTGGAGTATTACTCTGTCTTATTTTCACTTGCTTATTTACCTCACGCCAAGAGAAGTAAAGAAACAACAACAGTTCAGCTAATGGAAGTAGCAAGAAACAAAAGAAAACTGAACTAAAATTGTAAGCAAAATGGTGGTCATGTGATTTTACTTAGCAACTGCTTTGCTTAACAACCTACTTGCTGTTTCCAGTTGTGGTCGCTTAAAGAGGATGACCTGTAAAAAGGGAAAGATGACCTAGACTTGAATTTGACTTTTGGTGATGGCATCCAGAATGGGCCAACTTGCCATGGCCAGCTTGCCATAAGACAATTCAACAATTCAATTTAATTATTTAAAATAATTTATTTTTAAAAAATTTTTGTCATTCATATTTCATTTTGCCCTTCCTTTTACAACCTTTCTTTAATGATTCTATTCTGCCATTTCTTCAATATTAGTGTTAACTCTTGTTCCTCATTGAGTTATTCCACATTGAATTGGTCATGGCAAGTTGGCCTGGACTGGATGGTATCTATGCTGATTTCTTGACAGTGTTATAGAAATGGCATATAATTTTCTAGTGCAGCCAAGTCCTGGAATTCTCAGGTGATATCTTAATATTAAAAGAACCAACAGTGATTACCCTAAGAATTAAGTCAACACTAGCTAGGTGCTGTTGCCAACTAATTCAGTTCCCCTGGTGGGAAGCAGTTAAATCCAGTCCTTGGATAACTATTTTTATGCACTAAAACCATTCTTCAATTCAATCAATCCATGTAATTCTGACAAAGAATTTCAAAGCCTCCTAAGAAAATGGATTTTTTTTCCATGATTCCATTTACCTCTTGCACCAAGCTTTTTTTTTTTTTTTTAGAATAGAATAGAATAGAATAGAATAGAATTTTTTATTGGCCAAGTGTGATTGGATACACAAGGAATTTGTCTTGGTGCATATGCTCTCAGTGTACATAAAAGAAAAGATACCTTCATCAAGAATTCTAAGGTACAACACTTAATGATAGTCATAGGGTACAAATAAGCAATTAGGAAACAATCAATATCAATGTAAATTGTAAGGATACAAGCAACAAAGTTACAGTCATACAGCCATAAGTGGAAGGAGATGAATGATGGGAACGATGAGAAGATTAGTAGTAATGCAGACTTAGTGAATAGTTTGACAGTGTTGAGGGAATTATTTGTTTAGCAGAGTGATGGTGTTCAGGAAAAAACTGTTCTTGTG
The DNA here is from genome assembly GCF_028640845.1 of Ahaetulla prasina. NCBI lineage: Eukaryota > Metazoa > Chordata > Lepidosauria > Squamata > Colubridae > Ahaetulla > Ahaetulla prasina. Next base: position 23,409,444 of record NC_080544.1, read on the forward strand.
TCTAGTTGTTCTGGTGTGCAGTGCTCTATAGCGTCATTTTGAGGGTAGGAGTTGAAACAGTTTATGTCCAGGATTTGAGGGGTCTGTAAATATTTTCACAGCCCTCTTTTTGACTCGTGCAGTATACAGGTCCTCAGTAGAAGGCAGGTTGGTAGCCATTGTTTTTTCTGCAGTTCTAATTATCCTCTGAAGTCTTTGTCTTTTCTTGGGTTGCGGAACCAAACCAGACAGTTATAGAGGTGCAGATGACAGATGACAGACTCAATAATTGGTCAAAAATAATTTTTGGTCTTTTAATGACCCTGTAATCCTTTGCATCAGGGTGGAGTCAGGGCAATTGAATGGAGCTGAGGGTTTACTGGCTGGATGCCCTTCCTGTTGCCAATGCAGGGTTCGCAGCTGATATTTTACTCATTGTGCCCAGAGAGAGAAATACCTGCTGCTACTTAGGATCGAACTCACAGCCTCCTGATCGTGAGGTGAGAGCTCCACCTCTAGGCCACTGTATCACTCTCTTGCATCAGGAAAACATAGGATTTTATACCTAGAAAGTAATTGAAATCTGCTTTTCTTTCACAGGCTGCATTAATAAACTAACAAAATGTCAATTTTAAGCCAAATTCAAGCTTCAATTGTAAGACTTAGAAGTTGCCTATTTTTCAGGGACTTTTTTCCTTGATTAATCCTTCTCTTATGTAAATTTTCAGGGAGGTACAGCAAGTATTTTTTCCACTCTTTACTAGATGATCAGGATAATTTTATTTCTCTAAATATGGCAAAGTTTTGTTTCATTATGTGTAAACTCTAAGCAGATGGTAAGTAAGAGTTAATGATGTAGTTTAGGTGCATTTAGGTGCATACATCATTAATGATGTAGTTTAGGTGCATTTTTAAAATTATGTACGGCCAATGATTACAACTAACTATCAGAGATATCAGATTGACAGATTGTCCCCATAAATTCGTATTTTATTGGTTAGTTTTAGTTCTTTAGCCTTTCAGCATTATAGTCATCCTTTTGTGTTTTACACTCTACTATCACACCTCTTGCAGTTAGAGTGTCAATATTATACTGTACACAGTTTCACTTATAGAATTTAGTAAGATAATGATTTTATGCTTTCTGTTAGCTACAGTAATTGTTTTAATTCTTATTCTATAGATGACATAGTATGTCTATAGTATGTCTATACTGTGTCATGCTCATTCTTGTCTTCATAACAGATTAACAGAGTTGGAAGGGACCTTGTAGGTCATCTAGTCATCCACCACCACCACCACCACCCGCCCAAGCAGGAGAGCCTACACCATTTCTGACAGATGGCAGTCCAGTTTCTTCTTGAAAGCTTCCAGTGATGAAGGCAAGCTGTTCCATTGGTTGATGGCTCTCACCGTCAGAAAATTTCTCCTTATTTTGAGATTGAATCTCTCCTTGTTCAGTTTCCATCCATTATTCCTTGTCTGGCCTTCGGGTGCTTTGGAAAATAGCTTGACCCCCTCCTCTCTGTGGCAGCCCCTCAAATATTGAAACCCTGCTATCATGTCTCCCCTGGTCCTTCTTTTCACTAGACTAGCCATGCCCAGTTCCTGCAACCATTCATCGTATTTTTTAACCTCTAGTCCCCTAATCAACCTGGTTGCTCTTCTCGGCACTCATAATTACAGTCTTACAATATCAATGGTATTAGTATAACGAATTCATAATTTGTGCTGGTAACTTGATTTTCCATACTACATAGATGAGACTAGTATCACTATAGAGGTAGTTCTCAACTTATGACCGCAATTGAGCCTGAAATTTCTGCTGCCAAACAAGACAGAGTATTGAGTTCTGCACTATTTTGCTACCCTTCTTGTTCCATTGTTAAGTGAACCAGTGCCGTTGTTAAATAAGTAACACAGTTGTTAAGTCAATTTGGCTTCCCCATTGTCTGCTTGTCACAAAATCGCAAAAGGTGGCCACATGACCCTGGACACTGCAACCGTCATAAATACATGCCAGTTGCCAGGTGTCTGAATGTTGATCACATGACCATGGGAACGCTGCAATGGCTGTAAATGTGAAAAACGGATCTAAGTCCCTTTTTTCAAGGTCGTGGTAACCTTGAATGATCATTAAACAAATGGTTGTAAGTCAAGGACTACCCATAGGATGGCTGAAGTTTCATCACTGAACATTATTTCAGGTTGTTCAATAGCCAAAATAAAGACAATATTACTACGAATGCCTATCCTGGAAGTAAACAAGAAAAAAATAAATAAAACCTAACAGAGGAATAAAAATACACAACCTAAAGGGCTTCCAAGAATAAAGGGGAAGGGGAACGATATCCAGGATTTAGGGAGAAAAGAGAGGCATAACGCTTACAATTGCTCTACTGGTCTGGAACAATGATTTAGCTACTGAAGCAGGACAGAAGATACAGGTTCAAGTCTCTCTTCAGGCAATGAACGTCTTGGATGAGTTGGTCTTGCTCAGATCAATCTATCTCATATACAGATAATCTGGAAATCTCCATGTAAGCACATTTTGAACTCCCGGAGGGCAGGACATGAATTTAACAAAATAATAATTTTGCATAAGAGCACCAGCGTGCCTACCGTTCCTGTCCTAATGTTCCCTTTGGTTGTATTCAATTTGTGTGGTTATTTCATGCTTATACTTATATGTATTGTTGTGTTTGACAAAATAAATAAATAAATAAAATAAATAAAATAATGATACCTTTGTTTCCCCCAAAATAAGATCTTCCCTGATAATAAGCCCAATCGGGCTTTTGAGCACGTGGCAATAAGGCCAAGCGCTTATTTCAGGGTTCAGAAAAATATAAGACAGGGTCTTATTTTTGGGGAAACACAGTAGTAAATGTTATGAAGGACAGCTGTCTGCATTTAGAGCTACATTTTATACACAAAGAACTATAATTTATTTTATTTATTTATTTTGTCAATCACATATAAGATAACACGTAAAAGTATAAACATAATTTGGATACATGAAAAGAGTAAGTAAAAAAGAAATGTTAGGACAGGGACGGTAGGCACGAAAGTGCGCTTATGCATGCCCCTTACAGACCTCTTAGGAATGGGATGAGGTCAACAATAGATAGTCTAAGGTTAAAATTTTGGGGGTTTGGGGAAGAAACCACAGAGTCAGGTAGTGCATTCCAGACATTCACCACTCTGTTACTGAAGTCATATTTTCTGCAATCGAGTTTGGAGCGGTTTACCTTGAGTTTTTATCTATGATTTGCTTGTGTATTATTGTGGTTGAAGCTGAAGTAGTCATGGACAGGTAGGACATTGTGGCAAATAATTTTATGTACTCAGATTGAAGTCTGCATAGTTATAAATTGTCTAAGCCCAAAATTTGGAGTCTGGTGGCATAAGGTATTTTATTGCGAGCAGAGGAGTGGAGGACCCTTCTTGTGAAATATCTCTGGACTCTCTTGATTGGATTTATATCCGATATGCGGTGCTGGTTCCAGACAGATGAGCTGTATTCAAGGATTGGTCTAGCAAATGTTTTGTATGCTCTAATTAGTAGTACAATATTACTAGAGAAGACGCTACTCAATATTAAGTTAACAACTCTTAGTGCCTTTTTGGCAACGTTGTTACAGTGGGCTCTGGCACTTAGATCTTTAGAAATGAGTACTCCAAGGTCCTTGACAGAGTGAGGGTCGAATAGTAAGAGTGGGTACAACACATCCGGATGGGGAAAAGTTAATCTGCCCTGTGATCACGTCATATGTGGTCATGGAGATCATACTGTATATGTGGTCATAAACGTGAGGAATTCGGATCACCTAACTAACAGAGATTTTGTCATCCCTTGTGAATGCCCCATTAGATAGAAGCATTTGCAGGAGAAGGTTGAAAAAAGTGAATGAAAAGAGGAACTGGATTAACATAAAGAGTGTTTATTTCCCACTTCTCAAGGAAAAAAAATTGATATAGTTGACTTGTCTTGCTGAATCTGTAAGGGATATGATGAGTAGCACTGGGGAAAATCTAATCAAAGTTAAACATTTTTTATTGATTTCAATATGAAAAATGTTAAGCGTGCAGCAAAATCTTTTCTGCATTTCATCTTTATCCTTTTATACAAGATTTTTTCATTATCACAGCCAATACGTTAGCAGTGTGATATTTATACTGATATGGCTACAGTCTATTCAATTTATATTACACCTCCTAATAAAATCTTTCCTATTTGATAATTAGAGGTATTTCTAGAAAGGTTCTAGCACCAGTTGGAAGAATGTTACATTTAACACAGGTAGACAAATTTCTTTTCAGTCATTCAGTCCTGGAAGAATTTCCCTGAGACTGAGAAAGAGGAAATACAGCTGTTGAGAAAATAATGAAGTAACAATTGCAAGTCATTTCCCAACCATATTATTAGGATGTTTATCAGAATTGTATACTCTTTTTAATCTTGGTCCTTCATGTGGCACGCCCAGAGCCACACACCCAATATTGGCCAGTTCTGGATGAAGAAATGGTGCTCTGTCCTACACATTGGCAATAAAAATCAAAATACCAAATACAAGTTGGACAGAAAATGACCTTGTAGATGATCCCCACTCTGTCAAGACCTAGGGGTTCTCATCTCAAATGATCTAAGCCCCAGAGCCTACTGTAACAACATTGCCAAAAAGGCATTAAGCGTTATTAACCTAATTTTGCTAAGCTTCTTCTCCAGTAACGTTGTATTGCTAACTAGGGCATACAAAACCTTTGCCAGACCAATTCTCGAATACAGCTCATCTGCCTGGAATCTACACTGTATATCAGACAGTAATACGATTGAGAGGGTCCAGAGGTACTTCACAAGAAGAGTACTCCATTCCTCTAGTCACAATAGAATTCCCTATGCCACCAGACTTGAAATTTTGGGCTTGGACACTTTGGAACTGCGTCTCCTGCGGTTTGATCTAAGCACAGTACACAAAATTATCTGCTACAACGTGTTGCCTGTCAATGACTTCTTCAGCTTCAACCTCAATAATACACAGGGAAACAATTGGTACAAACTCAAGGTAAACCACTCCAAACTCAATTGCAGAAAATACGACTTCAGCAACAGAGTGGTCAATGCCTCGATTGCTCTACCCGACTCCGTTGTTATATCCTCTAACCCTCACAGCTTCAACCTCAAACTGTCTATTGTGGACCTCACCCCATTTCTAAGAGGTTTGTAAATGGGGACATGCATAAGCGCACCAGCGTGCCTACCGTCCTTGTCCTACTGTCCCCATTTATTTGTATTCATTTCTTTCGCTCATATCCATGTTTATATTTATACCTGCTATCTTGTACATCTTTGACAAAACTAATAAATACAAATACAGATAGAGTAAGAAATAAGGATGAGAAGCAAACAGGGTACCCTTCACCATGTCAAATTACTAAATAAAGGGGAGGGAAAGAGATGTGAGAGTTGAACCTTGAGGCTATTGCATATAATATTTACATAATATATATATAATAATAATAATAATAATAATACTGACTGGATTGCTAGATCTTTCAGTAGCTGTTCTTCTTTGTTCCTCCAGCTTTCCCCCCTCCCCAGTAAACCCACTTATCTTTTTTATTTTTTTATTTTTTTTAATTTATATTTATATCCCGCCCTTCTCCGAAGACTCAGGACGGCTTACAGTGTATAAGGCAATAGTCTCATTCTATTTGTATATTTACAAAGACAACTTATTGCCTCCCCAACAATCTGGGTCCTCATTTTACCTACCTTATAAAGGATGGAAGGCTGAGTCAACCTTGGGCCGGGCTTGAACCTGCAGTAATTGCAGGCTGCTGTGTTTTAATAACAGGCTTCTTTACAGCCTGAGCTACCATGGCCCCTTATCTATCTAAGTATTGTTCTTGACACATCTGGTCCTAATCCCTGAAGGCTGGTTGAATTTCTAGATTTAATGTTCTGCCTAGATGAAGCATCAATAGGAAAAAACAGATCCCACTGCCCCAAATCAGATGTAATTTAATGCTCCCTATTATATATTTAATAACATTTCCCTTCCCAATGAAAAAAATTAACAGTGAATCTTGGAGGAGAACCAGGGGTCACAGCAAGGCTTTTTAGCCTGAGTGGATAAAATTCTACAGTTTATCTCATGCCTAATGCAAGTTTTTAAGCGGGACAGCCTTTAATACTGACCTCCCTCTCTTTTTATCTGTGCAAATCGGAATGACAACTACTGCATACTAGAAAATCTATACATGCTGTTAGCCCTTTCAGACTTGGTGGTGGTAATAACTCTCAGTCATTATTTTATGATGTATAGAAAGCAAGTATAGTTTTAGACGTAGTGAAGACTCAAAGGGCTACAGCAGGCCAGGAGTCTTTTCTGAGATGGACCAAGAGCACAAGCTCAGTTAATTGAACTCATGGGACGTGTGCCGTCCAGATGTCTGGGACAGATGTTCTCATGTTCCGTCTCATGTATAACCCCGATATATAACTAGAAGTGTTAATTGGTATAGGTAAAAACATAGGCAGGCGCACATTGGTGTTATCTCTAAAATGCTTCTTAATCATGATAGGAGAATTAAGGGCACCCTGGCACTGGTTTCTGCTAATGCTCTAATCTTCATCTGTCGCTCCACGGGAAGCCAGGTCTTGTTAGAATGCAAACTAATGTAAAAATGCAGAAGGGGTTCTGGCTCGTTAAACCCAGGATGTTTCAGTGAGAATTATCCAATTAACCTGCTCCCCCACCCCATGCAACCTCGCTCCTGCATCTCCTCTACACCGGGAACTCTATCAGCAAAACCAATATAAACTAACTCTCTTCAAATGAATATCAAATTAGGTAATCATAACGTGCAATGCACATCCCCATAGGATGCTCTCCGTTGGGTACCGTCAGGGGGCTGATGGGGGAAAAAAAAGGGGAAAAAAAAGAAAGCAAGAAAATACTCTAGCTTACAAAAGCTAAAAACTCCTTGCAGCAGCTGAGACGGTGAACTGCGTACTGTATATGTGGCCTCTGCTGAATGCTGGTTTGATTCTTGCCTCCTAGATAGGAGTCCAAGTTCACGGGGCTGCCTCTGAACCACCAAACCAATGGTGGGTTGCTACCGGTTCTCCCTGGTTCGGGAGAGCCAGTAGCGGAAATCTTGATATGAGAGCGAACCGGTTTGCTCCCTAACGTCAACTGGGCCCGCCTGCCCGCCCCTGCGCTATAACTACCTTTATTCCTTTGTTTTTAGCTCAGCTGTAAGGCGTGACAGAGTGGATTGCCATGCCTCAGCTGTTTTTTTACTCAACGCGCTTGCGCAAAGCACAAGTTTGGCACGCATGCGAGCGAAGCGAGCAAGCGCATGGTGATCGCACGCAAAGCACATGCGCGATGCGAACCGGTGGTAAAACTGGTTAGAACCCACCACTGAACCAAATCTCTTGAGGTTGTTTTCATTCACCAGAGGGGTTCTTACCTGTACCCCAGTGGTGGGTTTCACATATTCTTTCCACTGGTTTGCCATGCTTGTGCATGCTTGGAAGGCCAGGCGCCGCATGCATGCATGCCCGCTTCATGTGCACACGCCCCTTCCGCACATGTGCTTGGCCTTCTGTGCATGTGCTTTGCTCGTGTGCGTGCCTTCTGCGCATGTGGCCGGCCTCGAAAATGTGGCTAAATAGGACGCCATTATGTCCAGATGGGTGAGCAGGCCCATCTGCAGTTGTCGCTACCGGTTCACCCAAACCGGTCCAAACCGGCTGAATAGCACCTCTGCTGTACCACCATAACTGGTGCCAAATTATCTCCATCTCCCTCCTCCTTTCTCCCTTGAGGATTTGAAGAAGCTAGGGAGGAAAGAGAAGCTGAGATGGAGGAACCAGACTGCGTGGTTTGTTAGCATTCGCCCCATAGTCAAGTTGAAAGTTGAAAAGAAAAAGGAAGAAGGGCACATGTAACACCTCTGCTCTGTGAGCTGCACTGTGTGCCAATTTGCTTCCAGGTCCAGTTCAAGGTGTTTGTTGTGGAGTATTAAGTCCTTCGTGACATGGGATCAGGCTCTCTATTGCACTGCTTTCATCCCGTTGCATCAGGCTATCCCATCTGGTCAGCAGGGAAGGTATGCTGGAGACCTTGTCAGTTAAAAAATTTCTATTGGTATGGCCTAGGAAGAGAGCCTTCTCTGCTGTTGCCCCCATTCAGGAGCAGTGGTGCTGAGTTGTCCCCATTTAAGAGCCCTGGTGGCACTGTTAAGAGAATAATGCTTCATTTTGAACATGTGGACAGAACAGGATTCCCATATAAGAGCTGCAAAAATATGAATCACCACTGGAGGGCTACTCAGTGTTAGGTTTTTTTTTTTAGCTCTACACTGCCATCTACTGATGGCCCATATTTTGTAGTCCAGTTAATGGCAACCAGAGAAGAAAGCACAGAGTTCACGGTTCAGTCTCAAAAAGCAATCCTTTCATGTATCTTCCAACGTTAAAGTTCCTGATGAGTTTAAATTGGTAAATTGAATATTTTAGCAACTTTCTGTTTTGTTTTGAACTGCAAACGAACATTTCTGGTTGCTGCTGGATTCTTTAATCCATGGAATAGAAACTCTCCCTATTTAAATACAGCCCGGCCTGATTCCTGGAGACTCTATTGACATAGGCACAGTTTTCTTGGAAATTAACTGGAATTAGTTCGGTATTGCTTTTTCCAGGGAAAATGTTCTGTTACATGACTTCTCCCTCAAAAGGTCTACAACCAGTATTTTTCTAGGCAGGATTTCATTGGCCAGGCCAGGTCAGCCAAGAGCTGTTTTCTCCTGAGATCTTGTTTCTCAAGAAAGAAAGAAAGAAAGAAAGAAAGAAAGAAAGAAAGAAAGAAAGAAAGAAAGAAAGAAAGAAAGAAAGAAAGAAAGAAAGAAAGAAAAGGAACATTTTTTGGCCCTAGAATCTGAAATGCCACATTTGTTTTCTAGTACTATGTTTCTCTTTTTCATAAATCCGCCTGTTGATTTGGCATTTCTCTTCTTTTGTTGATTAAATCCACCTCTCAATAATGGAGAGGGAGGGAGGGAGGGAGAAAGAGGGGGAGGGAGGGAGAGAGATAAAGAGAGAGAGAGAGGGAGGGAAGGAGGGAGGGGGGGGGGAGAGAGAGAGAAAGAGAGAGGGAGAAGGAGGGAAGGAGAGAGGGGGGAGAGAGGGAGAGAGATAAAGGAAGAGAGAGGGAGAGAGGTAGGGAGAGAGGGAGAGAGGGGGAAGGGAGAGAGATAAAGAGAGAGGGAGGGAGAGGGAGAGAGAGAAAGAGAGGGAGAGGAAGGGAGGCAGGGAGGGAGAGGGAGGGAGAGGGAGGGAGAAAGAGAGAAAGGGAGAGGGAGGGAGAGATAAAGAGAGAGAGGGAGGGAGAGAGAAAGAGAGAGGGTGAGGTAAAGGGAGGGAGGGAGAGGGGGAGGGAGGGAGGGAGGGAGAGAGAGAGAGAGAGAGAGAGAGAGAGAGAGAGAGATGTAGGAAATTATTTTACTTGGCACCAAGGGAAAACTGCAGAATTTCCCAAAACTCCAAGCTCACATATCCAGAGTTTCCATTTCTATAGATACTGGATATATAACCATTCATTAGCATATTAATATATGTGAATGCACGTAGCTCAGAAACGCAACATCAAGGGTATCCTCACATTCATAATGGCATACCCTTTTAAAAAGCCCTTCACACATAATATAATAAACAGACTTACTCAAAACCAATTTGAAATCAATTCTAGACCCTCTTGTGGTTAAGTCTTTTGCAAAGCACCCTAGGTTAAGTGGAATTCATTTCTACGCTGATTTGCTCAAAGTGAAATTGTTATGTATTCATGTTTGTACCTTTAAATATTTGAGCGGGAAATCAGCACGTTGCTGATTGGACGAAGCCTCCAGCAGAACTGTATAAAAGGAGAGGTTTTTCCCCCAGCCTGTCGCTGGGTTCACCCTATATTAAAGAGCTGTTGTCACTACCCTGGTCTCCAGCCTCGTTACTTCCCGAACATAACATTGGCGACGAGGGTGGGATCTCGAGGCTAAGGAGAACCAGAACCGAGCTGAAGCACGATAGACCCGAACCCAGCAAACCCAGGGCAGAAAAGCGGAGATGGCCAGTTACACTCCGCCCGCACCGATTGACCCGGCTAAAGAGAAATGGGGAACGTATATGACCCGTTTCGAAAGCTTTCTAGAAGCCAACGAACTGCAAGGAGTTCCAGATAACCGAAAAAGGGCTTACTTCTTAAGCCATTGTGGTCTGGAGGTCATTGATATCGCGGAAGCCCTGGCAGAGCCAACGCCGTTGCAGTCGGTGTCGTGGCCAACTTTACAGACTTTACTAAAAACCGCCGCTGCGCCGTCCAAATCGTGCGGCGGTTTGGTCGGAGGCGAAGGCAGATGGAGGCGAATCCGCCGGTGACTACATGGCCGCCCTAAAGCGTCCAAGGACTGCGGATACCGTGACCTGGGCGAGGTGCTCCTCGAGCAACTCATCCGGTCAAAGACATCCGTTTGCGGCGGCTGCTAGCAAAACAACCTGGCGCTGGCCACGCTCTGGGCGAAGCCAGAGCACATGAAATGTCCTCCCAAGCGGCAGAGACACTGCAAGCCGGTCCCACAGAAGGCGGCGCGAAGGCAACTCCGGTGCACCAGGAGGAGGTTCAGACCGAATCCGGCGGTGAAGATGAGGAAGGGTCTGCCGCACCGAGAAAGCGACAAAGGGGACCGAGGCGAGTGCGGAAGCTGCGGGGTCAACACCAGCGCCAACGCTGCAAGTTTAAGGACGCGATATGTCGGTGTGGGAAGAAAGGGCACCTAGCCCAAGTTTGTCGAGCGGCCCAACCTTCCAGCCGAAAATTCAAATCGGCCAATCAGGCGCGGAATCGGCAAGGCGACCCGCGATTGGCTCAAACAAAAAGCGCGGATTCCAACCAAACAACTGTGGTCATAGGCGCGCCTCGACCCAAGTGGAGAAGAAGATCTTCACTAAGCCAAAAATAGAGAGTGCGGTGCCGGCTTGAAGTAGACACGGATCAGCGATCACCATCATGTCCTGGGACACTTTGGCGAAGTCGCTGCCGTCCGTCATAAGCGCCACCTGCAAGCACAACGCTACGAGTCCACGACTACCAGGGAATCGCATCCCTGTTCGAGGACCACCTCCGTCCGAGTCAGCACGGTCCATACAAGAAGACCCTGCCAATCACAATCGTCGAAGGAACTCTGCCCAGTCTGTTGGGACTAGACTGGTTTCGTGCCCTGGGCATGGGAGTGACTGGCATCTACAAAAGTGACTGTAACCTGAAAGACATTCTCTTTAACGAGTTCGAAGATGTCTTCAAGGACTGCCTGGGCAAGTACAAGGGACCCCTATTTCCTTCAACTTAGACCCCAGGTAGCCCCATTAGGCTTAAAGCGAGGAGAGTCCTTTGCCCTAAAACCAAAATCGATAAGGAGCTGGACAAGCTCATAAATCAGGGGATTTTGGTGCCAGTCGATCACGCAAAGTGGGAGACGCCAATCGTCACCCCAATAAAGTCGGACGGGTCAATTAGAATTTGCGCTGACTACAAGGCGACGCTTAACAAAGCCTTACAGAAAAGCGCTTACCCGGTTCCCGTGGTGCAACACTTATTGCACTCTTTGGGGCAAGGACAAGTCTTTGCGAAGTTAGACTTAGCCCAAGCCTACCAGCAACTGCCCGTAGACGCCCGCACAGCCGAAGCCCAAACAATTGTAACGCACAGGGGGGCATTCAAGTGCACCCGATTGCAATTTGGGGTCAGTGTGGCACCAGGGTTGTTCCAAAACCTAATGGAACGACTACTGCAGGGGCTCCCAGGGGTAGTTCCCTACTTTGATGACGTCCTCATTTCAGGGGAAAACATGGAGGAATTGGGGGAACGTTTAAGAAAGGTTTTGGGGATTTTCCGGACAGCCGGATTAAAAGTCAAGGCAAACAAATGCCAGATAGGGGTCGAATCCGTCGATTTCTTGGGCTACCGGATAGACAAGAAAGGAATTCACCCTACTGAGAGCAAGGTCAAGGCAATTAGGAAGGCTCCAGCGCCTAAAAATAAAGCAGAGCTGCAGGCATTCCTGGGGTTGGTGAATTTCTATGCGGTCTTTTTAAAGAACAAAGCAACCGCTGCATAGGCTCTTAGGGAAAAATACTGTTTGGTCTTGGGGAAAGACAGAAAATAGGGCTTTCGAAGCAGTAAAGAACCTGCTCTCAAGTGATAGCCTGCTCATACAATATCACAACTCATTACCCCTAGTGTTGGTTTGCGATGCCTCCCCTTATGGGGTGGGGGCTGTACTCAGCCATAGACTTCCAAACGGCACAGAAGCCCCTATAGCTTTTTACTCTAGAACGATGTCCTCCCCAGAGAGAAACTACAGCCAATTAGACAAAGAAGCACTAGCCATTGTGTCAGGGGTTAAAAAATTCCACGAATATGTCTTTGGGCGGAATTTTGAAATCGTGACTGACCACAGACCGTTACTAGGAATACTGGCTGGCGACCGCCCAACGCCTGTGGCACTTTCGCCACGCTTGACCCGATGGACTATATTCTTAGCCGCTTATTCGTACAAGCTGCAGCATCGACCAGGAAAAGAAGTGGGGCACGCAGACGCGTTAAGCCGATGCCCACTACCAGGGGCGACCGAAGACCCCACCCCGGGGACGCCCATCCTACTTATTGACTCTTTGGACTCTGGCCCAGTCACATCTAAGGAAGTGGCTTGGGCATCATACCGGGACATTGTGTTAAGAACTGTACTCGGTTGGGTACAGAGAGGGTGGCCCGCTGCGCCGGGCGAACAGTTCAAAGAATTTGTTAAAAAACGAGATGAGCTCTCGGCTCAAGGGGGGTGCCTGTTATGGGGTGATCGTGTAATAATTCCTGATAAGTTAAGGGGAAAGGTATTGGATCTCCTCCACGAGGGTCACCCAGGGATCGTAAGGATGAAGGGGTTGGCTAGAAGCTATGTGTGGTGGCCACTCATGGACGCAGAGATTGCTGAGAGGGTAGGGAAATGCCAGGCTTGCCAAGAGTCCAGACCTCTACCCCCAACGGCCCCAGTCAGGGAATGGGAAAAACCCCAAGGGCCCTGGTCAAGAATCCACATTGATTTTGCTGGCCCTTTCCACGGCCAAACGTTCCTAGTGGTTGTTGATGCATTCTCTAAATGGTTGGAAATCATACTCATGAAATCCACTACGGCGAGCAGTAATGCAGCCCTCGCCACCTATTCGCAACTCACGGGTTGCCGGACACTCTGGTGTCCGACAATGAGCCTCAATTCACGGCAGCCCAGTTTGAAGAATACCTGGCAGAGGAGGGCATCCGACATGCCCTCTCTGCGCCTTTCCACCCTGCGTCGAATGGCCTTGCAGGCGTTCCGTCCGGGCGCTAAGGAGGCATTGTCCAGGCTCAAGCCAGGTGACTGGCAAACAAAGATAGACTTCTTCCTAGCCGTCCAGCACAGAACCCCAAGCACGGCCACCGGAAAAGCCCAGCCGAATTACTAATGGGACGGAAACTCCGTGCCCACTTGACCGCTTGAATCCCCATTACACACCAGAGGGTTACAAGGGGAACTAGAAAAGACAAGGAAATGAGCATAGGCGACCGGGTGTGGGCCGAAACTATGGGGACGGCCCTAGTTGGTTCGCAGGCCAAATAATAAAGATAACCGCCAAAATCGACGTGGTAGAGCTACCAGACAACCGAGTGTGGGCGCCACATAGATCAGTTAAGGAAACGAATAACTGATCAAACCGAACCAAATGAAACAAATCATGACCAATACCAATTTGAATTCACAGCTGACAATGACCCGGGGGAGGCGCAAGACTTAGCTGAGGTCCCAGAGTTCCAGCGACGCCATCAGGTTCCCGAGGGAAACAGCTGGGAAAGTTTCAAAAGTAGTCCAAGGCCGGATGGCCAAGAAAAAGAGTCAGCCAATAATCCAGAGCCCGTTGGCTCAGAGAGAGAGCTGGGAGGAGAAAACAGCCCCTCCGACCAGCTCAAAACACCACCCAGAACTGAACCGCGCAGGTCAGAAAGAACTAGGAGACGCCCAGGTTATTTGCGTGACTACGTCGAAAAATAACATGTAAATAAATATGTAAATAGAGGCAAAGTGTTTTCTGGGAGGGGAGGAGTGTTATGTATTCATGTTTGTACCTTTAAATATTTGAGCGGGAAATCAGCACGTTGCTGATTGGACGAAGCCTCCAGCAGAACTGTATAAAAGGAGAGGTTTTTCCCCCAGCCTGTCGCTGGGTTCACCCTATATTAAAGAGCTGTTGTCACTACCCTGGTCTCCAGCCTCGTTACTTCCCGAACATAACAGAAATCATTATGGCTAATATCTTTTCTTACTTCCGTGCTCCAAATATGGCTTCATTCTTCTTTTTAAAACCGTAAGTTAAACCTTGCTTGTAGGGGACTGCAGTGGATGACCAATATACATGTTTATATCATTTAGTTATTGTTATTTCTTTATTAAACAAATTTATATCCCCCATCGTAAGAACATAAACCAATAATTTCCAATCTCCAGGCCATGCAGTGTTGTTCCCTATTTGCTGACATGGAACAGTTAGCATTTTTTTTAAGTTGGTTTCTGAAACTCTAAATATCTCAATGAGCTTTTCATTGGCATCTGGTGCTTTTCTCTTTGACATTTTTTTTTTTAATTTGAATTTATATCCCGCCCTTCTCCGAAGACTCAGGGCGGCTTACACAGTGTTAAGCAATAGTCTTCTTCCAATTGTATATTATATACAAAGTCAACTTTTATTGCCCCCGACAATCTGGGTCCATCTGATTTATTCACTCCCGTACTTCACTTCGTAGAGTTGGTTCTCCAATGTGGTCTTTCTCTGCATATGTTTCTGCGATAATCCTGTTTGTAAAGGGTTTTATTACTTCTTTCATTTATTGTATTCGATTCCTTCTATTATTATTGTAAAGTACTTCTATGTACTTGACAACAACAGGGGACGTGGTGGCTCAGCGGCTATGATGCTGAGCTTGTTGATAGAAAGGTCAGCAGTTCAGCGGTTCAAATCCCTAATGCCATATAACGGGGTGAGCTCCCATTATTTGTCCCAGCTTCTGCCAACCTAGCAGTTCGAAAGCATGTAAAAAATGCAAGTAGAAAAATAGGGGCCACTTTTGGTGGGAAGGTAACACCATTCCATGTGCCTTTGGTGTTTAATCATGCCAGCCACATGACCATGGAGACATCTTTAGCGCCGGCTCTTTGGCTTTGAAATGGAGATAAGCACCGCCCCCTAAAGTCGGGAACGACTAGCACATATGTGCAAGGGGAACCTTTACCTTTTACTTCTACTGTATGTAGCTCTACATTTTTCTGAGATTTCTCTGACTTTTTTTAAAAAAAACCTTTTCCTTTATTGTTATTTTCTTGTATTATTGACCTTTTTGAGTGAGATATTTTTCTTTAGCCTTTTATTTCTTGGTGTTGAATGTTTGTGTTCAGTTATCAGAAGTCTTTCTTATTGCTCAAATCTTTCATCTTCCAGCTTTTCATGGGTTTATGATAGCTACTTCTGCAAACCATTTGGGTCTTTTCTTCATTGAAATTTTACTTTGCTTTTTTACAATGATTATTATTCTTCCTCAAACTTTTTGGGTCCTTGAATTCTGTTTGCTGTCAGGTAGTTAATTTGATTCAAATATTGCCTTCCAATGATATATTTCATTGATGGTGCTTGAAGCAGGTGTTTAACAATTGATATTTTTGTTTTGCAACATTTATTTTTGCAAAGGTCTTTCAATCTATAGCCTTCATTATTACATTTATCCAATTTGTCTCTTTTTGCAATTTCAATTTCCTCTATTTCTCCAACTAGCATTACGATTAGAACCAGCATTAGGATTATTATGTTTTTTTCTAAATGCAATGCTTTTCATCTCTTGTAGTATTTATCTGTCTTGCTTAAATATCATTCCATTTCTATATCTTTATATGAACTAAGTTGCATATTACATAATCATCTAATAGATCACATAATATATAACATCCCATTTTGATCCAAAAGTAAGGTTCTACATTTAGGCAAAAAAACCGAAATGCACCGGTACCGTATATGTGGCACCTTGCTCAATAGTATACCTGTGAGAGGGATCTTGGAGTCCTAGTGGATAACCATTTAGATATGAGCCAGCAGTGTGCAGCAGCTGCTAAAAAATCCAACACAGTTCTGGCCTGCATAAACAGAGGGATAGTATCAAGATCACGTGAAGTGTTAGTGCCACTTTATAATGCCTTTGTAAGGCCACACTTGGAATATTGCATCCAGTTTTGGTCGCCACGATGTAAAAAAGATGTTGAGACTCTAGAAAGAGTGCAGAGAAGAGCAACAAAGATGATTAGGGGACTGGAGGCTAAAACATATGAAGAACGGTTGCAGGAACTGGGTATGTCTAGTTTAATAAAAAGAAGGACTAGGGGAGACATGATAGCAGTGTTCCAATATCTCAGGGGTTGCCACAAAGAAGAGGGAGTCGGGCTGTTCTCCAAAGCACTTGAGGGTAGAACAAGAAGCAATGGGTGGAAACTGATCAAAGAAAGAAGCAACTTAGAACTAAGGAGAAATTTCCTGACAGTTAGAACAATTAATAAGTGAAACGACTTGCCTGCAGAAGTTGTGAATGCTCCAACACTGGAAATTTTTAAGAAAATGTTGGATAACCATCTGACTGAGATGGTGTAGGGTTTCCTGCCTGGGCAGAGGGTTGGACTAGAAGGCCTCCAAGGTCCCTTCCAACTCTGTTGTTATATTATATTATATTCCTAAAAACATCTAATTTATAATGTTTTATTTTCATATCACTAATTTTGTGTTTTCCTTGGTTTGTATTTTCAAATCCCATGTTTCAACTGAAGGTGTTTTCTGTAAAAATAAGCATATCTTATTTTACAAAAATAAAATAAAGGAACATCCTCTTTCAATGCTGACAATCCCAGATGTCCTTGGAGATTTAGCCTGGCTACATCATAACTTCCACATCTATTTTTGAAAAATCTGTATTTTAGAACAGAATTCTTTAATACCTACCTTCTTTGAACCTGTGTTAGCAATAGCAATAGTACTTAGACTTATATACCAGTTTACCGTGCTTTACAGCCCTCTCTAAGTGGTCTACAGAATCAGCAAATTGCCCCCAACAATTTGAGTCCCCATTTTACCCACCTTGGAAGGATGGAAGGCTGAGTCAACCTTGAGCCTGCTGAGATTTGAACTGCCAAATTGCAGCCATCAGAAGTAGCCTGCAGTACTGCACTCTCACCCCTGCGCCACTGTGGCTCATTAGGTGGATAAACTTAACTAATGCTGTTGTTTTTGGGACAGCCACGAATTCTGAATGTGTCATTTATCAAACCAAGCCAAGCTTAACCTTTGGAAGGCCTGTTTGAGTAGCATCACCACATTTTCCATGGCAAAGTCTTTTCCTTTGTGTCAAATTTCCCTGCAGTCTGGGCTATCACCAGTTAATCCAAGTGATGAGAATCCAACAGTTCCAGAAGTGGAATTCAGCTGGTTTGGACCGGTTCGGATGAACCAGTAGTGGCGAGTTATCCCATCCTATATCGCTGTGTTTTTGACACCACACCCATGCGTGGATGGCGTATGTGTGAATTGCCATGTTTTGTGATGCCGCACACATGCACGGATGGCACACGCTCACATTTCCGGTGCTGGGCGAACCAGTTGTTCCAGTATGTGAAGCCCACCTCTGAACAATTCGGCTGTTATTTCCTCCTCGTCTCCGTCCGAATGATGGCTTAATTTATTTTATTTATTTATTTATTTATTTGCATTTATATTAGCTGGCTCTTATCAGCTCTGGCAGCAAAGAGCCCGCGTCTGCCAAGAGCCCTCGTTAGCTACCAAGATGCTGGTGAGTCACAACCTTCAGCTCTAGTCAATCAGTGGATTTGCCTAATACAAAGAGACACACCAGCTCTTGCTGCCTTTTATATCCTGTGGGGTGTGGCTCCATGACTCAGCACTTCCTAGGCCTGCCTCTCCCCTGCTTCTGTTGTTCCCTTCTCTTTTGCCTACGAAACCTAGGATCCAGCCAAGCCTGATTGCTGTCAGCTGGGTCTGCAGGCATGGCCTGGGGGTGGGGGGAAAGAGTCAGGGGAAGGAGGCCTCGTTATCTCTTTCACCTGGCCTGCTTCTGGCTCCTGGAGCTGACTCAGGAGCCAGAAGGTTCCTGGCTCAGGGAGGCCGGTGCTTCCGAGGTAAATCCTGACGGCCCTTCCCCCTCACTGTCCAAGTCACTTTCTGGCAGCAGGCCCGGCTCCGAGTCACTTTCTGGCAGCAGGCCCGGTTCCAAGGCACTTTCGGGCATGGGGCCAGGTACAGGGGTGGGAGCCACAACCCTGGCGTAGTAATTTATTAGAAAGAATGTTAAGATTAATTCAAACATTTCCACAGGAATCTCAGCTTTCAAATAAAACGTCTATTTTTAGGCAATTAGAATTGCAAAACTTCTGTCTGTTTCGTCCTACTTGCTCTGTGTAAGGGGTTCGAAGCTAGTCTCTCTTGTCAAGGCAGGGCAGTCTGCATTTGCTGCTTTGATCACAATAATCCCAATTAATGCAAAAAGAAAGTCTCACACCGTGGACCCAATAGCATCGTCAGATCTTTTGCAGTTTTTTCCTGAATTAAAAGTGATTCTTTTCCAAGCCTGATTCGCTCAGAGTTTAGCAAGATGCCATATTAATATATAGTGTTATATTGAGATGAAAGATTTAGTGGTAGAAGAATTCCACATTGAATTGTTTTCCGTGTAGGACCTATGTATCTCAATGTGCGACGGAATGGTGTGCTTATGAGTCTTTTTTTCTGAAAATGTCATAGTGCTCCAAAGAAGCAGAAGCTGTCTTTACTGACAATAGTTGGTTATATCATGGTTGCTTTCCAACTCTTTCAAGTAGATTATGTAATCATTGGCTCATTGTGGTCCACCTAAGTCTGCTTATATCCAAGACATCCAATTGGATGTACTTCGTTTATATTTTGGCAGTTTCAGTTATTCCTTGGCTCACAATTCTCACATCCATCTTCCAATTTTGTACAGCTTGTAAAGTGAGAAATTCTGCTTTCAGTTACCAGATTTCCTTGTGGCTTCTAGCCATATCCTCACTTCTAAATCTACTGCTGGAAGTTCTTCATTCTGTCCTAGTAATTAGATGAATGCTTTTTAACTTGAGATGGGAGTTGGGGGTCTCTCTCTCTCTCTCTCTCTCTCTCTTTCTCCCGCCTCCATCCCCCCTCTCTCTGTCTCTCTCTTTCTCTCTGCCTCTCTCTGCCTCTCTCTGCCTCTGCCTCTGCCTCTGCCTCTCTCTCTCTCTCTCTCTGTTTCCCTCCTTCTCTCTCTCTCTCTCTCTCTGTCTCCCTCTGTCTCTGTCTCTCTCTGTCTGTCTCTTTCTGTCTGTTGCTCTGCCTCTGTCTGTCTCTGTCTCTGTCTGTCTGTCTGTCTCTCTCTCTGTCTTTCTGTCTGTCTCTGTCTCTGTCTCTGTCTCTCTGTCTCTTTCTCTCTCTGTCTCTGTCTCTCTCTGTCTGTCTCTTTCTCTGTCTCTCTCTGTCTCTCTCTTTCTGTCTGTCACTCTGCCTCTCTTTGTCTCTGTCTGTTTCTCTGTCTCTGTCTCTGTCTCTCTGTCTGTCTCTGTGTTTCTGTTTGTCTCCTTCTCTGTCTCTGTCTCTGTCTCTGTCTCTCTGTCTCTGTCTCTTTCTCTCTGTCTCTTTCTCTCTGTCTCTGTCTCTGTCTCACTCTCACTCTCTCTCTCCATACAGTTTTCTTGGATACAATATAATGTTTTTCTACTGGTGTTATTTAAGAATTCCTTTTTCTAAGAGAGTTGGTTTCCATCATGTGTGGTTGGTGTCTACCCATCATCACTCCTGTTGTGTTTTATCCTTAGCTTTACACATGTACAAACACCTGATTGGCAGGGTAACCAATTATAGGATTCCATGATTTTCTCAGCATTGGTTTCAGAGTTGCAGAAGTTACTGAACCATCCCACCATGCTACAGTGGTACTTTCCAGGAAGTGTAGTGCTGAGGACCTAGGTCAGCCTCTAATCAAGTCATGCGCCTGATTCAAGGCAGTAGTTCTGATTGGATCAAGGACTGCCATTTTGAAGAATGAAAAGTCTCTACCATCCATGAGCACGAAGTAACATCACAAGACATCATTAATCTAATAACACATGGATAGATCCAGCCATAATTTTAGCTAGGAAAGTGTGAATATCCTAGCAAACCTAACTCCAAAAACTTTAGGGAGTTCCTGTAAGTTTGACATTCAGACAACAATAGGCAATTCTATTGTGTGGAAGGCTTTGCAGTTTCACTACTCAGATCTTAGTGATATGGTTCACTTCGTTCACTTAACTAAAAGTTTGCAAGGCATAGTTAGGAAACATTCACAGAACAATACTATCATCTATGATCAAAACAATTCCACAGCTTAAGTGCCAGGGGTAAATTAGTTCTCTAAAGCTTTTGATGTAGCTTGTAGAGACTTCCAGAACGTGTCATCATATTGTCATTTTCAGCTTGATAGGAGGGAAATGCTGACTATATCATAATAGAGCCAGCATATTAACTATGATTTAAATGTAAAATAAAATAAAATCGAGGTTATATATATTTTTTTGGTTTGAGCCAGCCACTATTTTCTGAAAGGAAAATTCCAGCAAGCCACTCCAAATCCATGTGGAGCCCATCATATAGAGAAAAAGTGGGCCATACCTACTCAAACAGAAATCCCCCTAGTACATGGTGGATTATCCACCTAGTGAGTAAAATACCAGAGCCTGTTTGGCTAAAGGAATTTAAGAACAGATTTGTTATGAGAGCTGCATCTCTATATGCCTAGGTGACAGGAACCCCCCCACCCCCGAAGTTATTAGGTTTTATTTCTGATTAGACATTCATAGGCTCAAGGGCTTGGGACACCTAGAAAATACAGGTGAGGCTTTGATCATGCATTCATAGCTGCCCTCCTGATATTTTTACTACCTTGCAGATACCTATCATAGGTAGCAGAGGTGGGTTTCAGCATGTTCTGACCAGTTCTGGAGAACCGGTAGTGGAAATTTTGAGTAGTTCAGAGGACTGATAAATACCTTACTCTGTGGTTTCTTCCCGCAAACCCCCAAAACTTTAAGCTTAAACTGTCTACTGTTGACCTCACCCCATTCCTAAGAAGTCTGTAAGGGGCGTGCATAAGCGCACCTATGTGCCTACCGTCCCTGTCCTAATATTCCTTTTTTTTACTTACTCTTTTCATGTATCCAAATTATGTTTATACTTTTACCTGTTATCTTATATGTGATTGACCAAATAAATAAATAAATAAATAAATATACAGAGCCATCTCTTCGGGCATGCCATCTGTCGCCTGTTGCTCTTCCAGTTTCTGGTGCTCCTGCACACTTGCTCCCATTTTGGCACCCGGTGGTTTCCCAACACTGAGCTAGGAAATTCATACTTTAAAAGTGCATTTAAATGGGATGTAGAATTTTTTTTTTGTAGGAAGCCCTCGCTTGATAGGATTCCTTCCTTTCCTGGTCTAGTTTTCCAACCCCCTTTTCTTTGTATTTCTACTTCTCAACCCATCAAACTTTCCTCACTCTCATGTTGGAATCTGATCTCGTTTGCCCTGCTGTAAACACAGAGAAGGTCACTTCATTTTTATCTTTTCTACTGGGTAATTAACTAGAAGGGGAGTTTGTTTATATCAAGTCCCTGAGATTGCCCCCAATTTACAGGGCTTCTCTCAAATGCATATTTTCCCCATTTCAAAGGGTGTAGGGCCCCCACTCCCTCTCTGCAGTATTTTTATTGTGGGCTTCAAGTAAAACAAGAGAAAATGAAGGCAAAGAAAACATGTAGTTACCAGAAACCCAGGAGACAAAAAATACAGCCTTGAGCCACAGCTGGGATTTATTTTATTAGACATAATGTTAGGTTATCAACCAAAATACAGATTTCAGATGTTAAAAAATGTTAAATACTATTGATCCACTTAAAGACAATTCCCTTTCCTGATATAATAACACTTTTAAAGGCATATTGGAGCAGGCATTTAGTTAACAGAGCGTATTTCTCTAAAGTCAAGGACATTCACTGTGATATAATTATGAAGGCTAACAGATATAAATTGCATGAATTTGTAATATGTCAGGTTGTGTTATGTTTTGTTTGCAGAACAATTATTCAGTATATGAAGATGAAAATGTAAATAATAATAATAATGCTCTGGAACTTTAGAATCTAAACAGACAAGCACCTGCCACATAACACTCCAGATTTAATGATTGTTGATAAGAAAGACAAAAAAAATAATAATTTGGATAATGGAAGTAGCTGGAGATAGCAGAAGAGAAGAGAAAGAACTGGTGAAAATCACAAAATACAAAGACTTGCAAATAGAAACAGAACGAGTACCACAAAAGAAATCAAAGGTAGTACCAATAGTAATAGTCACCTGGGTACCATCTCAAAACAACTGGAGCAGGGGTGAAATCCAGCAGGTTCTGACAGGTTCTGGAGAACTGGTAGTGGAAATTTTGAGTAGTTCAGAGAACCAGTAGCGGAAATTTTGAGTAGTTCAGAGAATCAGCAAATACCACCTCTGGCTAGCCCTGGAACAGGGTAGGAATGGGGATTTTGCAGTATCCTTCCCCTGGAGTGGGGTGGGAATGGAGATTTTGCAGTATGCTTCCCCTGCCACGCCCACCAAGCCACACCAAGCCACACCCACAGAACCGGTAGTAAAAAAAAATGGATTTCACCACTGATCTGGAGCACCATTTGAATACCATCAGCATTGACAAAATCACAATCCGTGAATTGCAAAAGGCAGTTTTATTATGAACAGAATACATCCTGTGTTGATATTGTTAATACCAAAAAACATCTACTTATTCCGTCGATTGATGGATAAAAATGTCAAATCCAATCTAAAACATCTGGCTGACTGAGGAACCAATCATAACCATTTGACAAATTTTCCTTTTGCTTAAATATCCAGATTGGATTATTACTGTAATGAAAAACTAATTCTAGCTTAAAAGTTTTTGAAGAGTGCACTTCATGAATTTTCCTCTATCTTATTATTTGGGGGCACTTTTTTTTTTTAAAAAAATTATTCATTAAATGAAAGTTGCAAATTTGAACAAGCCAAAATGAAAAATAAAAATAAAATGTGGTTGGGTCGAGAGTGCACTTATGCCCACCCCCTTAAGGACCTTTTAAATATGGGGTGAGATTCACAGAAGTTAAGTTGAAATTTAAACAGTGGTGAAATCCATTTTTTTTTACTACTGGTTCTGTGGGCGTGGCTTGGTGGGTGTGGTAGGGCTTGTTGGGCATGGCAGGGGAAGGATACTGCAAAATCCCCATTCCCTCCCCGCTTCTGGGGGAAGGATATTGCAAAATCTCCATTCCCATCCCACTCTGGGGCCAGCCAGAGGTGGTATTTGCCGATTCGCCGAACTGCTCAAAATTTCCGCTACCGGTTCTCCAGAAACTGTCAGAACACTCTGGATTTCACCCCTGAATTAAAACTATGAAAGTTAGTAGCTGAGACAACTGAATCGGATAGAATACTCCAAACTTTGACAATTCTATTACAAAAATTGATTTTTTTTTCTAGCTATTAACTCATGTTAAAGAGGTCTCCCTTTCTCCTGGATTCTTCTACCCATGGCACTTCACAGCCAATTGAATAGAAACCCTAATTAATATTTGGGAAGTGGTCCCAATGGGAAGACCAGGGATGCCACCTAGACTGACTAAGCCAGGGGTCAGCAACCCGCGGCTCTGGAGCCGCATGTGGCTCTTTCATCCTCTGCTGCGGTTCCTTGTTGATGGTCGGCTCCACAATTGATAGGGTGTTCGATTAGGACAGGTAGAAGAAAAAGGATGCCGCACTAGGGGGCGACTCTATGGTGTGGGAACCGACTTCCTGTCAGCAGAGGAAAAAGGATGTTGTGCTAGGAGGAGACTATGATGTGGGAACTGGACTTCCGTTCGGCTCCAGAATTGATTGGGGGCTTCTGGTTAGCACCTTTGTGGCTCTTTGGGTGTTTAAGGTTGCCGACCCCTGGACTAAGCAAACAAATAGAAAACAAAAAGTCATTTCCCTCTTATGTTCCCCAAACTAATAGGCCCCCCCCCATGTGAGTCACCAGGAGTTCAGCTCAAGTCAACTTGAAAGTAAATGTAATCTTTAGTCATTCCTGAGAGACAGTTTGTTCAGAGCAAGAAAAATGTTTTTCAGTAAGAATATTTATAATCTTTTACTGAAAAAAAACCAACAACAACCCTTTGAAAGAGAAATAATAGTTTTCATCATGAAATAAGACAGATTACACATAGAGATGAACAGAGTTGGAAGGGATGTTTATTTATTTATTTATTTATTTATTTATTTATTCGATTTTTATACCGCCCTTCTCCCGAAGGACTCAGGGCGGTGTACAGCCAAATAAAAAGCACAATATATACATTAAAACAAGACTAAAACAAAACATATTACTAAATGGCCAAAAATTTTAAAAAAATTTAAAACATTTAAAATAGTTTAAAAACCCTAAAATATAAATAACCCCAGATTAAAATTTAATTAGGCCAGTCCCGCTTGAATAAATAGATGCGTTTTCAGCTCACGGCGAAAAGTCCGAAGATCAGGCACTTGACGTAAACCAGGGGGAAGTTCGTTCCAAAGCGTAGGAGCTCCCACAGAGAAGGCCCTGCCCCTGGGGGCCGCCAGCCGACATTGTCTGGTGGACGGCACCCTGAGAAGGCCCTCTCTGAGAGAGTGTACGGGTCGGTGGGAGTCATAGGGTAACAGCAGGCGGTCCCGTAAGTACCCGGGCCCTAAGCCATGGAGTGCTTTAAAGGTAGTAACCAAAATCTTAAAGCGCACCCGAAAGACCACAGGAAGCCAGTGCAAACTGCGCAGGATTGGTGTTACATAGGAGCAACGGGTTGCTCCCACTATTACCTGCGCAGCTGCATTTTGGACTAGCTGCAGCCTCCGGGTGCACTTCAAGGGCAGCCCCATGTAGACTTCCTGTTTGGCACCGTAGGTGATGGCGGTGATCTTTACGATCACCAACCTCTGGATTATGTGGAATCGTTAGGACAGCTTAAATCTGCTGCCCAGCGGTTCGGAAAACCCCCTCTTCGGGAGAAGGAGAAGGGGTGAGCTGAGGGCAGAGGTTGAATTTCCCTAAAGCCCCTGAGAAAAAAGGGGTTTGAAGGGTTAAGTTCCCTCCAGCAACCCGAAGAGCTCCAGATCCGAGGATTCTTCTGCTTTGGCGGAACCAATCACCACGACCAAACGCCGAGATTTATTTTGGACAATAAAGGATTATACCGGACAGAACGAAAGTGGGAGAACTTTAAGCAAGTAGCCAAGCCGATTCCCCGATACTTTGTAACAAGCTTGAAAACAGCAAGAAAAATGTTTTCAGTAAGAATATTTATAATCTTTTACTGAAAAAAAACCAACAACAACCCTTTGAAAGAGAAATAATAGTTTTCATCATGAAATAAGACAGATTACACATAGAGATGAACAGAGTTGGAAGGGATGTTTATTTATTTATTTATTTATTTATTTCTTTATTCGATTTTTATACCGCCCTTCTCCCGAAGGACTCAGGGTGGTGTACAGCCAAATAAAAAGCACAATATATACATTAAAACAAGACTAAAACAAAGCATATTACAAAATGGCCAAAAATTTAAAAAATTTAAAATATTTAAAATAGTTTAAAAACCCTAAAATATAAATAACCCCAGATTAAAATTTAATTAGGCCAGTCCCGCTTGAATAAATAGGTGCGTTTTCAGCTCACGGCGAAAAGTCCGAAGGTCAGGCAATTGGCGTAAACCAGGGGGAAGTTCATTCCAAAGCGTAGGAGCCCCCACAGAGAAGGCCCTGCCCTGGGGGCCGCCAGCCGACACTGTTTGGCGGACGGCACCCTGAGGAGACCCTCTCTGTGTGAGCGTACGGGTCGGTGGGAGGCATAGGGTAACAGCAGGCGGTCTCGTAAGTACCCGGGCCCTAAGCCATGGAGCGCTTTAAAGATGGTAACCAAAATCTTAAAGCGCACCCGAAAGACCACAGGAAGCCAGTGCAAACTGCAGGATTGGTGTTACATAGGAGCAACGGGTTGCTCCCACTATTACCTGCGCAGCTGCATTTTGGACTAGCTGCAGCCTCCGGGTGCACTTCAAGGGCAGCCCCAGGTAGACTTCCTGTTTGGCACCGTAGGTGATGGCGGTGATCTTTACGATCACCAACCTCTGGATTATGTGGAATCGCTAGGACAGCTTAAATCTGCTGTCCAGCGGTTCGAAAAACCCCCTCTTCGGGAGAAGGAGAAGGGGTGAGCTGAGGGCAGAGGTTGAATTTCCCTAAAGCCCCTGAGAAAAAAGGGGTTTGAAGGGTTAAGTTCCCTCCAGCAACCCGAAGAGCTCCAGATCCGAGGATTCTTCTGCTTTGGCGGAACCAATCACCACGACCAAACGCCGAGATTTATTTTGGACAATAAAGGATTATACCGGACAGAACGAAAGTGGGAGAACTTTAAGCAAGTAGCCAAGCCGATTCCCCGATACTTTGTAACAAGCTTGAAAACAGCAAGAAAATGGAGGCGAATTGTTAACAAGTTAACGAGTGGAAAGCGAAAGTGATACTTTCAGCGTGTGCCTCTGCAGTTGGTAATTTGCATGTTACTTGCTGCTTTAACTCTTTGCTGCCTGCTGATAGAATCTAGGAGATTTTTTAAATACTGCTTTAAAAGACTGTGTTTCTCAGAAGTTAAGAAGATTTAAAGTGAATATTAAGTTGGAAATAAATAAATAAATAATTTTATAGAAGATGGCAGCCAAACAATTAAAGTCTACTGTAACAAAGAGCTCTGGAACTTTATCAGCTGGTGCCTCTCCAGCTCATACAGCAGAGACTAGAACATTGAATTTAGAGGCGTTACAAGAGAACTTAAAAGGCTTTATAGAAGAAAAATTTAAAGTTATAACTGATGAGATGTCTGAAATGAAAGAGCAGATATCAGAAATTCAAGTGGGAAATAAAGAAGTTAAAGAAGGATTTGTAATGGCAGTACAAAGTTTGGCAACGAATGTGATTTTATTAGAAGAGGAGGTTGAAGTAATTAAGCAATGTAATTTAAAATTAGAAAATAAAATGGCTGAATTTCAAAGTAAAATGGAAAAGACAGAGGATGAAATAGTTTTGATACAATACAGAAATATGGAATTTGCTCTAAGAATTCGTGGTCTGAAAGAGAATAAAGAAGAGGATTTAAGGGAAATTTTTTCTGAAGTATTTGCTGAGATATTAGCAGCTCGTCCAGCAGATGTGGCTTATCAAATTGATAAAATATATCGTGTGAATTCTTGGATAGCAAGGCAAAAAAAGTTGCCAAGGGATGTTGTTATTTATTTTACAAATAGAACAGTGAGAAATCAGATTTTGCAAGCCTCATATAAGGGGGAGAAGATTCAGATTGCTGGTCAGGATATTTTAATATTAAAGGAAATTCCACCAAAATGTTAAGAGCTAGAAAGGAATTTGCCTTCCTGGTGAATGAACTTAAAAAACGTCAGATTGAATATAGATGGGATATTCCAACTGGTATAATAGTATATTATGCAGGGAAAGTACATCGTCTCAATACAGTTGGAAAAGCGAGAGAATTTTATGTTGAGGCATTAAAGTTGGAAGTCTTTCTCCACTGGATGCTAGAAGAAAGGAGACTGAAGTGAAGGAAAGAGAAGTGAAGCAGGTTCAAGAACAGATTGCGATGGAAGAAGATTTATTACAAGTGTTGGAAATACCTATGACGGGTCCAGATTCAAAAGAACAAAGGCTGACAAGAGCTGCTGCTAAACGCAAGGAACAAGAGATGAAGGCACAACAACAACTGGCAACTACTACAACGGAAACAGTGGGAGGAGCAAGGCCTAAAGCAAAATGTGATTTGCGGCTAGTGTTCCAAAAGTTTCCTTTGGCCGATAATGGCAATTAAACTATTATCTTGGAATGTTAATGGTTTGAATTCACCAGAAGAGAAGGAAAGTATTTCACTATTTGAAACAATTTAAAAATTACATTACTTGTTTACAAGAAACACATATTAGATCTTTAGACCAGAAATATTTGATAAATTCAAAACTGGGAGTACATTTTGTTGCCTCCCCTTTGGAGAAAAAATGGTTTAGTTATATATATAAAGAAGCATATATCAGCAAAATTAATTGAGGTGGATAAGCAAGGAAGATACATTGCTATTGAACTCTTGTTGGAGGGAAAGAAGACATTATTAATAGGAGTTTATGCTCCAAATCAACAACAAGAAAATTTTTTCAAGTTTTTACATAAAAGAATAGTATTTTGGGATTATAAATCATATATATTAATGGGTGATTGGAATGGTGTGTTGGATACTCAAAAAGACAAAAAAAGCTTAAGGAAGATATCAAGCCGGGCGAAATTACCAAAGGCTTTTTTTGATATGATGGAGGACTTGGAATTAAGAGATATTTGGAGAGAACATAATACAGAAGAGAGGGATTTTACCTTCTTTTCTGATAGGCACCAATCATTTTCGAGGATTGATTTTATTTTGATTACTAATGATTTGTATTCTAGAGTGAAGAAGACGAAGATTTGTTCAAGAACTTTATCTGATCATAGTCCAGTTTGGATTGAATTTGATCGGAAAAGGAGGCTAGGAGATCATGGAGGTTGAATGAGAATTTGTTTAAATATGAACAAAATGTAAATGAATGTAAAAACAAATGAAAGAATTTTTATTATGAATATGAAAAAGAGACATCTATAGAGATGATTTGGGACTCAGTAAGGCTTATATGAGAGGAAATCTTATACAAATGAATATTAAATACAAAAATAAATTGCAGAAAAGAAAAAGGAACTGGAAGAGGAAATTAAAAGAAAGAACAATTATTGATAAATAGCCCAGGAAATAGTAAAATAAAAGAATCAATAAATATATTGAGAGGTCAGTTTAATATGTTGATGGCAGATCAAGTAGCAATTAATTTACAATATGTAAAACATAATCGTTTAATAATGCCAATAAGCCAGGAAGATGGCTTGCCTATTTAATAAGGAAAAACAGAAATCACGAACGATTGATAAAATAGAATATAGGGTAAGGAAGTTTATCAAAAGAACTTGATTAAAAAGCATTTTAGAGTATTATAGTAAGTTATATTCTAGGGATATGGTTGATGATACAGAGATAGAAAGATATTTACAACAACAAAATATTTGTGAGCTTACAGAAAATCAAAGAGAAGAATTGAATCAATTAATTACTTCAGAGGAAATTTTCTTAGCAATCAAACAACTTAAAATCGGTAAAGCACCAGGAACAGATGGTTTAACAGCTGTTTATTATAAAAATTTACAAAATGAGATGGTTGAACCACTTAAAGAGTTATTTAATAAAATTCAAATGGGAGGAGATGTTCCCCCTTCATGGAGGACAGCCTTTATTTCGTTAATACCGAAGGAAGATCGAGATGGTATTAAAGCAGAGAATTTTATGTTGAGGCATTAAAAGTTGGAAGTCTTTCTCCACTGGATGCTAGAAGAAAGGAGACTGAAGTGAAGGAAAGAGAAGTGAAGCAGGTTCAAGAACAGATTGCGATGGAAGAAGATTTATTACAAGTGTTGGAAATACCTATGACGGGTCCAGATTCAAAAGAACAAAGGCTGACAAGAGCTGCTGCTAAACGCAAGGAACAAGAGATGAAGGCACAACAACAACTGGCAACTACTACAACGGAAACAGTGGGAGGAGCAAGGCCTAAAGCAAAATGTGATTTGCGGCTAGTGTTCCAAAAGTTTCCTTTGGCCGATAATGGCAATTAAACTATTATCTTGGAATGTTAATGGTTTGAATTCACCAGAAGAGAAGGAAAGTATTTCATTATTTGAAACAATTTAAAATGACATTACTTGTTTACAAGAAACACATATTAGATCTTTAGACCAGAAATATTTGATAAATTCAAAACTGGGAGTACATTTTGTTGCCTCCTCTTTGGAGAAAAAATGGTTTAGTTATATATATAAAGAAGGATATATCAGCAAAATTAATTGAGGTGGATAAGCAAGGAAGATACATTGCTATTGAACTCTTGTTGGAGGGAAAGAAGACATTATTAATAGGAGTTTATGCTCCAAATCAACAACAAGAAAATTTTTTCAAGTTTTTACATAAAAGAATAGTATTTTGGGATTATAAATCATATATATTAATGGGTGATTGGAATGGTGTGTTGGATACTCAAAAAGACAAAAAAAGCTTAAGGAAGATATCAAGCCGGGCGAAATTACCAAAGGCTTTTTTTGATATGATGGAGGACTTGGAATTAAGAGATATTTGGAGAGAACATAATACAGAAGAGAGGGATTTTACCTTCTTTTCTGATAGGCACCAATCATTTTCGAGGATTGATTTTATTTTGATTACTAATGACTTGTATTCTAGAGTGAAGAAGACGAAGATTTGTTCAAGAACTTTATCTGATCATAGTCCAGTTTGGATTGAATTTGATCGGGAAAAGGAGGCTAGGAGATCATGGAGGTTGAATGAGAATTTGTTTAAATATGAACAAAATGTAAATGAATGTAAAAAACAAATGAAAGAATTTTTTATTATGAATATGAAAAAAGAGACATCTATAGAGATGATTTGGGACTCCAGTAAGGCTTATATGAGAGGAAATCTTATACAAATGAATATTAAATACAAAAATAAATTGCAGAAAAAGAAAAAGGAACTGGAAGAGGAAATTAAAAAGAAAGAACAATTATTGATAAATAGCCCAGGAAATAGTAAAATAAAAGAATCAATAAATATATTGAGAGGTCAGTTTAATATGTTGATGGCAGATCAAGTAGCAATTAATTTACAATATGTAAAACATAATACGTTTAATAATGCCAATAAGCCAGGAAGATGGCTTGCCTATTTAATAAGGAAAAAACAGAAATCACGAACGATTGATAAAATAGAATATAGGGTAAGGAAGTTTATCAAAAGAACTTGATTAAAAAGCATTTTAGAGTATTATAGTAAGTTATATTCTAGGGATATGGTTGATGATACAGAGATAGAAAGATATTTACAACAACAAAATATTTGTGAGCTTACAGAAAATCAAAGAGAAGAATTGAATCAATTAATTACTTCAGAGGAAATTTTCTTAGCAATCAAACAACTTAAAATCGGTAAAGCACCAGGAACAGATGGTTTAACAGCTGTTTATTATAAAAATTTACAAAATGAGATGGTTGAACCACTTAAAGAGTTATTTAATAAAATTCAAATGGGAGGAGATGTTCCCCCTTCATGGAGGACAGCCTTTATTTCGTTAATACCGAAGGAAGATCGAGATGGTATTAAAGCAGAGAATTATAGGCCTATATCACTTTTAAATACTGATTACAAGATATTTACCAAGATATTGGCTAATAGATTAATGCCAGTGATGAATCAAATAATTCATAATGATCAGTCAGGATTTATTAAGGGTAGGCAGATGAGATATAATGTGAGGCAAATCGTAAATTTACTTGAATATTTGGAACGAAACAACCAAGTATCAGCGGCATTCCTTTTTGGATGCTGAAAAAGCTTTTGATAGATTGGATTGGCAGTTTTTGTTTAAAGTAATAGAAAAAATGCAATTTGGGGATTATTTTATTCGTGCAATTAAAGCAATATATCAGAAGCAAACAGCACAAATAATAGTAAATGGTGGGTTAACAGAAACTTTTAAAATTGAGAAAGGGACGAGACAGGGATGTCCCTTGTCCCCATTACTTTTTATTTTAACTTTAGAAATTCTTCTGAATAACATACGTGGTTCCGATCGAATAAAGGGAATTAGAGTTAAACATCAAGATTATAGATTAAGAGCTTTTGCAGATGACCTGGTTGTTACTGTATCTCAACCAATATACTCAGTAACTGGTTTAAAAGATATAATTGGTCAGTATGGTAAAGTATCTGGATTTAAGGTGAATCAGCAAAAGACAAAGATGATAACTAAAAATATGAATATACAACAAAAAGAAGAGTTAGAAAGAACTTCAGGTTTTGAAATCGTTAAAAAGGTTAAATATTTAGGAATATATATTACAGCTTCAAATGTTAAATTATACAAAAATAATTATGAGGTATTGTGGCAGAAGGTATGGAAAGAAATGGAGAGTTGGAAGAAGTTACAACTATCTTTGCTGGGAAGAATAGCGGCTATAAAAATGAATGTTTTGCCCAGGTTTTTGTTTTTGTTTCAAATGATACCGGTGTTTAAGAATGATATTAAATTACAGGAATGGCAAAAGGGGATTAGTAAATTTGTATGGATGGGCAAAAAACCAAGAATAAAATTAAAAGTAATGCAGGATATAAGGGAAAGGGGGGGTCTTAAAATGCCTAATTTAAAATTGTATTATGAAGCAGTTGTTTTATCATTAATTACTGATTGGATTAATTTAACTGAGGAAAGAGTTCTGAATATAGAAGGTTATGGTTTGTTATATGGGTGGCATGCCTATTTATTATATGATAAGAAAGTTGATAAAATATTTAAAAATAATATAATTAGAAATGCATTATTGAGGGTTTGGAGGAAATATCAATACAAATTAGATGGAAAGATTCCAATATGGGCAAACCCGAGACACATGATAGAAAATATAAATATATATCAAAAGATGGAGGTAGTTACTTATAAAGAACTTCTTTGTATGGAAAAGGGGGAGTTACAATTAAAATCTAGAGAAAAGATGGGGGAAGAAGGGAAAAATTATACATGGTTCCAATATGGACAACTACAAGCTAGATGGAAATTAGATCAAAAAATAGGTGTTAAGCAAATTGAGGATAATTTGTTAAAACAAATGAGAGATCAAGGTCAACAGCATATTAAGAGGTTGTATAATGTATTAGTAGAAATAGATTCAGAGACTGATTTGGTTAAGGATTGTATGATTAAGTGGGCACAAAATTTTCAGCAACCA
Organism: Ahaetulla prasina; assembly: GCF_028640845.1. Classification (NCBI taxonomy): domain Eukaryota; kingdom Metazoa; phylum Chordata; class Lepidosauria; order Squamata; family Colubridae; genus Ahaetulla; species Ahaetulla prasina. The sequence continues at coordinate 23,442,611 of NC_080544.1, forward strand.
ATAATGTTGGAAACTTGGGAAAGAATTTGGGTGAGGAATGTTAAATTTACACAAGCGCAAAATATGAGAGAAAATTTTATAAGATGTTTTATAGATGGCATTTAGACCCCCAAAAATTGTCATGTATGTATCCTAATGTACAGGCTAAATGCTGGAGATGTGATTGTGAAGATGCTACTTATTATCATATATGGTGGACTTGCAAAAAAGTTAAAGCATTTTGGATTAAAGTATGGTGGATCATGCAGAATATTTTGAAAAGAAGATTAAGTTTACCCCGCAGTTCTTTTTACTAGGAATAATTATGGATTGTACAGCTATAGAGACTAAATTGATTCTGAACTTAATAACAGCCGCAAGACTTTTGATTGCTCAATATTGGAAGAAAGAAGAATTACCTACAATTGAAGAATGGACTCTTAAAGTATCAAATCTGGCAGAAATGGCAAAAATTTCTGCTTACTTGAAAGACTATACACAAGAAAAATATATTTTAGAATGGAAAATGTGGATTGATTATATTCAAAATAAGTATCAGATAAAAAAATATCAAATAGCATATGAGTAAATTTAGGAAATAATTTGTATTAGATATATTTTTGAAGGAGAGGGGAATTGAGAGTGTGAATAAGCGTGGAGAGACTGGAGATTATAATTTAGGAATTATTTTAGATTATGATTGTTAGTTTTGATACCCTGCATTTTGTTCTGGGAAGTCGGGGTGGGGGGTGGGGGGTAAAGGGGAAGGGAATTGGGGGGTTGAGGTTAGTGATGGAGTGATGGTTAATGTACAGGGATTATTGAAGATGTATAAATATAATTAATGTAGGGTCGGGTCTGACCAGTTGCCATTTTAGAATGGTGGGGAGGGAAAAAAGAGAGAGTAGGAGGTAGGAAAGAGGAGAAGAGGAAGGAAGAGGGGTAGAAGAGGGAGAAGAGTGTAGGGTGGAGGGAGGAGAGGAGGTAGATAAGAGAAGGAGAGGAAGGTTTGGAAAGTAAAAGAAGGTAGAAGAGGGAAGAAGGTTAAAAAGGGGGGTGGTGACTGGGCAGGCCCGACTAATTGTATATAACTGTACATTGGATGAATTATTTGATAAGATTGTAAAAATAAAACTTTTTTATAAAAAAAAAAAAAAAAAAAAAAAAAAGGGCAGCCCCATGTAGAGAGCATTGCAATAATCCAAACGGGAAGTGACAAGAGCATGAGTGACCGTGCATAAGGCATCCCGGTCAAGGAAGGGGCGCAACTGACGAACCAGGCGTACTTGGTAAAAAGCCTGTTGTAGGTCATCTAGTCCAACACACACACACACCCGCCGCCCAAGAAGGACCAGTAGTGGTTTCAAAAGCACCTGTAGTGGTTTTCAAAAATTTTTACTACCAGTTCTGTGGGTGTGGCTTGGTAGGCGTGGCGGGGGAAGGATACTATAAAATCTGCAGTGCTTCCCCAATCCAGCAGAAGGTTACTGCAAAATCTCAATTTCTTCCCGATGAGCTGGGACTTGGGAAGCAGAGAATAGATGGGGGTGGGGCCAGTCAGAATTTTTTCTACCGGTTTTCCGAACTACTCAAAATTTCCTCTACCGGTTCTCCAGAATGGGTCAGAACCTGCTGAAACCCATCTCTGCCCTACACTGTTTCTGACAAATGGCAGTCAAGTCTCTTCTTGAAAGCCTCCAATGATGAAGCTCCCACAACCTCTGAAGGCGACTTCTGTTCCATTGAATGATTGCTCTCACCGTCAGAAAATTTCTCCTTATTTCCAGGTTGAATCTCTTCTTGTTCAGTTTCCGTCCATTATGCCTTGTCTGGCCTTCAGGTGCTTTGGAAAATAGCTTAACCCCCTCCTCTCTGTGGCAGCCCCTCAGATATTGGAACACTGCTATTATGTCTTCCCTGGTCCTTCTCCTCACTAGATTAGCTTTGCCCAGTTCCTGCAACTGTTTACTGTATGTTTTAGCCTCCAGTCTCCTAATCATCGTGGTTGCTCTTCTCTGCACTTTTTCTAGAGTCTCAACATCTTTTTTATAGGCTGGTGACCAAAGCTGGATGCAGTATTCTAGGTGTGGTCTTACTAAGGCTTTATAGAGTGGCATTAGTACCTCACTTGATCTTGATTGTATCCCTCTGTTAAGACAAATAAGACCAGGACATATTATTCATGATGTAGCATACAAGACAATCCAGTTTGGTGTAGTGATTGAGGCACCAGAACTGAATTCTCTTGCCTTGGCTTAGACAAAAAGCCAGTCAAGTGGAAGGAAAGAAGGAAAGTAGTAAAGAAGGAAGGAAGGAAAAGAAAGAAAGAAAGAGAAAGAAAGAGAAAGAAAGAAAGAAAGAAAGAAAGAAAGAAAGAAAGAAAGAAAGAAAGAAAGAAAGAAAGAAAAAGACACATTTATGTGAAACACTTGGAATATTCCATCTAAAGCTTTCTAAATGTATTATTTTATTACAATTATTACCCTTTGGAGCAGGGGATTAAGAGCTGATTTCCCCTTTTCTTTTCCCTGCCTCTGAGTGAATGTGGATTTGTTTGACCTGAAGGTTGAACTGAATTAAATAACCAATGAGATCCTTTATGGAGAGCACCTCCATTGCTGAAAAATCTCTCTTTGTCAGACTCTCCATAGTATTTACCTGACTTTAATACTCTGTATTTTAGAAGGTGAGTGCTAGCGCCTTTATCTTCCTGCGTTCTCATTTCCCCCTCTCCCCAACCTACCCCTTTCCTGTCTGCTCCCTCTCTTTCTTATTTCGCTATTAAGATAAATCTCTCTTCATTCAGGAAGTCACTTTGCCTGAGAGAGTAAAATTAAGTTCTACACAGGGGATTCCGTCTTCAGTTTGTGGCTTGCTTTTCTCCAGCATCCATTCCCGGAAGCCACCACTGAGCTCTCCCTATGGCTACCGCTCACTTGAAATTGAAGGCAGCAAATGAAATTGCATTAACCTCATAAGCCCAAGTGTTAATTCGTTTCCCTAAAGGCCATCTGACACCCTCAAAAATCTATTCAGTCTTTTTCTGTGGCAGTCACAACCTGTGGGGAAGGAGGGCCCCCTCCATCATGCTCCTTATTCATCCATATCTTTATTTTATAGCACAGATGCTGGGGGTTTATTCTCCGAGGGCTTCAAATTCTCCTACCATAAGTTAATCCTACCTGATTTACTTTCCATGGATTATTCTTTAGCTAATTCATATTTTTAAATTATCTCCGGCTTTGTTAACAACATAAAGACTACCTTTAACTTGACAGATGCGTTCCACCTGCCACGGGAATCTTTCATATCTTGCTAAAATGGAAAGTTTTCTCAAGAGCTGGATTTAAATTTCTTACACTGGACAACCAGCAATTATATGCTTGTTTAATCATCTCAACAATCTGAAGTCAAGTTCGGGGTTAGCTATGACCTGTCATGCGTCTGGTAGTTACCTCACTGCCTACCCGTAAATTCCTTCTAACTAAATACATTAATAACAAAAACCCACTTTCCCATGTTATCAATCCTTTGCTTTCCCCACCTCATTCTGTCTGCTGAACATTACTACACAAATTTCGATAGCTTTCATTGGACCAAAAATTTAAAAAAAAATGCTTTTATTTATAATAATAATTTATAATTTATAATGATTTTACACATCGTAACAGCTGCACGAATAACATATGCACAAAATTGGAAACAGGAAAGGACACAGATGGAGAAATGATAGAAAAAGTTTTAGAATGTGCTGAGATGGACAAATTAACAAAAGAAATTAAAGAAAAAGAAGAGACAGATTATTACATAATTTGGAACAAATGGTATGAATGGCTTGCGACTAGAATTTTTTTTTTTTTTTTTTACATTTATATCCCGCCCTTCTCCGAAGACTCAGGGCGGCTTACAGTGTATAAGGCAATAGTCTCATTCTATTTGTATATTTACAAAGTCAACTTATTGCCCCACCAACAATCTGGGTCCTTATTTTACCTACCTTATAAAGGATGGAAGGCTGAGTCAACCTTGGGCCGGGCTTGAACCTGCAGTAATTGCAGGCTGCTGTGTTCTAATAACAGGCTTCTTACAGCCTGAGCTACCACGGCCCTATATATAGGGTAGAATCTAAAAGTGTAAAATACTGTATGTATATAACAAATATATAGAAATGTATAAAGTAAGGCTATTAGTGTTAGAAAATGCAATGTAACCAAAGAAAAAGGGACAATGAAGAAAATAAAACAGTAAGAGAGATATGGGGGAAAAGGTATAAAATGGAAAGAAGACCATTAAGAAACATTGGTTAAAAAGAGGATATATTTATATGTTGTATCTTATGTTTGTCATATTGTGTATAATAAAATAATAATAATAAAATAATGCTTGATTTAAATTGTGGCCACCCTGGCTAATTGTGTGTTCATATAATGCTCAGATCTTATCCACTTGAAGGAACTGCTGAACATAAGTCATGGAAGATTTAAATCGTCTGCTACTTAGATTGAGGAACGCTGTCTCTGAAAATTTAAGTAAAAGAGGAATTGAATGAGTGCATGACCTTAGACCAGGGGTATCAAACTCATGTCGTCACCGCAGCGTCACATGACATATTGGGACTTTTTTCCCCTTTGCTAAACCAGACGTGGGCATGGTCAGTGCGTGATGGCCCACCGGCCAGGAGTTTGACAGTCCTGACCTAGACGCTTCTTTTATAGCCTCAGAATCTGTTCTGAAGGGGACTCATAAAATAACAACATTTTTTTTTTCCTGAAAATATACAAGGTTCTGAGCAATTGTGGTCACTTAACTGGGAGACTAGAAAGTCCTAAGATTTCAAGTCAATTTCTAAGTGGGCCTGAGTCCCTGATTCTGTAGAACAGTGTTTCTTAATTTGGCAACTCTAAGAAGTGTGTACTTCCACTCCCAGCATTCCCAAGCCATCATCGCTGGCTCGGGAGTTCTGAGGCAGGCTGGGCAGTGGTGAAATCCAATTCTTTTACTACCGGTTTTGTGGGCATGGCTTGGTGGGCGTGGTGTGGCTTTATGGACATTGCAGGGGAAGGATAGTGCAAAATCTCCATTCCCACCCCACTCTGGGGCGAGCCAGAAGTGGCATTTCCCAGTTCTCCGAACTACTCAAATTTCCACTACCAGTTCTCCAGAACCTGTCAGAACTTCTGGATTTCACCCCTGAGGCTGGGGAATTCTGGGAGTTGAACTCCACATATCTTAACGGTGCCAAGGTTGGGAAACATTGCTGTAGAAGTTTGATCCTGGGAGGCTAAATTGAATGAGTATATAAACAAACACGTTTGTGGAGTTTTGCGAGAATTGCCAAGGTACATCCAAGGGGGTGTCTGCAGCGGAGATTTTAAAAAAGCAATCAAGATGGTGGCTGTGACCTGACCTGAAAAGATGCAGGGTTCAGTCATACAATTGTGGCCACCATCTTGACTTTTGAAAACCGCCCTTTCTCTTGGTCATCCCTGCCCACTGACAAAATCAGGTGGTACAATTTTGTTTCCCATGTCCCAAGTCAAGCATTCCCCAGTTTTAGTTGACTCTTTTAAAGAAAACAATAACATATTTTTTTTACAAATTCAAGTTTTGCAAGCATCTGTAACCACCTGTAATGGCCCGGGTATTTTTCTGATAGTTCTAATAAAAAAAATAAATCAGATTCTCATGAAGCAAAGCTGCTGCAGCGGGTAAGAAAGTCAAGATCTTTGCTTGTGTGGAAATCACTTTTACTTGTATATTATGAAAACCAACCTCAACAATTCAAACTTACCAGCATTATTTTCATTTAATTGCACAGCACCTTAAACATAATGGTCTCCCAAACAAAGCAGTCAATTGTTGTCAAGCAATGTGTTGACATAATGCGTGCGTGTGTGAATCCTGTCGCTTATCACAAAACACATGGGGAATTGAATGAGTTAACTCTATTGGGGTAGCCTCATAATCTGTTCTGAATAGGACTCATCAAATAATGATAATAAAGAAGAACTGAGAAAATGTTGCATTGATACAGTATATATCAGTGATGGCTAAGCTTTTTGTCGTTGCATGCCAAAAGCGGGGGGAGCATGGAGGGGTCATGTGCATGCGTGCCCACACCCATAATTTAATGCGCCCCGCTCCTCCATGCATGCTTGCACAACCCCCCCGTGTTCCCCCCGCTTTTGGCATATGATGGCCAGGTGGGCCCAGTAGGTCTGTTTTTCACCCTCCCCAGACTCCGGAGACTTTCTAGGAGCCTGGGGAGAGCGAAAATTGCCTTCCCCACTCCCGGAGGCCCTCCAGAGGCTGGAAACAGCCTGTTTCCCAACTTTTGGTAGGCCCGGAAAGCCCGAAAATTAGCTGACTGCCCGCACGTGTGCGCTGGAGCTGAGCTAGGGCAACGCTTGTGTGCCCACAGGTGGCATGCATGCCATAGGTTCACCATCACTGGTATAAATCTACAACAGGGGTGTCAAAATCAAGGCCTGTAGGCCAAATCTGGCCCACAATGTGGCTGCCTCTGGCCTGTGGGGCTGCCCTGGAGATAGCAAAGGACCAACCCCTGGCACCTTCGCCTCAGCCCAGGCCAGCCAGGTGCTGATCTATAACATGATGGCCTCCATCCAAGCTGGAACAGGGCTGCCTTAGAGCTGGCGAGGTACTGTCCTGCTGTCTCAGCTCCACCCCTTAGGTGCTCATCTCCTGTGCGCACACCCAGGGGGAGGGGCCAAGGTGGCAGGGTCAGCCTCTAGCTGGCTCCATGGTTCTAAGACTCACCGTGTTCCAGGCTGGATGGCCACCATCCAGCACCTCAATGGTCCGCTCGCCGGCCTGGCCTTGCATCCCGTACGGCTTCCCTTTCACTGGGATCGCCCCTGCCCCGCCCCGCATGAGAAAGCCACAATCCTGATGGAGTCCTCAATGAAATTGAGTGACACCCCTGGTCTACAACATATAACACACTCCAAAGCTTGGGTAAAATAAATTCATCACTAACTGAACTGATGGCTTTTTCATAGCAGCCGTGGGAAGTTTGCACATAAGAGCCCATGACGTGGGTCCATCTAGCTGACATCTAAGTTATGATCTTTCTCGTCAGCTTTGCGTGTCTTCATTCATAAATCTTTTTTCAGACAGTTTGTGTTGGGCCTCAGTTTTACAACAGCCGCAGAAATGTGTACTTAAACATGCACGTATTTTGGGCCTAATTAGTCACACTCTTAACTTCAAAGTATGTTTTGTTCTAAAATACATTCTTAAAAAAGCCGATCATTTCTGAGGCCATGGCTAAACTGCACGATTGAAAGAATGGCCTAAATGGAAGGATAATTATCTTCTAATCGACATATTGGCACTGTGGATGAAGTTGGTTGTTTGGAAGTACAAAATAACTGCTCTTACCTGTATCCTCTAGAACACGGGTCTCCAAACTTGTCAACTTTAAGACCTGTGGACTTCAACAGCAGCAGGGACCGCCTGCTGCTACCGAATACCTCTCACCGACCAGTGCGCTCTCACAGAGAGGGACTCCTCAGGGTGCCGTCGGCTAGGCAGTGCCGGCTGGCGACGCCCAGGGGAAGGGCCTTCTCTGTGGGGGCTCCCACCCTCTGGAATGAACTTCCCCCAGGACTTCGTCAACTTCCTGACTTCCGAACCTTCCACCGCGAGCTTAAGACACATCTATTTATCTGCGCAGGACTGGACTAGATTTTAAAATTTAAATTGGTTTTAAATGGGTTTTATTATGTATATTGTTATTTTTAATTATTCGGCCATTTGTAATAAGTTTTTTAACTGATGTTTTATTTTGTATTTATATGTATATTTTTATTCGGCTGTGAACCGCCCTGAGTCCCTAGGGAGATAGGGCGGTATAAAAATACGAAAAATAAATAAATAAATAAATAAACTGCCAAAATTCTTCAGCCAGCTTCGCTGGTTGAGGAATTCTGGGAGTTGAAGTCCACAGGTCTTAAAGTTGACAAGGTTGGAGACCATTGCTCTGGAAGACATCAAGAACCAAGCAGAACCTCGACTTATGACCCCAATTGAGCCCAAAATCTCTTTTGCCAAGCAAGAAAGTTGTGAGGTAATGTTTTGCCCCGTTTTACGATCTTTCTTTCTTACGATCTGAATCACCGCAATTGCTGAATTAGTGACACAGTTGTTACGTGAATCTGGCTTCCCTGTTGACTTTGCTTGTCAGAAGGTCGCAAAAGGGGATCACACGACTCTGAGACACTGCAACCGTCATAAATATGAGTCAGTTGCCAAGCATCTGAATTTTGATCATGTGACCATGGGGATGCTACAGTGGTTGTAAGTGTGAAAAACGGTCATAAGTCAATAGAATAGAATAGAATAGAATAGAATAGAATATCAGAGTTGGAAGGGACCTTGGAGGTCATCTAGTCCAACCCCCTGCTTAGGCAGGAAACCCTACACCACTTCAGACAAATGGTTGTCTAATCTCTTCTTAAAAACTCCCAGTGTTGGAGCATTCACAACTTCTGGAGGCCGTGGTGGCTCAGGCTGTAAGAAGCCTGTTATTAAAACACAGCTGCCTGCAATTACTGCAGGTTCTAGTCCCACCAGGCCCAAGGTTGACTCAGCCTTCCATCCTTTATAAGGTAGGTAAAATGAGGACCCAGATTGTTGGGGGGGGGCAATAAGTTGACTTTGTAAATATACAAATAGAATGAGACTATTGCCTTACACATTGTAAGCCGCCCTGAGTCTTCGGAGAAGGGCGGGATATAAATGTAAACAACAACAACAAAAAGTTGTTCCACTGATTAATTGTTCTAACTGTCAGGAAATTTCTTCTTAGTTCTAGGTTTTTTTCAGTTCCATTGTAACTTGGAATGGTGGCTATGGTTGTAAGTTGAGGACTATCTATAATTCTAAGATATATTCAACCAAACAAACAAACGTATGGCTGAGTTGGCCATTTTATATCAAGTGCACCTACTGAATGGTTGGAATGCAGCTTTGGACGGTACGTTCAAATTTTGCTTTCCCATTTATTTCTACTGCATTTGTACAGCTTTGCAAGCTTTCGGGGACCAGGCTAGTTCCTAGCTGGGACTTTGCATACCAAGAGTTTTTATATCAAAAGCCCAGATCCTGCTGAAATTCCACAAAATTGTTCCTGGTAGCTTTCCTGCTTCTCCATCCTGTGCACAGGAGTGCCAAAAAAGCCAGCTTCTTCCTCCAGCTATTATACATTTTTGACTTTTGTGGAGTTGCAAAAATAATAATAAAAATGTCATTTCCCCTCCTATGTCTATTCAAGAAAATGTCTTGGTTTTTTTTTTAAAAAAAAATCCTTTCCCTCCAAATTGTGGATAAGTGGTTGGTATAGCAACAGAGAAATCTTTCTTTTAAATCAAAAATAAACTACTAGGGGTTGGGGGGCGGTTGTTGAACAAGAGTAAAATAATAATAATAAAAATAAACACTTTAATAACATCATGCCAAGTGGAAAGTGTTTGGAAGAAGAAAAAGAGAAACATTTATGTAGGGTGGTGTGTTTTGGCCAGAGAAATCTTTTGACACTGAAGGCTTTCAGTTCCCTTATCGTATTAGCTTCTGGTTACCAAAAACTTAGCTTCCCAAAAAAACCCAGATCTGTTGCTGCTGCTGTTGTTGTTAGTTGCGAAGTCGTGTCCGACCCATTGCGACCTCATGGACAATGTTCCTCCAGGCCTTCCTGTCCTCCACCATCCTCTGGAGTCCATTTAAACTCATGCCTACTGCTTCAGTGACTCCATCCAGCCACCTCATTCTCTGCCGTCCCCTTCTTCTTTTGCCCTCAATCTTTCCCAGCATTAGGCTCTTCTCCAGTGAGTCCTTCCTTCTCATTAGGTGGCCAAAGTATTTCAGTTTCATCTTCAGGATCTGGCCTTCTAAAGAGCAGTCATGATGTTGCTGCTGTATATTTCTCAATCCTCTGGCGTTTTATTTTAGTCATTTATTTGATTTATCAATTTGTTATAACCACCCATCTAAGAAACGTGACTCCGGGCAGCATAAAATGACACAAACAGTTAAAAAAAAATCGATACCACTATTAAAAGCAATTACAGGTAGTCCTTGACTTATAACCATTTGTATAGTGACCGTTCAAAGTTGCAACAGCACTGAAAAAAAAATGACTTATGGCCAGTGCAGGGGTGGGTTATACTCAGTGGTGGGATTCAAATAATTTAACAACTGGTTCTCTGCCTTAATGATTTCTTCCAACAACCAGTTTGCCAAAATGTTCAGAAAGTTAACAACAGATTCTCCCGAAGTGGTGCGAACTGGCTGAATCCCACCACTGGTTCTACTTACCTTTACTACCGGTTCGCATCGTGCCCAGTCTCCAGGGTCTGGGATCTTGGATAGAATTTGTCCCTCTGGTTCTTCTCCTCATGCTGAACAGAAACTGATACTTGCCCTTACACCTCACACTTTACCTTCCAGCTTTGCTCCAGCCTTTTCTCTCCAGCTTCTCCTTCCACTCCAACCAAAAACTTTCACTCTCCACTTTTGCTCTCTCTTCAATTTTAGCTTATTCTGGCAGCACAGCCCACAGGAACTGAGGAGTTGGGTGTTCCTCAGGGCTCCAATCTGCAATACCTACAGACCTAAAGTGACCAGATTTCAGCCATGGCAAAGCGGGACACCATTGACCGGGGCGGGGGCGGGGGGGGCTGCGCGTGCGCGCTGAATCTTGCCACCTGCCTGAAGGAGGAGGAGCGGCTGCTGCTTCTCCACTCTTCCAGGCAGGCTCGGCTCTCCTCGGCTCTCCTCTCCGCTCTTCTCTTCCTCTCGGGTGAAGTCCTCCCTCTCGCGCCCCCTTCTCCACCACTCCCCCTTCTCTGCCTCCTCCTCTTGCATTGCCGCCTCCCATTTTCAGAATGGGAGTGAAACAAAAAAAAATCGAGACTTTTTGGAATTGCAGCGGGATGCGGGACAAATTATTAAAAAATGGGACTGTCCCGCCAAAAGCGGGACGTCTAGTCACTATATACAGACCTCACTCTACCAATGGAACTGCTCCAGTGGTGGGATTCAAATAATTTAACAACCGGTTCTCTGCCCTAATAACTGGGTGGGTGGGTGTTGCCATGGTGGCCATGGCCCTGATGTGTGACAGGCAGCACTCGGCCTCCTGCACCCCCCAAGGAGCAAAAATGGGCCACAGGGGGGATGCGCCACTCCCCCCGCACCCCATTTTGGGTCTAGGAGGCCTCCCTGGACTTACCTGGGAGCCAAAATGGGGTGCATGCGGACTCCTGGAACGGGTGGGGCAGGAAGGGGTGGGGCCAGCCAGCAATTTACTGGTTTGTCCGAACCGTACCGTACCAGCTTAATCCCACCACTGAACTGTTCATTCAAAAACTCCCCAATCCTGGTTAGCAACTAAGTGAACTCAACAGGCTTCAGGACAGCACAACTGCCCTTCAAAGCCACAACAAAGTTGACTTTCCCCCTCCCTTCCTTTTCCTTCACTCCATGTCTGGCTCACACCTGCATAACTGCAGCCATGACAGGCCTCTAAATCCATATGCCACGTGTATAAAAAGGGGCCGGGCTTCTATGACGCCCCCTCGATCTTTTGTTTTTTTTTACCTCATTGAACATGCCTGACTCTTAAGTGTAGCAAAGCAAGGCTTAGCGTCTTGTGTAAACACAACCTTTGTAACATACGTGGGCTTGCGATGCTGTGCAGAATGCAGCACACTATGAATCATTACCACAGGTTTGGTTGGGGAGGCCGCAGCTATCAATGATAGAAATCTTCTTAGCTGATAACTACCTGTCACTCTGGACAACAGGGGCAGAGTAGAAATTAAGATACACGGAATGTCTGTAAATTCCCTTTTAGCTCTGAACTTTGTACAGGCCTAAAAGCTGCTGTTAGAAAGATTGGATGGCAGTGAATATCAGTCTGAATTCAGCTCACTCCCTCAAGGTCCCAGAAGTATACTAGGCGCAGTTCTTCCCTCACTTCTACCTTGAGAAAAGAATTTTTCAGGGCCAGGCATAAAATCCGTCCATCCGTGTTATTGGGCAGTATGACAAGATTCCCCTAGCTCAGTGCACTTACTCTTGTGACTCTGGGGAAATCAAGTCAATCCAACATGGCCTTTTTTTTATTGTAACTTTTATAAGGATCTTCAAAAGGACATCATAACCCCTCTTACACTAAGTGTACCTAAGAGAACAGGCCATTTTTATGTCCAACGAATCAAACTGTGAAGCCACTTATACGGTAGCCGAATTTATTGTTGCAGCGGTTAAAGCAAGGTGACAACTGACATCCATCATAATCTGACAACATTCCCTTCCCTTTTCTTTTAACAGTGTGGGTTTTTTTTCTCTATCTGATCCTATCGATTAGTGATCTCTGTTCATAAATTAAATAATTGAAGAATAATGTTGGGCAACAATGTTTTTCCTCAAAAGTTTTGATTCCCGAAATCCACATTGGGTGGATTATGATCGACCCCTTCAAAATGAACACAAGTATAATTTCAGAACGATTATATCCAGGGATGAAATCTACTTACCTTCCTTACTGGTTTGGAAGCGCACACGCTGTACGCAGACTCTCATCACATACACACTGCAAATGTGCAGAAGGTAAAAAACAAATTACTTCCTGGTTAAAATCAGGAAGTAATGATACCTGGGCGGGTGGGTGGAGCTTCACTCTGCCATCGCTACTGAATCGCCGAACCACCGGCCACGATTGCTATCGGATCGCGAGATTCGGTCAGAACCAGCAGCATTTCACCCCTGGTTATATCACATAGGAATCTCGAGAAATATGAAATTAAATTTGAAAGAATATAGTGTATTTAATCCCATAATGTTTCTGCTACACTGCATGAGTTCCATGGGGCTAAAAGTGTTTTGCTGTTGGTTTCCATTTGTACTGGGTGTCTGATGTATCTCACTGCACTGTCCAACAATAGTTAGCTGGCTCTAATGGATTCCCGTTTCCCTATTACTGTTTTTCTATTGTGAAACCTTTCACAATGCTTGTCACTCTCCACACCTAGATTTTTTGGGGAAGAAATCCAAGTGTAAATATAGCAAATGGCTCTTCAGTGACATGTTACACTTCAAGGTCTTGTATGCTGTAAGAAGGTTGTCAACTGGCCCGAATGTAGCTTGATGCTTTGCCACAAAGAAAGAGGGAGTCAACCTATTTTCCAATGCACCAGAATACTGGATGTACGTCAGCAACAGTTCCATGTTTTGTGAATCCTTCTTTCATGTGTGTAGCATAGCCAATGGGTACCAAAGATTGTACATTCCCATTGTGTAAAAATAGATTTCTATAAAATAGTTCACGACAGATTAAATTACAGGTTATTTTCAAGGCTAGCAGCCAAAAATCTACAAGATGCACCCAAAAGTGAAAATGATGCAAAGTATTTGCTGTCCAGTGTAATGATATGGACTGGATGGGTTGATTTATCACCCAGTAGCATTAAAGTCATCCTGATGTCCACCTTTGATCTGATTGTAGCTTGTTCTCTCTTGGTGTGCATCTTCTCTGAGATTTTGGTGGTAGACAGTCTCCGTTTCGGTTCCAATCCCATGGCAATTTATAATCTTGAATTTTGAATTCCAATAATTTTTCTCCTCTTGTTTTATGTCTTGTAAATGTGATTTCAGTTACCTGATTTTTCAGCAGCTCATGACTTACTGACCAATGGGTCATGGGCAGTGAGTTGCTGAGGGAGAATTAAGGATTTATTTTTTGTGTATTGCTCTGATTTCTCTTTGTTTTAGGGATTACTAATCTCAGGTCATTTCCAAACACTCATGCATAGATCACACACACTTTGGCTTTTCTTCTAGGAAGGGTAAGGCATAGTTAGCTGGGTGCTAGGCTTTGCTTATACAGGCATTCCTCAATTTATGACTGGTCACAGCAACCATTCAAAGTTAGGATGGGCCCCAAAAACGCTATTTACAACCTGGATTTGAAGTTCTGATGACTGCCACCTCCCAGTGATCATTTGATCAAGCATTTTGGGTGCTTGGCAGCCCATCTGCATTTATGACCATCACACAGTCATGTGACTAGAATTTACAATGGTTTTTCCCCCCCAGAAACCAATGTTTACTTTTGGTTTCCAACAAAAAAACAAAAAACATCCTATAGCAGTGATGGCAAACCTATGGCATGTGTGCCACCTGTTGCACGTGAAGCCATATCTGTGGGCACACGAGTGTTGCCCTAGCTCAACTCCAGCGCGCATGCGCAGGCCAGCCAGCTAATTTTCAGGCCTTCCGGGCCCAGTCGAAGTCGGGAAATGGGCTGTTTCCGGCCTCTGGAGGGCCTCCCGGGAGGAATGCCATTTTTGCTCTCCCCAGGGCCCCACCATCAGAGGCCCAATTTTCGCCCTCTAGGAGCCAGGGGAGGGTGAAAAATGGGCCTTCTGAGCCCACTGGAAGTTGAGAAATGGGCCATTTCTGCCCCCTCCGGAGGCCCTCCCCAGGCTCCTAGAAAGCCTCTGGAGTCTGGGGAGGGCGAAAAACAAGCCTACCATGCCTACTGTGCCATCGCGTGCCAAAACTGGGGGGAGCGTGGAGGGGTTATGCACGCATGCACGAAGGAGCGGGGCGCATTAAATTATGGGTGTGGGCATGTGTGTGTATGCGACCCCCCCATGCTCCCCTCACTTTTGGCACGCAATGGCAAAAAGATTAGCCATCACTGTCCTATAGCAAACATTGGGTTTCTTTAAAAACTGTAGTGTTTACTTAATGACCTCACCATCCCCTTTAGAACTGCTTCACTCACTTAATGACCATCGCAATAAAAAGGTTCTAGCGATGATGATCCGTCTGTTATGACTTACAACCGAAATTGTGGCCTTAATTGCCTGTTCCTAAAATGGATTTTGTAAAATACAGTCCTTATAAAGCTTGTTTCATTCATTATCACCCAAGTCATATTCTTGGCTCCCGGGAACCTTCCTATGCCTGCACAGAATGCTTCTACCTCCAACACTTTGCAGTGAAATGATTGCAAAATTCCCTGGGTAAATTTTGCCTGAAAAACCAGGCTTGTGTTCCTATCTTCATTTCTCTGTGCTTGGAAATATTAAAGCCATCAGACAGTTGAGCAGCACTGCCAGAAGCTCCAAAAAGCTCATTGTTGGCGCTGAGCAATGTAACCAAGTGTGACACACGCACTGGAGACAAAAAAGAATCCAGGAAACAAAGATGACAAAACCTGACAAGTTACTAAAATGAAGATGTCAACCTTCACACCTTATTTATCAGATCCTGCCTGACGGGGTTTACTGTAGGAATTCTGAAGTAGCTTCAAAATGGCAAAAGTCTCTAATCCTCCAAATAAAAGGAAGGAAGAAGAGAGCAAAGATGTGAGCCTCATGCTGTTTCCTCTGGGTATTTAGGTCCTCTCGGGGAGTCAAACTTTGTTTGATAAGTGAAAACTATTGTGAGATCCCTTTTGATCATCAGGCATTATGAGTCATCTCTACAACATCTCCCCTTTTCTCCGCACACATGGAAGAGGCACACAAAGCAGTGTTTCTCAACCCTGGCATGCTGGCTGGGGAATTGTAAGGAGTGGAAGTCGAAAAATGTAAAATTGTCATGTTTGGGAAACACAGTTCGAAGCGTTGCTGGATGTTGTTCAATACATCCAGTGGTGGGTTGCTATCATTTCTCCCCGGTTCGGGAGAGCTGGTAGCGGAGATGTTGATGTGACAGCGAACCGGTTTGCTCCGACCATCATCTGGGCCCTCCCGCCCGCCTGCGCTACACCTACCTCTATTTCTTCATTTTTAGCGCAGCTGAAAGGCGCGGCAGAGCAGATTGCAATAACTCAGCTATTCAGCAAGTCAATGCGCTTGCGCAAAGCGAACCGGTGGTAACACCGGTTAAAACACACCACTGAATACATCTGAATGTTAATCATCCAACTAGCGAATCCAAGAAAAATATACATTCTCAGGAACTCTGAAATCCCAAAAGCAAAACTTTATTGGAGATATCATTTCGGCACTGAAGAATCAAAACCAACTCTGCTTTTTTCCTGCGCAATGCATGCATAGTTAAACAATAGCTTCAATTTCTCTCTATCCTTGATTGGTCATATTGTCCAATTATGAATCAACCTTTTGCTTTGAGAACTGTTCACTTTTCTATCAGACACCTGCATCAGTGGCCTTGGTGGGTTCTTGGCTCTCACGGTCCATCTCTGGCACATCTGCATTCTTTCTCCCTTTCCCTCCCCCCAGTTCTTTGGCAAGTTGAATAGCGATAAGACCTAAACGTTTCAAAAGCAGTTCAACCTTGACATTGAAATTGACTAAACTGTGTGTTAATATGGCAGGGATGGAGTAGAAGGGAAAGAGATGGGCAAGGAACAGAACTATGGTGCTGTTTTATTTATGTTTTGTAAATTACATTTTACTCACAGTAATAGCCTTTCTTGGATAACATGGTGGCTCAGTGGTTGCTGGGCTGGAAAGTCAGGTTTGAGACCTGAGTGCCATGTGATGGTGTGAGCTCCCACCCTCACCCCAGCTCCTGCCAACCTAGCAGTTTGAAAGCATGCAAATGTGAGTAGATAAATAGGTACCACTTTGGTCGGAAGATAACAGTGCTCCATGATGTCATGATAACCACATGACCGCGGAAACATCTTTAGACAACACCGGGTCAATTGTCTTGAAACAGAGATGAGCACTAACCCTATAATTAGCAAGGACCAGCAGAGTAAAATCTGCAGGGACTGGTTTAGCTTTTACATATATTGCCTTTTTTACTACCATTCAGATTGAGTTCCTCCTGTTAGGAAATGCTGTAAAAAGCCAAACTCTGGATTGTGAAAAGATGAGTTTCAAAACCTCATGGACTTCTTTTTATTGGACTAGAATTGGCATTGCTGATCGTTGTAGTTCATCCTTGCTGGAGAGCTCCAGATTTGACAAAAGCTGACCTTACTATGGTTTAATTCAGGGGTAGTCAACCTTTTTATACCTACTGCCCGCTTTTATATCTCTGTTAGTAGTAAAATTTTCTAACCGCCCACCGGTTCCACAGTAATGCACCATGTATCGTCGTCTGCACATGCCTCTCGCGCATCGGGGATTGGGGTTGGGAGGGGGGCGCCGGCTACCAGCTCTGCTTGTCTGTTACAGCTGGGTGGTGTGGGGGGAGATGCGCAAACTATTTTGGGATGAGGCTCTTTCGTTTGCGGTCGCACTATAGTGCCATTTAGTTTCACTTAAGTAACACGAACTAAACTTATGTATGGGCGATACAAACAGTACATTTTCAGAAATTTAAATTGTCACGGGGAATTTTACGAAAACCTAATGAAAATGTTTTTAAATAATGCTATTAAAATTTTTTAAAAAGTCAATTAAATTAAAAAAAAAGGAAAGTGCTTCAGTATCGGACAAAACCCCTACCGCCCACCATGAAAGCTGGAACGCCCACTAGTGGGCAGTAGGGACCAGGTTGACTACCACTGGTTTAGTTCATACTAAACAATGATTCACATGCACAAGGACACATTTTTGTTGATCATGGTTTGTTGAGTCCGCCCCAGTTGCTGGTTCACACAGGCTAAAAAACACATCCTGGTCTCTTAATTAGAATATCTGGGTTTGCACAACCTTCTATATGAAATTCAAGCAAACTACAATATGGTTTAGTATAATGTATAACTCCATGGGTGTTATAAATGCATAGCCTTCATAAAGAAATAGCATCCTTAATTATCTAACTGGTTTCTTTGTTGCACAGCAAATTGGCCTTGGACGGGACACTAGGATGAATTGACAAAGTATCATTCCAGACTTGGCTCCTGGTGGCTTCATGACCATGTCTTTTTTCAAGAATGCTTTTCTTCTTTTCTTTTTTTGAATTTTTAAAAAATTTTTAGACAAACATACCTAAAAGCATCTTCAATACAAATACAAAGAGTGTGTCGGTTGGTTGGTTAAAGATCTTTTGTGCAGTTCCACCATATTCATAGCATATAATTTATCTAATTTTACATTTTACCAATCTGATGTATCTCCAAATATTTTGGTCAATTAATTATTTATTTAACCATAAGTATTTCTTCCCTCATTTCATATAAAATGTTCTAAGTTTTATATTAATTGTATTGCATCATTCATTTCATCATCCTGAATCAATGTATATTTCAACAATTCTTTCATTATAAAAACCTCTATCAAACTTCATTGAAATATTTTTTTCCTAACCATTGATAAAATAAATCCCATATCTTATAATATTGTTTATCTTCCTGCTCTCTAATTTCAAATGTCAATTTACTCATTAGCACATTCCGTTATTTCCTTAATAACTTCATCTTGCATTGGTATTTTCTCATTTTTCCAATTTTTAGCAAACACAATTCAAGCCGCTGTTACTACATTCACAATCAAATATCTCAATTCTCTGTTATAAGTTTCAGGTATGATCCCCAGTAGAAAAACCTCTAGTTTAAAAACTATGTGTTTTCTTTAATCATTTTTTCCAATCACGTGTGGATTTTAGTCCAGTATCTTCTAGCTTCTACGCACATCCACCACATATGGTAATATGAGCCAGGTATCTGATGACATTTCCAACATTTTTCGGATTTAGTCTTAAACAAAGAATGCTTTTCTTGACTTTCCAATCTAAACTGCAGTCCTAGCATTTACCTGGTAGCTTCCAATCCAAATATTAATAGCGTCAAATGTTGTTTAGTCTTTCAGTATTTCCAATGCCAGGTTGGTGCTACCATCTTGCTGTGCTCTTAGAAGGCTCCAGCTTCTCATCCATGGACAGAAATTCTAACATTGTAGAATCTTTGGTATTCTCTTTTGGTTGTTTCCTTGCAAGTGTTTCATTACCCAACTGGGTAACATTATCAGTGCTAGAAGGGAGTGGGGTTTTATCACTGTTTATATCATTTTTCCTGGGAGTGTGGTTTATTCCTTGGTGAATTCTGGCATACTTGGCTTATTGGAGCCATCTAGAATGATTAAATTGGACAGAGAGGGTGCTCTTCTTTTTAATCTTTCCCCAAATTCTTTTCCAGGAAGAGCTACCAGCAAATCACCAAGTCAAATGAAAACTCAGGTAATAAAGAAATGCCCTTATGAAAGAGCAGTTGTTGTTGGTGTGTGTGTGTGTGTGTGTGTGTGTGTGTGTGTCCCCTTCCTCCCCTCTCTCTCTCAATACAGGCATTGAAGTGTCCAGGGCAATGATGGCAATTTTGAGTGTTATGGATTTTTGCAGCTTACAGTTCAAATTGCTCATTATTTCCCGAACACTGAAGTGGCGAAATGGCTAATGTGCCAAAACCTGAAGGGCCCGACTTTGTCCTTTTTTCGAAGGTATTTTTATCCTGTGCTATAGGAGTTGAAAAGTTGCTAGAAGGATTTGCATCATATCTGTCAACCGTTAAATAGGAAAGTAACACTAAAAAACAAGGGTGCAGCATCACCACGGCCCTTTTATGAGGGAGTGGACTTCAACTCAGTGGTGAAATCTAAATTTCTTTCCTACCGTGGCTTGGTGGTGGGGTTTTTTAAAGTTTTTTTTAAATTTGAATTTATATCCCGCCCTTCTCGAAGACTCAGGGCGGCTTACACAGTGTTAAGCAATAGTCTTCATCCATTTGTATATTATATACAAAGTCAACTTTTATTGCCCCCAACAATCTGGGTCCTCATTTTACCTACCTTATAAAAGATGGAAGGCTGAGTCAACCTTGGGCCTGGTGGGACTTGAACTTGTAGTAATTGCAAGCAGCTGTGTTAATAACAGACAGACTTAGTCTGCTGAGCCACCAGAGGGTTATGTGACTGCGTGGGCGTGGCTGTGTGAGTGGGGGATCGAAAGACAGAAACTCACTAACAATATCCTGCTGGAGCAGGGTTGAACTAGATGATCTCCAGGTCCCTTCCAGCCCTGGATTATCCTCTGAACCTGGGTCTAGTGCCAGGTTTGTAGTCTTTCCTTTCTCTCCTTTTTCCTTCCTCCCTCTTCCTTCCTTCCTTCCTTCCTTCCTTCCTTCCTTCCTTCCTTCCTTCCTTCCTCTCTCTCTCTCTCCCCCCCCCCATTTTTTGCCTAGCAGGCTTCAGCTTTTTTACCTTTTAAAAAATGTTTTTAAAAGTTAAAAAAAAAAGCCTCTGAGATCAGGCACCTCAGCTGGGATCGTCAGAGCCTTGTTTTTTTTTTTAAATTTATTTTTATTACAATTTTTTTTCGTAACAATTGTACATATTCAACAGAGCCATGACATTATTGTATATTTCGGATCTACCTTCCATATAATTTCTATATACATTATATACATCTAATCATCAATAGCCTTATATGTATTTTGTTTTCTATTTCTATTGATTGTCCATGTGTACCAATTTTCCCAGACCGCATAGTATTCTGAATCTTCTTTTTCTTGTAGTTATATGGCAAGCCTGTCCATTTCTGTGCAATCATATACTTTTTGGATAATCAGACTCTCTGGTGGTATATTGCGTCAGAGCCTTTAAAAGGATTTTTTTTTACAACTTCTTCAGCTGAAGAGGTTGTTGAAAAAATGCTTTTAAAAGTAAAAAAAAACAAAGGCTCTGATGATCACGTGGATCAGCTGGGCATGGGGGGGTGACAGGGATTTTTGCTACTGGTTCTCCGAACCACCTGCTGACATTGCTACCAGATCGGCTGATCCGGTCCCAAACGGGAGCATTTCACCTCTGCTTCAACTCCCAGAATTCCTGAGCCGGCCTTGTCCACAGGTCATAAAAAGGGCCATGATTCCCCATGCCTGCCAAGAGAACGGTTTGGGAAGCATATTAAATTGTATCAACAACAAAGGAGTGCGCTTCAATAATAAGAAGAAACCATCTAGCGCTCTTCTGGAAGGTGTTGAACACCTGGTTCTGCCACTGGAACAGAACAGGATGGAGCCCATTAAATAGCTTGTATGAGGTGCTGTCACTGAGATGGGGGGCAGTGGGTGATTTTATTATATTAATTTATTATATGACTCTTCTTTTATTAGTTTTATTGTTTTTATATGAGATTCTATATTCTGTAACGCGTCTTGAGTCGCCGTGGGCGAATAGGCAGCAATATAAATCCCCTAAATAAATAAATAAATAAATTTTAACATCACTATGGCAAAAGACAACTTTCGGCTGCTTCAGATATAGTCTGGAGATAAAATAAAGGAAGCATCAAGGGAAAAAAGATTGTTAGATCCTGATTTATCCAAGTTAGGGTTAAGTTGTGCCTTTTTGGCTGTGTTTGTGAATCACTGGCTAGGTGAAGGACGTAGTCCAAGTTTTAACTCTTTTATCTTATGAATTTGTTGATATTCTATTTTTATTGTTAGCTTCCTTGGGTAAGCTCTTGATAGAAGAGGCATAGGGCATTAAATAAATACATTACTAGGTCTGGAGAGGGGACACAGTGGCTCATTGGCTAAGACATAGAGCTTGTCGGCAGTTTGAATCCCCAGTGCAGAGAGCTCACGTTACTTGTCCTAGCTTCTGCCAACCTAGCAGTTCAAAAGCACGTAAAAAATGCAAGTAGAAAAAATAGGGACCCCCTTTGGTGCGAAGGTGACAGCGTTCCGTGCGCCTTTGCTGTTTAGTCATGCTGGTCACATGACCACGGAGACGTTGTCAGACAGCGCTGGCTCTTCGGCTTAGAAACGGAGATGAGTGTTATGTATTTGAATTTTGGAGGGAACTTTTGGAGGGAAAATGCACATTGGTGACAGAGGTGGGTTTCAGCAGGTTCTGACCAGTTCTGGAGAACCGGTAGCAGAAATTCTGAGTAGTTCAGAGAACCGGTAGTAAAAATTCTGACTGGCCCCACCCCCATCTATTCTCTGCCTCCCAAGTCCCAGCGGATCGGGAGGAAATTGGGATTTTGCAGTAACCTTCCTCTGGAGTGGGGAAGGAATGGAGATTTTACAGTATCCTTCCTCTGCCATGCCCACCAAGCTACGCCCACCAAGCCATGCCACACCCACCAAGCCACGCCCACAGAACCGGTAGTAAAAAAAATTTGAAACCCACCACTGGTTGGTGATTGGCTCATGCCTCAGCCTGAATGGTATATAAAGGGGACTGTTTCCCTGTTATAGTTGCTGGGTTCACACAATAAAGAGCTGTTGCCACCGATGACCTGCCTCCTGCCTCCTCATTTCTCAAACCCAACAATGAGCACCGCCCCCTAGAGTCGGGAATGACTATCACGTATATGCGAGGGGAACATTGACCTTTTTAAGACTTGAAGAGGGAGGTTTCATGTGTGTTCATTAATATTTGTCGAGAGCAACCCCTTCTGTTTTTCCAAAATAGTATAGATGAGACGAAAAGTGGTGAAAGTCAAGCATTGGTGTTTTTTTTTTAATTGTTTGCTTTTGGTACCCTCCCGTGTATTTGAAGGACATGAAGTATTACGCGCCCTGAAAACGCATCTGTGTAGTCTTCCTGAATTCACTTTATAGATCAGCCTCCTTTCAGTGTTCTAAGAAAGAAATCCCTGAACAAATAAAGCCAGCCTGCCAATATGCCTCTTTTTTGGGGGGGAAGGTGGGGGGGGGAGACTGCATTAATTAGCTACTACACATCCTTTGGGGGTCTAAAAATTGCTCATCAACCATGCTAGCACAAAAGCCGGAGTTTGTTCGTCAATGGTGCGCATCTCACACGGCTTTTGTTTACTGGGTGAGGGTAACTTATTGGGATAAAAATAGCACATAGTTGCAAGCAAACTGTGACTTTCAAATCCCGCATTCAGCTTTCCATTACTAATTCACAACTTCCAGGCAGTAAATGGGTTTAAAAATATCACATTGAAGTAAATTCTGCATTCCGCTTGGCGTAATAACATCCAGATGGGTGGGAAAGAGGTCTATAATATTTCATAACACGAGGTATATCCTTCAATTGCCTCTATAGGGTCTCTGGAAGTCACACTTCCTTGATTGTGTCACAGAGTTCGTTGATTTTCCATTTGCTTTCCTGGCAAATGTGTGCCAATTACTGCTAGTAATGGATGCTACTAGGATTATCTACAATCAAGAATACAAGGCCACCAAAAAGAAGAAGCCTTCGGTTCCAATTCTACAATATAATGGCACAAGGAAGAATCTATAAAACTGTTTTTAAGTCTTCTAATAAAACATTTCAGTGACTCTTAAAACAGCAATGGGGCTCTTTAAATACATTTTTAGACAAAGACAGCCACAATTGCTTCTGCATAATTGTCAGATGATGTGTCAGAAAAAAAAGTAAAGAAAAATAATGTGTCAGATTGGTCCTTGCAGCTGCTGTGTGGAGGATATTAACACCTAAACATTCAGTGTTATTTCCAATATTATTCACTCTAACACTGGTGCTAACAACAATGAAAATTCAGAAGGAGGATTTACTGCAAAAAACAAGTGTAGGGCAGCCGACCAAGACAAAATGAGCCTTTTGTAAGGAAAGTAGGGGGGAAAAAACAGATGAAGTAGATAAAATGTTATTGGAAAGCTGATGACAGTAGAAGAGTGACTGTGATTTTCTTGCATTTTCTAGAGGGGACAGAAATAGGTGTCACCCTGGTCAATATATGTCTACATTTGTCAGTCTGAAGAAAAGTGAAGGGAGAAGGAACAAGATTAAGGCTGCAAGGATCTG
Source organism: Ahaetulla prasina (assembly GCF_028640845.1). Classification (NCBI taxonomy): domain Eukaryota; kingdom Metazoa; phylum Chordata; class Lepidosauria; order Squamata; family Colubridae; genus Ahaetulla; species Ahaetulla prasina. Next base: position 23,466,289 of record NC_080544.1, read on the forward strand.
GATGACCTTCACATAGCAGTAAAGTTATATAGAAACACACAAACTCTTTCTTGCCATAATATCTATATACAGTGGGGGGATTCAAATAATTTAACAACCGGTTCTCTGCCCTAATGACCGGCTGGGTGGGCGTGGCCATAGTGAGCATGGCCAGGGGGTGTGACAGGCAGCACTCGGTCTCTTCTACTCCCCGGGAGCAAAAACGGCCCATGGTTGGTGTGCCCCCCCCCGCCATTTTGGGCCTAGTAGGCCTCCCTGCACTTACCTGGGAGCCAAAACAGGGCGCATGGGGACTTCTGGGAGAGGAGGGGAGGTGCCAGCCAGAAATTTAACAGCCGGTTTGACCGAAGTGGTGCGAACCGGTTGAATCCCACCACTGTCTATATATATGATTGCTACCACCTACAATCATCCAGATTTTTGCAAGTCGAATCTGATAGCCCTTATAAAGACCACAGTAGAAGAGAAGAAGAATGGATGTTTCTTACCCGGCTCCCATTTTTGCCTTGCAATACCCACAGTATTGTCCAAATCTGTTTTCCTTCTTCTGGACATATTTCTTGTCTTGAAATTTTTACATGGTTTAGATGCGGGCTACCTGTGTGCACCCCCATTTAATTCATCCATGTTCCTAGGTCTTCAGTGGAATACCTTTTGTAGGTCCTACCATGGATGCTTCCAAGCTCTGTTTTTCCCACAGTGGGTTGATGCAGACACACCGTTTGCTGCAATTTAGGAAGAAATTGTATTTTTATCTAGAATGTTAGAAATGATTTTTGTATGATTCTTGTGACAAGAAAGAAAGGGAGAATAGATGGTTGAATGGATGGATGGATATAAATTGCTGGTGTCAGGTTCCAGATTAGGACGGGAAAGGAAACACCAGACAACAGGCTGGAGGTTGTTGTAATGTTTTACCTTCCGCATTCCGGCATGCTCCAACAATCACCCAGTGCAGTTTCAGTGAAATATTGTCAGCTCTAGACTCTTCATGCTCCCGCCATTGTTTTAAACCTATCATGCCCCACTCTGCTACTCCACTCCCTTGACCCCACCTCCAACCCCTGCCTCTGACAGAGGGCTCCAGCTTCATCCCTTCTAGGCTAGCAAGCCTCAATCAGTCCTGGCTGCAGGGCAAGGGCGGGTTCTACTTACCTTTACTTTACTGGTTCGCATCGTGCCCACAAAGCTTCTGCACATGTGCAGAAGAGTTTTGATGACATTTGGGTCAGTGGGCGGAGCCTTGTGCCGGTTTTAATACCGGTTCTATAGAACCGGTCTGAACTGGGGGCAACCCAGGGGTGAAATGCTCCCGGTTCAGACTGGATCGCACGATCCAGTAGCGATGGGAGCAGGTAGTTCGGAGAACCGGTAGCAAAAATCCCTGCCCCCCCCCCACTGCCCATGCCTTGCTGTTCCTCTTCTCTGTCCCTGAAGCGCTCGGTGGTGATATAGCTGCAAACGGCCTTAAATGACTGCCACGGCACTTCAAAGGGCCGCACTACAGCTGATCAGCGCTGTAGTATTTTTAAAGAAGGTAGACCGGGGCCTGTCAGTAAAAGACAATTGGTAGACCAGGGTCTGTAAAGAAGGTAGACTGGGGCCTGTCAGTAAAAGGCAATTAGTAGACCGGGGTCTGTTTTTATAAAAGATAGACTGGGGCCTCTCAGTAAAAGGCAATTGGTAGATTGGGGCCTCTATTTTTAAAGAAAGTAGACCGGTGCCACCCAAGTTTTGTATACTTTATTATTTTTATTATTTATTAATATTGACCATGCCCATTCAGTCACCTGACCACCAAGCCATGCCCACCAATTAAGCCACGCCCACAGAACCGGTAGGGAAAATTTTTAGATTTCACCCCTGGGGCAACCCACCACTGCTGCAGGGCCCGTTGATCTGTGGATTCTCTCGTCAAGACCCGATTAACTCTGGCTAGCTTGGCCGGCTTGGTCTCTGCGCAGGCGTGGTCCTGTCTGCCTCTCAGCTGAGGGGCAGTAGCACAGCTGGCAGCAATGGAGAGGATGGCCCCAGGGATCAGTGATCAGAAGAGAGAGCCACCGGCTGTCAGCAGGAGGAAGCAGGCAGAGACAAGGCAAGGCTTCCCAGGCAGTTTGAATGTGGAGCGGTTCGACCTGTTTGCCTCCATCCCTGCAGGAATGCCATCCTCGGCAAAGTGGGGCTGACAGCTGGAGCCATTCACAGTGGGCAGCCTATACATTTTGAAATATCTAAAAAAGGTCCAAAGTCCTATTGGTATATCTCATAATGATGGAGATAGTCCTTGATTTACAACCATCCAATTAAGGACTGTTTGAAGTTAAAACAGCACTGGGAAAAAAGGGGGCTTATAATCCTTTCTCACACTTACGACCGCTGCAGCATCTACATGGTCATGTGATCAAAATTTGGATGCTTGTCAACTGGCCAGGGGTGAAATCCAGCAGGTTCTGACAGGTTCTGGAGAACCAGTAGCGGAAATTTTGAGCAGTTCGGAGAACCGGTAGCGGAAATTTTGAGTAGTTTGAAGAACTGGCAAATACCACCTCTGGTTGGCCCCAGAGTGGGGAGGGAATGGAGATTTCCCAGTATCCTTCCCCTGGAGTGGGGTGGGAATGGAGATTTTGCAGTATCCTTCCCCTGTCACACCCACCAAACCATGCCCACCAAGCCACGCCCACAGAACCAGTAGTAAAAAAAATTGGATTTCACCACTGCAACTGGCTCATATTTATGACGGTTGCTGTGTCCCAAGGTTATGTGATCACCTTTTGTGACCTTCTGACAAGCACAGTCAATGGGGAAGCCAGATTCCCTTAACAACTGGGTCACTAATTTAACAGCTGCAATGATTCACTTAACAACCGTGGGAAAGAAAGTTCATAAAATGGGGCAAAACACATCTAACAACTGCCTTGCTGAGCAATGGAAATTTGGCTCAATTGTGGTCATGCGTCATAATGGTTTTGTGTTGTCAAAGGACCATATATTCTTGTTTTAAATCTTTGCCTGTTGATAGTTCGGAAACCCCTCTGATCGTTTTGTGCTTCAAGTTAATTGGAGGAACAGTTTGATAATCAGTAATTGCAGTCTTTAACTGATGCTTTTTTTCTGCTATGCTATGCAGGATTTTTTAATTGATTTATTTTCCAAACAACATGGGGAAAATGCTATTACTTTTCTCTGCTGTTGAGTGTAGATTAAGAGGTGAACAGTGTGTGCCATAAGGGATGTGGTGGCTCAGTGGCTAAGACACTGAGCCTGTCAATCGAAAGGTCGGCAGTTCAGCGGTTCAAATCCCTAGTGCCGTGTAACGGAGTGAGCTCCCATTACTTGTCCCAGCTTCTGCCAACCTAGCAGTTCAAAAACACGTAAAAAAGGCAAGTAGAAAAATAGGGACCACCTTTGGTGGGAAGGTAACAGCGTTCCGTGCACCTTTGGCATTTAGTCATGCTGGCCACATGACCACCAAGGTGTCTTTGGACAGTGCTGGTTCTTTGGCTTTGAAACGGAGATGAGCACTGACCCTTAGAGTTGGAATGACTAGCACATATGTGTGAGGGGAACCTTTATCTTTATCTTTACCATGTGCCTTGCTGTCTACAACAGATTATCATTTTTGTTAGAATGTTCTCATGTTAGAAGGGACGCGATCGCTCAGGGGCTAGGACGTTGAGCTTGTCGATCGAAAGGTCGGCAGCTCAGCGGTTCGAATCCCTAGTGCTGCCATGTAACGGGGTGAGCTCCTGTTACTTGTCCTAGCTTCTGCCAACCTAGCAGTTTCGAAAGCACGTAAAAATGCAAGTAGAAAAAATAGGGACCACCTTGGTAGGAAGGTAACAGCATTCCGTGCACTTTTGGTGTTGAGTCATGCTGGCCATATGACCACGGAGACGTCTTCGGACAGTGCTGGCTCTTCGGCTTTGAAACGGAGATGAGCACCACCCCCTAGAGTTGGGAACGACTAGCACATATGTGCGAGGGGAACCTTTACCTTTACCTTCTCATGTTGAAATCACTTTCAAAGGCAATTTGTTTCAGTTGAATATAGCGAATTAAGACCGTTTTGAGATAGTGAAATGTGGATATATTGGATGCATGAAGTGACATATATACACCTATGAACAAGCCTTGAAATAGCACATCTTCTGAAAGGCTAACCAAAATATTGAGATTTAGTTCTTTCTAAACTGCATATTGCAAGACCTTATTTTGGATTATGAAAAGTTGAGGAAAAAAATGGAAAGTGCTTGTTATCTGAATCCCTTGAAAACTGGAAGAAGAACAAGCAGGAGGAAGACCTTTACTTTGAAAACCATTTAATAATAATAATAATAATAATAATAATAATAATAATAATAATAATAATAGCAGCAGCAACAATAACAATAACAATAACAACAACAGCAGCAGCAGCAGCAGCAGCAGAATTGGAAGAGACCTTGGAGGCCTTCTAGTCCAACCCCCTGCCCAGACAGGAAACCCTACATCATCTCAGACAGATGGTTATCCAACATTTTCTTACAAATTTCCAGTGTTGGAGCATTTACAACTTCTGCAGGCAAGTTGTTCCACTTATTAATTGTTCTAACTGTCAGGAAATTTCTCCTTAGTTCTAAGTTGCTTCTCTCCTTGATCAGTTTCCACACATTGCTTCTTGTTCTACCCTCAGGTGCTTTGGAGAACAGCCCGACTCCCTCTTCTTTGTGGCAGCCCCTATTGAGATATTGGAAGACTGCTATCATGTCTCCCCTAGTCCTTCTTTTTATTAAACTAGACATACCCAGTTCCTGCAACTGTTCTTCATATGTTTTAGCCTCCATTTCTCTATTACTCTTTCTTCAATTGTGAAATTCAAATTCTTTTACTACCGGTTTTGTGGGTGTGGCTTGGTGGGCGTGGCAGGGGAAGGATACTGTAAAATCTCCATTCCCTCCCCACTCCAGGGGAAGGTTATTACAAAAATCCCCATTTCCTCCCAATCAGCTGGGCCTTGGGAGGCAGAGAATAGATGGGTCAGAATTTTTGCTACTGATTCTCCAAACTACTCAAAATTTCCGCTACCAGTTCTCCAGAACTGGTCAGAACCTGCTGAAACCCACCTCTGGTGCATGTCTGTAAGTGTATAAGGCTCCTCAACATAAATGGGAAGTCTTCCTATACATCGAGTCCCACATACAGCCTTTCGGGATGGATGCCAAATGTGTGAACAGTTTGCTTACGTTGCTCAGTTTGTTCAACATATGGGGTGTCATATGTTTCTTTCCTGTAACACATAAACATTGCCCTCTGCAGTCAGGAAAATTTGAATAGAATGTGATGCAAACCTGAAAACCAGTCAGTGCTAAACTGGAAGTGAAGAAATTCATCGGATCATAGCTGAAGAATGCGACTTTTCAACCTAAGCTGGGCCAGCTTTCGTAGAATATAGGGAAAATGCTATACTAGGCATTTAATCCATTTCAGCTAGTAATTGTTGTGATCCGCCAGCAGCCTGTGGAGCTGGCAATGGAGTCAGACAGCGATGAGGCTGAGGAAGAACATGGGCCAGTCCTGGAGGCTGGGGAAGGCCCGGATGAGGGCTCTGCATTGGAGGCAGAGGTGGGGCCAGGGCCATCTGGATGTGATGTGCAGACTCCGGAGCTTCCAGAAGTTGACAGTAGTGAGGCAAAGGAACAGGAGGAGTCTGTTCCTAATGCACACATGAGAAGAGCTGCCAGAAGGCAAGAGCAGCTAAAGCAAAGAGGACAACTCAGGAGTAGGGCCAAAAGATGATTGGCCCCTCCCATAAGGCTTAAAAGACCAGCAACGGCGTTTGGACTCTTTACCGGAAAACAACGTTGATAGCTTTGTCTTGTTGCATTTGTTTCTTATCAGCGTCTTCTGAACTTTTGCCAGGAAAGGCCTTTGGCAGTTTGCCTAATTAAGAGCAAGGTTGGTGATAAAACTGAGGAATTGTGTTGGGAGGAATTTGCTTTGATTTAGTTTGGACTATGCTGAGAATGAGTTAATTCTCAGCTGTTCAAATAAAGTTTGTTTGTTTTTAAACTGACGGAGTTTTCTACTACCTACTGGGGCCTGGGTCACAACAGTAATGAGCAATTATTATACAGGTAATCCTCACCTTGTAATCACAATTGAGCCCAACATTTCTGTTGCTGAGAGAGTTGTTAAGTGAATTTTGTCCCATGTTATGACCTTTCTTACTATAGTTATGAAGTGAATCACTGAGTTGTTAAGTTAGTAACACGGCTGTTAAGTGAATCTGGCTTCCCCATTGACTTTGCTTGCCAGAAGGCTGCAAAAAGTAATCACATCATCATCTTCTTCTTCTTTTAACAACTCCATAAGCCCTTGTGCGGTGGAGTCTGGGAAATTGAATGGAGCTGAGTGTTTACTGGCCGGATGCCCTTCCAGGCACCAATGCGGAGTTATATTCAGCAGATACATTCTTATCGTGCTCAGAGAGAGAAATATCTGACTCTACCTAGGATGGAACTCACAGCCTCTTGATTGTGAGGTGAGAGCGCCACCTCTAGGCCACCACACCACTCTGCAAAAGATGATCACATGACCCTGGGATACTGCAACCCTCATAAACGTGAGTCAATTGCCAAGCATTTGAATTTTAATCACATGACCAATGCAATCAATGCAATGGTCGTAACTGTGCAAGATGATTATATGTCACTTTTTTCAGTGCAGGTGTAACCTTTGAGCAGTCACTAAATGAACTATTGGAAGTCAAGGATAACCTATAATTTTTTGGTGGGGGGGAGGGAGGGAGAATTAAATCATTTATAATTATTAGAGAAAATCACAACACAATGGCATTTATATCCTGAATGGGACTGATTGGATAATAGTTACTCATTGCATACTTCTCTTTTTGTCTGCATCCTGCATTGAATGAAAAACTGTCCAATTTGAGGGAAAATAATCATTAAGAGGGAGAACAGAGTGAACAGGTAACAAGGGGGTCAACAAATTAGTCTTCAACATTATGGGGAGAGGTACTATAAATCTATTGAAAGTTTCCTAATTTGCAGCTTTGCAAAGTTAAAATGCTTATTCTTTTTAAGAGCTATGGTTTCATGTGTCATTTTTCATCTGAAGGGCAAATAAACATTTTCACTAGAGCACAGGAACCAAAAAAGAAGCTACGTTCTGGTTGAAAATTTAGTAGTATAATCCTTTGCCTTTTATTTGTATTTATTTTTTTCCTTTGTCCTGATGATTTCAGTGATATAGTGCCCAAGTAACAGAGATATATCCCTTTTTTCGTTCATAGTTTCCTCACAGTTGCTAGGTCACCGTCACATCGGGGTGAAATCCATCAGGTCCTGACAGGTTCTAGAGAACCAATAACGGAAATTTTGAGTAGTTCGGATAACCGGCAAATACCATCTCTGGCTGGTCCCAGAGTGGGATGGGAATGGAGATTTTGCAATATCCTTCCCCCAGGAGTGGGGAGGGAATGGAGATTTTGCAGTATCCTTCCCCTGGAGTGGGGTGGGAATGGAAATTTTGCAGTATCCTTCCCCTGCCATGCCCACCAAGCCACGCCCACCAACCATCCCATACCCTCCAAGCCACGCCCACAGAACCGGTAGTAAAAAAATTTGGATTTCACCACTCATCACATATAGAATAGAATAGAATAGAATTTTTATTGGCCAAGTGTGATTGGACACACAAGGAATTTGTCTTGATACATATGCTCTCAGTGTACATAAAAGGAAAGATACCTTCATCAAGGTACAACACTTACAACACTTAATGATAGTCATAGGGTACAAATTTAACACTTAATGATACAACACTTAATGATAGTCATAGGCTACAAATAAGCAATCAGGAAACAATCAATATCAGTATAAATCGTAAAGAAACAAGCAACAAAGTTACAGTCATAAGTGGAAGGAGATGGGTGATGGGACTGATGAGAAGATTAATAGTAGTGCAGATTTAGTAAATAGTTTGACAGTGTTGAGGGAATTATTTGTTTAGCAGAGTGATGCAGTTCGCGAAGAAACTATTCTTGTGTCTAGTTGTTCTGGTGTGCAGAGTTCTGTAGCGTAGTTCTGAGGATAGGAGTTGAAACAATTTATGTCCAGGATGTGAGGGATCTGTAAATATTTCCACAGACCTCTTTTTGATATACATTTTGATTGTTAACCCTTCACATCACACCTAACTCTAAGTATTCATTGAGCATTTACTAAGGAGAGTTTTTACCACGAAGGAGAAGGTTGGCAAAAACACTGAATGGTGTTTTCTGATTTTGCAAAAAAAAAAAAAAAGGAAGCCTTGCTGGATTGCATTGCCTGATGGTATAAATGGCTTGTGGCCAGTGCATTTAAATATTAAATGCACATAAATAAATGTTGTGGGCCCATTAGAGAAACAGGAAAAGGGAAATAAATAAAATCTCCTCCCTCAACTTGGAGTTCATGTTACGAAAGCATTTCGGAAGGCACAGTCTAAATGTCAAAGCAATGATTATTGGTAGTGGCATGAAAATATGTGTAAAAGACACGAACTGGAGCCTGACCACGCGGAAGGGAAGGATCATCAGACTGCTATGATTGCAGCAGTTAGCCGATTTATTTTACCTAGGGGGAAGCCAAAGGGTGAGTGGATGCAATGATTCACAGGCTGCAATCACACTGCATTTTTTTTTAAATAAAAAAGGCTTCAAGGCATCTTTCCCAAATGGAATATTTACATTACAGTAATGGTCTGTGACCGTAATAAAGATTATCTCAAAGGTGCTTTTTTTTCTCCCAAAGGCAACCGGATTGGTGAAATATTTCTCTTCTCATCCAAGAAGCGTCATCAGTTCTGATGGCAGAGTGGAGAGGTAGAAAGACAGGTACTGACAGTACTAATGTCAAGGTTCCGACCACTGGTGGGATGCAACCAATTTAACCGGTTCGGTGAGCGTGTGCGTTCAAAATACAGCAATTTGAAACTCAGCTGCTTACCTTCTAAGGCAGCCCCAGTAAGTAGAACAGCGGAGGCGTGGAAATCAGCTCTGCCGCGTGAATCAGGTGAGCCAGAATGAAGGAAATATAGGAAGCCCCTGGTTCCAACTAATGTACCCAACCAAATCAGAACTTTGAGACTAGAATCCTCCTCAAAGAACGTCTTTATTGAGTACATCATATCAGCACTGCTTCATACAAATACCAACTCTAAATAATTCCCGTGGTTTCAGTATAATTAAAATAGGCAATAACCCCATCCTCAAATGGGGATGTTATTAACACAGCTGCTTGCAATTACTGCAAGTTCAAGTCCCACCAGGCCCAAGGTTGACTCAGCCTTCCATCCTTTATAAGGTAGGTAAAATGAGGACCCAGATTGTTGGGGGCAATAAGTTGACTTTGTATATAATATACAAATGGATGAAGACTATTGCTTAACATAGTGTAAGCCGTCCTGAGTCTTCAGAGAAGGGCGGGATATAAATGCAAAAAAAAATAAAAAATGTCACAGATCACATTGGCCAATTAAGTCAATTGGCGGGTTCTCCAGGCACTCCTTCCCCAATTTTATCCATTGCCAGTAAAGATAGCAATAGCAATAGCACTTAGATTTATATACCGCTTCATAGTGCTTTTATAGCCCTCTCTAAACAATTTACAGAGTCAGCCTCTTGCCCCCAACAATCTGGGTCCTCATTTTACCCACCTTGGAAGGATGGAAGGCTGAGTCAACCTTGAGCTTGGTGAGATTTGATCTGCTGAACTGCAGCTAGCAGTCAGCTGAAGTAGCCTGCAGTACTGCACTCTAACCACTGTGCTCTTATGGCTCTTATGATGACCTTGGTTCTCACGAGAAAGCTCTCTTTTGTGTCTAGTAAGGCATTCCAACCTTCTTCCCCCACCCTTTCCCTCTCTGTGTGGCAACTGAGGAACAGGAAAATGGTTGCTGCCAGGTTCAGTTCGAAGTTGACAACTGTAGAGACTGGATGGTGGGGGCATGGAAGGATAGGTTCTGATAGGATAGTGGGAGGGGGAATGGAAGGATTGTATGTGTTTGCAGTCATCTGGTTGTTAGCACTGTCTCTGAGAGCTGTTGAGATTTTTTTATATGTTTTAATATTTTATTTTAATAGGTTTTCATATTAAAATATTATATTTTATAATAATAAATAATATAACAATTATAACAATTTATAATATTATAAATTATATGTAGTAATATAACATATTGTAAAATTATAGTTATAATTTGTTATAATAATAAATATAATATAAAATATTGTAATATTTTAAAATAAAAGATTGAATTGAAAAATTGAATTGAATATATTGCTTTTGCCATTTATTTTCCCTAGGAATTTGACTTCTCTGCAAGAAGTTAAGATTCTCATGCAAATAATTTTCAATATTCACCAAAAACTGGAGGTCCTAGATTCTAGGCGATTTAGAGAGAGAGAAAACCAAATTTGTAATGCAATATATATATATAAATTTAACCCAGTTTTGGTGGCATATATTTCAATTTTTGTCTTCCTAAGTTCAATAGAACTTCCAAAACCATTAAACTATGGTAGTAGTAGAACTGAAGGATGGTTGCAATGATTCTCCCATTTTTTCTTGAAATTAGAATCTTGTTTTGCATTGCTAGATGTCTTCCAAGCTATTGGGACTGCAGTTCACCGGTAGAAAAATGCAGCACATCAGCACATTAGAAAGCAAAGAGAAGACTGGGTTACAACTGCTATACTGTTTTATAAACAAATGTTCTATTGTCTCTTCTTTGTATATACAGTAGTGGCCAAAATTGTGGAAACCTTTTGGGAAGTGTATTTTTGAGGTTTGATGGCTAATAAAACCACTTTTTTGGGGGGAGTTTCAAGATAATCATATTCTACTGGAATGGATGGGAATAGCCCAGACCTTCCTTAACCCAATTGAAAATCTATGGAGCTGACTAAAGAAACTTGTTAGTCAGAAGCGACCCAGTTAATATAAGCGATCCTTCAATCTTGGTTTCACATTAGAACAGCTGCAGAACTAAACGACTTGGTTCACTCCATGGGAAGATGTTGTAAGGCCATAATTCATGCTAAAGGTTACCCAACTAAGTATTACCTGACATGGTGATAATTTTTGTATGTCTCATTTTTTCTACGTGTTTCACTTTTCTTCTTTATACTGTAACTGCTATTCTTTTTTTTAATTAAAAAGTTTTTTATTAAATATACAATTTAAAAACATTGGACATGGTATGACTTTTCTGGTTCCAACATTTCCATCAATTTTTTCCTTATAACAGCTATAATTCATATTCCATATATACCTTTATACAATCTATCAAAATTCAGCTACACACAACTCTATCTAAGCAATTTACATTCAATACCAATACAATTCCTACTTATCACCTAGAATACTGATTCTCCAACTCTCGACTTATCCATATTTCTCTATCCCGCCCTTCTTCCTCCCCCCAACCCGTTTACATTGTATTCCAGATTTCATAATATTCCGTTTCACCCTTGTCTTTGAGTTCCAGAGTTACAGTTTTATAGTTACTGGTAACTGCTATTCTAATAGCAAATCCTTCATAAAAGTTATTACATTACGTTATTGATTAAATTATCTTTCTACTGATATATAACTTTATGGTACTACTCAAAAAAAAAAAAGTGGTGTTATTAGCTAGTTTTAAAAAATTCACTTTTCACAAAAGTTTTCCACAATTTTGGTCGCTACTGTAGACAGAGGGACCCTATTATCTGCCACTGTTTTTTTCCTGGCTTCCTTTCCTGGGTAGCTTGGTGATAGCCAATATCTCACCAATTGCTGCTTTCTTTCTTCCTTCATCCCTAAATATGCCCTCTGTCAAGATTCTTCCCCCCTACCACGGCCACCCACCTTGGTAATCAACATCCCATAGTGAGATTTTCACCCTTTGTCAAAATGGACAGGCTGCAGAGAGCGAGAAGCAGAAGGGCCAGAGGGAAGTATACGAAGGGTGGAGTTTTGTTGACCCTGATTGTTCATGCTACTTGGCATGGTTTTTAAAGGGATTATAGGCTACGGGGCCTCGGGGGAAGTAGATGGGGCAGGAATGAGTGTCTCCAGAATAGATGAGATTCTGTTTCGTTTTATTTCTTTCCATCATGCTTGCCCAGGAGGACTGGGGAGAGCAAGAGAGATAGGAAGGATAAGAAAGCAACCAATTAAGTCCAATGTAAGCCTGACTTTCATTTGCTTTATAATTAAACCAGCAGGCGTGTTTCAGCAACAGATTATTTGGCCTGGACGTTAGGTGGGTTCTTCCTAGTTCTCATTCACACTGTCTAAATACAGTAGATGGTGGTTGCGGTGTTAAATTGTGAAGATTTGTTTCTAGTGGTGAGGAGGTTGGCTGGTATTTCTTTGCTGCTGGTTGGCTTGCAAACAAAGCCTCCACAACTCATTTTGGGAAATAAAGGAATGGATATTTAGAAATGCTGCTAAAACATGGTGTAGGAAAATGAATGACATGAGTAGGAGCTGAGGCTAAATCACAATCACCTAACTCAGGGGTCTGCAAACTTGGCTCTTTTAAGAGATTAAGAGATTGAGATTATAAAAGCGCAGTCTAGCACAATACCAAAGAAGAAGAAAAATAATAGATCTCAAAAGAAACCAGCATGGATGCATAAAGAACTATCTGACAAATTGAAAGACAAAAAGGACAAATATAAAAAGTGGAAAGAGGGGCAAATAACTAAGGCAGAATATCAGCAAACAGCCCGAGCCTGTAAAGATGAAGTGAGGAAAGCTAAGGCTCACAATGAACAAAGGCTAGCGACAAAAGTAAAAAATAACAAAAAAAGCTTCTTCCAACATGTTAAAAACAAGAAAAAAGCCAAGGAAACAATTGGCCCATTGCTGGGAGAAAGTGGCAAGAAGATGACAAGCAACAGGGAGAAAGCACATCTACTTAACTCATTTTTTGCATCTGTCTTTACACAAAAGGAAAAAACAATCCAACCTATCAAAAACAGCACTACAAAAAACAGATTAGAAACACAAATTAAAATAGGGAAGAAAATGGTAAGTGAACACCTGTCTACCCTAGATGAGTTCAAATCACCAGGACCGGATGGATTACACCCCAAGGTTCTGAAGGAACTGGCAGACGTGATCTCAGAACCACTGAACTATATCTTTCAAAGATCCTGGAGCACAGGGGAGCTGCCAGAGGACTGGAAAAGAGCTGATGTAGTTCCATCTTCAAAAAAGGAAAAAAAAAACAGATCCAGGAAACTACAGACCTATCAGCCTGACCTCAATACCGGGGAAGATTCTGGAAAAGATAATCAAGCAACGAATCACCGAACACCTAGAAGCAAACAAAGTAATAACCAAAAGCCAACATGGGTTTGTCAAAAACAGATCATGCCAGACTAATCTTATTGCATTCTTTGACAAAATGACAAAATTAGTAGACCAGAGGAATGCTGTCGATATAATTTACTTGGACTTCAGTAAAGCATTTGATAAAGTAGACCATAATCTACTACTAGATAAAGTAGAAAAATGTGGGTTAGACAGCACCACCACCAGATGGATTCGTAACTGGCTGACCAACCGCACTCAACGTGTAGTCCTCAATGGAACTACATCCACATGGAGGGAAGTATGCAGTGGAGTACCCCAAGGCTCTGTTTTTAGGCCCAGTAGTCTTCAACATCTTCATCAATGACTTGGACGAGGGGATAGATGGGGAACTCATCAAATTTGCAGATGACACCAAGCTGGCAGGAATAGCCAACATTCCAGAAGATAGGCTCAAGTTACAGAAAGATCTTGACAGACTTGAACATTGGGCGCTATCTAACAAAATGAAATTCAACAGTGAAAAAAGTAAGGTTCTACATTTAGGCAAAAAAACCAAAATGCACAGGTATCATATATGTGGTACCTTGCTCAATAGTAGTAACTGTGAGAAGGATCTTGGAGTCCTAGTGGATAACCATTTAGATATGAGCCAGCAGTGTGCAGCAGCTGCTAAAAAAGCCAACACAGTTCTGGGCTGCATAAACAGAGGGATAGAATCAAGATCACGTGAAGTGTTAGTGCCACTTTATAATGCCTTGGTAAGGCCACACTTGGAATATTGCATCCAGTTTTGGTCGCCACGATGTAAAAAAGATGTTGAGACTCTAGAAAGAGTGCAGAGAAGAGCAACAAAGATGATTAGGGGACTGGAGGCTAAAACATTGCAGATGGTTGCAGGAACTGGGTATGTCTAGTTTAATAAAAAGGAATAGGGGAGACATGATAGCAGTGTTCCAATATCTCAGGGGCTGCCACAAAGAAGAGGGAGTCGGGCTGTTCTCCAAAGCACCTGAGGGTAGAACAAGAAGCAATGGATGGAAACTGATCAAGGAAAGAAGCAACTTAGAACTAAGGAGAAATTACCTGACAGTTAGAACAATTAATAAGTGGAACGACTTGCCTGCAGAAGTTGTGAATGCTCCAACACTGGAAATTTTTAAGAAAATGTTGGATAACCATCTGACTGAGATGGTGTAGGGTTTCCTGCCTGGGCAGAGGGTTGGACTAGAAGGCCTCTAAGGTCCCTTCCAACTCTGTTGTTATATATATTATATATTACATATTACATATTACATATTACATATTACATATTACATATTATATATTACATATTACATATTACATATTACATATTACATATTACATATTACATATTATATATTATATATTATATAAAGACTTGTGGACTTGAAGTCCACAAGTCTTAAAAGAGCCAAGTTTGCAGACCTCTGACCTAACTCACATCAATGAGAGCTATAATTTTTTTAACCTAATGAAGGATTTTCTCTATTTTCTGAATTGAAGAAAAATGATTGAGGTCTAAAAAACAAAGGGCATGGAATTACATGCACAAATAGTCCTCAATTTACAACAGTTCATTTAGTGACCATTCAAAGTTACAATGGCACTGAAAAAAGTGACTTAAGACCAGTGGTGGGTTTCCACTGTTCTTACCACCGGTTCGTCGGGTGCATGTGCTTTGCTCGCTCGCGCGCCTTCCGTGTGTACGCCCGGCCTCAAAAACATGCATAAATAGGACATTATAGAGCCAGACCAGGTGGGCGGGCCCACCTGGGATCTCTGCTACTGGTTTGCCCGAACTGGTACGAACTGGCTGAAGACCACCTCTGCTTATGACCGTTTTTCACTCTTATGACTTTTGCAGCCTCCCCAGGATCATGTCATCAAATTCAGATGCTTGGCAACTGGTTCATATTTATGAGCGTTGTGGGGAATCTTCTGACAAGCAAAGTCAATGGGAACACTTGACAAGTCACTTAACAACTGGGTGTTGTGAGCCAGGCCCAAGTAGGTAGTAGGAAACTCAGTCCGTGAAAAAACGAACAAACTTTATTTGAACGGCTTAGAATTACTTCATTCCCAGCGTAGTTCAACTAAATTAAGACAAATTCCTCCCAACATTAATTCCTCAGTTCTGTCGCAAACCTTGGTCCAATTAGGCAAACTGCCAAAGGCCTTTCTTGGCAAACATTCAGAAATCACAAAAATAAATGCAAGACTTAGACGAAGCAGAAGATGAAGCTACCAACGTTGTTTTCTGGCAAAGCCCAAATGCTGTTGCTGGTCTTTTGTAAGCTTTATGGGAGGGGCCAATCATCTCTTGGCCCTACTCCCGAATCGTCCTCTTTGCTTCAGCTGCTCTTGCCTTCTGGCAGCTCTTCTCATGCGTGCATTATGAACAGGCTCCTCCTGTTCCTCTGCCTCACTACTCTCAGTCTCTGGAGGCTCTGGAGTCCGCACCTCACTCCCCGATGGCCCTGGCCTCACCTCAGCCTCGTCGCTGTCCAACTCTGTTCCAAACTCCACAGGCTGCTGGTGGACCACAACACTGGGTTACTAACTAATCAATGACAGTGATTCACTCAACAACTGAGGCGAGAAAGGTGACAAAATGGGGCAAAACTCACTAAACAAATGTGTTGCTTAACAACAGAAATTTTGGGCTCAATTATGGTCGTAAGTCGAGGACTACCTGTAATGATATCTTGAGAGTTTGTCTTGAATCAAAAGATTAGGACGAATGCTGTTTGCTCAAAACAGCTTGGTGTTACATTCAAAGAACATAGGACTAGCTAATGTTCTGTCTAATCATTGGTCTGTTCTCTACTGTAATGCTAACATTATACAACAAATTATATGGTCTTTTCCAGATTTGCTGTGTCCCTTCAACACACATCCCACATATTCAAAGCACTCATTTAAGGCCACCTGCTTTTTCCCCAAAATTCATTTCTTAATCAGACAAATTGTGGCAAGCGGTTTCTGAAATTGAACTTCTTCATAACGGCTTATCATGAAGTCATTAATATGATTAATCAGGAATTTGTAGTTAATATTCGCCATTATTTTGGGAGAAGGCTGAAAAGAACGATCTGTAGCCACACACCTCCTCCTCCTAACAAATTGTCCAATTAAGCAGATATGAAGTGAGAAGATTCATGAACACTTTTTTAAAAAAAATATGTTAAAGGAAAAAATGAAGGTAGAATTAATATTAAAGGTACATTAAATGTACCTTTCTATTGGGTACATTTAATAAATCAGGTGATTACATGTTGATATTTTGAACTGAATTTGAAGAGGCTAAATGAGGTAAAATACAATACAGGTGCTCTTCAGCTTAACAATCATCCATTTAGCAGCTAATTAGAGCTACAATAGCACTGAAACAAATAACTTACGAGCATCACTGCACCCCCTCAGTCAAAAACCTGCTATTTACATTGGGTGCAGCATCCCAGGCTTATGCGACTGCCTTTGTGACCTTTCCACCTAGTTTCCAACCAGCAAAGTAAGTGAGGGAAGCTGGATTTATTTAAGGACTGTGTGGTTCATTTAAAAATTTCAGATATTCACCTAATAACCAAGGGGGAAAAAAAGCTTGTAAAAATTGGGTAGAAATCACTTAACAATCACTTTGCTTAGCAATGAAAAAGTGGATGACCTAATGTGGTCATAAGTCAAGGACGACCTATATCAATGATGGCAAACCTTTTAGACACCGAGTGCCCAAACTGCACGTGTGCGCGTGCCCAAACCAAAAGGTGCATGTGCACGCATGAATGCATGCATGCACGGACATGCATGTGTGTGCATAAACATTTGCATGCACGGACATGCACAGACATGCACATGCATGGACGTGCATGAATGTACACATGCATAGACATGCACAAACATGGACAGGCGGGCATGCACAGCAGAGACACGAAGACCAGCTGGCCGATGGGAGGCAGGGCATCCCAACACTGGCAGCACAGCAAGAGGTAAGATCTTTTTCTTTCGTGAGCTTCCGTTTCATCATTTGCAGGGACACAGAAGCTCATGAAAGAAACGCCACGGAGATCTGACCTGGGGCGACGGTGCGCCTGCCAAACAGAGAGGTGTTCTGTTTCCCCCTCCCACCACTCCCCACAAAAAGTCAATCAAAGGCCTTTTCCCAATTTATTTACATTTGGCTGGATTCCTTCTGGCACAGTGATGTCTCCCCACACGCCTGCCAAAATCCCTGGAGATAACCAGAAAATTATAGATAAAGCACAATTCACTCACAAATAGATTCTTCTATCCATGACACAGTTTGCCCGCACAAATTCATTGCTTTGTCCAAGACAAAAAGCCAGGAAGTTCCGCCTCCTGCTTTATAGCCCCTGTGGGTGTCACTCCGTGACTCATCATTCTTTGACTTTGTCCCAACGCCTCTCTGCTGCACGCGCCGGTCATGTCTGCGCAGTCTTGCATCAAGCCAAGATTGTTCTTGGGGCGTTGCCAAATCAGGAGAAGGCCTGGGGGAATCAGGCCTTGCCAGCCCCTCC
Organism: Ahaetulla prasina; assembly: GCF_028640845.1. Taxonomy (NCBI): domain Eukaryota; kingdom Metazoa; phylum Chordata; class Lepidosauria; order Squamata; family Colubridae; genus Ahaetulla; species Ahaetulla prasina. The sequence goes on from NC_080544.1 coordinate 23,484,194, forward strand.
TCCTCCTCCTGGGTCGGTGCCAGGGAGGGAGAGGGCCCAGGGGAAGCAGGCCTTGCCAGTTCCTCCTCCTCCTCCTGGGTGGGTGCAGGGAGGGAGAGGGCCCAGGGGAAGCAGGCCTTGCCAGTTCCTCCTCCTCACTTTCTGAATCATCTTCCTCCAGGAGTCTGAGTCCGGGAACTGGGTCACAACAGAGAGGGCTCTGCGTGCCACCTTTGGCACCTGTGCCATAGGTTCGCCGTCATGGACCTATATCCAAATCAGGAGCTTGGCACCCAATCAATTATATAGCGTGACTTAAATTTGGGGTCAGATGTACCCTAAAATGAATATGAACGGATTTCCATAGATTTGAGATTCATCCAAAATATAACATAAAATCAAGTCTCCCCGAGAGTTTGAAAAAAATATAGATTCTAAATTTCAGAGGGATTTGGATAGTTTCCGTGTCAGAAATAATGAAGATCACTTTACCATGAATGGCTAATATGCGGGTGTATCCACTTTGACTGTTTTCCTCTGGTCAATTTGCAACTGGTTGAGCAACCACATCCAAAGGCTGTTCAAAAATAGTTCAGCATTGTCCTGGAGGGATGTTTCAAAGCTTTAGTCTCAGCCTGGTGCTATTTATCATCTTTATAAATGACCTAGAAGATGCAATGGCGGGGGTGCTTATTAAATTTGCAGATGATATCAAGCCTGGCTTTGCTAATACTTTAGAGGTCAAGATCTTGAACACCAGATGAAACTCAGTAAGGGCTGTGCATAAGTAAAGGAGTGGAGAGTTGGTCTCTGACAGAAAGCCACTTGAAGAGACTAGAAGCATTTGAAATGTGGATTTACAGGCGGCTGTTACATATAAGTTGGGTTGACAAAATCAGAAGTGAGAAGGTGATAAGCCACCTGGGAAAGCCAAGTGAAATCATCAAAACCATATAAAAACAAAAATTAGAATATTTTGGACATGTGATGCGACACACAGAAAAATATGGCATACTTCACTTAATTCTCCAGGGAAAGATTGAAGGCAAACCAGGTCCAGGCAGAAGAAGAACATCATGGCTTCAAAATCTAAGGGATTGGTTGGGACAAAACTCAGCAACACTTTTTCATGCGGCTGTTGATAAAAATAGGATCGCCAACAGGATTGCTAACGCCCAATGAGGGATATGGCACAAGAAGAAGAGATAAGTAAAAGATTCCTACCTTATTTTCCCATCATTTTCTTTTTTATTTTGTATTTATATTATATTTTGATAAACTAATACAATTTTGAATACACACACACACATACACATACCCAAAACAATCAACCAGATTGGATGATGCATGTTTAATGTTGACACTATATACCCGTGATGGAGAACCTATGGCACATGTGCCGGAAGTGGCAGGCAGAGCCATCTCTCCGGACATGCCAGTCATCACCCGTTGCTCTTCTGGGTTCTGGCACGCACATGTGAGCTGGCCAGCTGGTCTTCTCGCACACATGCATGCCAAAAACTGGAAGACCAGGTGACTAGCACGCATGCCAAAAACTGGAAGCTTAGCTTCTTGGGGCGCGCATGCCCCAAGGGAACTGAACTTCTGGTTTCCGGTACTCCCGCACATGTGTGCCTGGGAGCTGCACTTCCGGTTTCTGGTGCTCCCCTGCATAAATGCACAGGCGCTCCCATTTCAGCACTCAGTCCCGAAAGGTTTTGCCAACACTGCTATTGTTGTGGCTCCAGCCCCCGAACCTGGCCCCATGCCCGAAAGTGACTCCGAGAGTGAGGGGGAAGGGCCAGTAAGGCTTACCTCAGAAGCACCGAATCCTTTGGCCCGGCTCCAGGAGCCAGAACCAGGCCAGTCGGAGGATGTAATGAGGCCGACATCCCCTGATTCCTCCCTTCCTCAGGCTACGCCCTCAGATGCAGCTGATAATCATACTAATCAAGCCTGGATCGAAGATTAGAGAGGCAGTGTCATCAGAGGGACCCCACCCCACACGATATATAAAGAGTTTTGGGACTGCTCTCAGTTCCACAGGAAGCAAATTAGCTGAACCGTGTCAAAGTGAGCTGAAGTCTTAATCTGTTTGACCTTTTTGGCAGGCAGCTGTGTTTTCTCGGCCAGGACTGATAGGAGCCGTGAACCCACTGGCTGTAGGCCAGCTCATTACTCTAGAGTGAGGACGGAGACAGAACAGCTATATACAGTATGTTATGCCCTCTTTTTTTAATTATTCCTTTCTTTTTTTGTCTTGTCTGTAATTGTTTATTTTATATGTAACATCTTATTTTTGAAATCAATACAAACGTTGAAAAATAAAAAAAATACGGGTTTTATAGAAGCTTCAAAGTGCTGTTTTAAATTTATCAGGCTTTTCATGACTTCTGCGTCAGCTGTCTTCCTCACTGTCTCCTTCAAATCAAACTGTCTCGTCCTGGATCTTTTACCTTCGTAAAAGATGGTGGTTATTACAGTCTATTCCCTTTGGTTTGGTTGACTTCTATCCTGATGTCGTTTTGGAAGGCTGTAAAAACAATGTTCTTCTTTAAAGCCTATTATCTGTAATTGTCACAGTAGTACCCCATTTAAACTTATTTTTTTAAATTCTTTTTAACTTGCTTTAATGGCTTGATTTGTAACTTGATTGTGTTAATTGCTTTTCTTATGTGTATGCTACCAGGAATAATATTAGATTCTGTACAGTGGTATAGAAATACTGCAACTACATAATTGGACAGATAGACATAGGCCCTGGGAACAGGTAGAAATTAGCTATTCCTGTTCATAGGAGTTTATATAATGCACATTTTGTTTCATCATAGGGCTAGAAGGAAACTTGGAAGTCTGCTAGTCCAAACTCCTGCCCAAGGCAGGAGACCTTATACCTGTTGTGACCCAGGCCCAGGTAGGTAGTAAGAAAGTCAGTCAATGTAAAAACAAACAAACTTTATTAGCACAGCTGAGAATAAACTCATTCTCAGTGTAGTCCAAACTAAATTAAAGCAAATTCCTCCCAACACAATTCCTCAGTCTTATCACCAACCTGGCTCTTAATTAGGCAAACTGCCAAAGGCCTTTCATGGCAAAAGTTCAGAAGACACCGATACGAAACAAATGCAACAAGACAAAGCTATCAATGTTGCTTTCCGGCAAAGAGCTCAAATGCTGTTGCTGGTCTTTTAAGCCTTATGGGAGGGGCCAATCATCTCTTGGATTTACTCCCGAGTTGTCCTCTTTGCTTTAGCTGCTCTTGCCTTCTGGCAACTCTTCTCATGCGTGCATTAGAACAGGCTCCTCCTGTTCCTCTGCCTCACTACTGTCAGCCTCTGCAGTCTATACATCACTCCCCACCTCTGCCTCCAACACAGAGCCCTCATCTGGGCCTTCCCCAGCCTCCAGGACTGGCCCATGTTCTTCCTCAGCCTCATTGCTGTCTGACTCCGTTGCCAGCTCCGCAGGCTGCTGGCGGACCACAACGCTACCATCCCTTCTTTCTTCTTTCTGGCAGCGCCTTAACTATTGGAACATTCACAACATGTCATCCCTAGACCTCCTTTAAAGAGCACAAAAGCTTGCTGCAGCACCTAGCCAGCCTTGGCTGATTTCTAAATGCTAAGCAGAGTCAAGAAGAGCTTGTATGGGAAACGACTAGAAATTACACAAGATGTAAACCAGCCTGAGAAGCAAAATGAATAAATTCCAGAATAAGACAAGAGCCAACCAATTTCACACTGTTGCTAAGAAAACAACATCCGTATGAAGTATGTGCCGTCACCAGGAATCAAGCTCAAACTGAAGGACAATTTATTTTTATTAAAAGATCGCAGCCAGGGGCATCCACAGCAACTGGGAAAGGGAAGACCCACTGCATTTTGTGTCTATTCAATGCATGAGAAACATGATGAAAAGGGATTTCCATGGCCTGGTCACACCTACCATTTTGAAATCTGAGACCATTGCTACAGATGTTCTGGTGATATATCTAAAGGAGTAGTTCAATGGCCACTGCCATGGGGGTCTATGACAATTCACTGTGGCCAACTCGCCATGGCTAACTTGCCACAGGACAACTCATTGCAGGAAAAGAGTTGCACTAATATCAAAGGAATGGTGGGATAGCATAATTAAGGAAAGGATGGAAAAGGAGGGGCGAAATGAAATGTGAATGTTGTGGTTGTTGTTAGTTGCGAAGTTGTGTCCGACCCATTGCGACCCCATGGACAATGTTCCTCCAGGCCTTCCTATCCTCTATCATCCCCCGGAGACCATTTAACCTTGTGCCAGCTGCTTCAGTGATTCGATTCAGCCACCTCATCATCTGTCGTCCTCTTCTTCTTTTGCCCTCAATCTTTCCCAGAATTAGGCTCTTCTCCTGTGAGTTCTTCCTTCTCATTAGGTGGCCAAAGTATTTGAGTTTCATCTTCAGGATCTGGCCTTGTAAAGAGCAGTCAGGATTGATCTCCTCTAGGACTTACCGGTTTGACCGCCTTGCAGTCCAAGGGACTCGCAGGAGTCTTCTCCAGCACCAGAGTTCAAAGGCCTCAGTTCTTTGGCACTCAGCCTTTCTTATGGTCCAACTTTCACAGCCATGCATTGCAACTGGGAAAACCATAGCCTTGACTATACGCACTTCTGTTGGCAGTGTGATGTCTCTGCTTTTTAGTATGATAAATGTGAATAGCAAAAATTATTTTTTTTAGAATTTTGAATAATTAAATAGAATTGTTAAATTGTCCTGCAACAAGTTGTCTCACGGCGAGTTGGCTGTGACGAGTTGTCCAGCGGCGAGTTGTCCATTGTGAGTTGATCACAGTGAATTGGCTGTGGCAAGTTGTCCCATTCTGAACAAAGGGCCTTGACAGAGTCTATCAGCCAACAGAGAAAGAGGAAGGGAAGGGAGAGAAGGAAGGGAGGAAGGAAGGAAGGAAGGGAGGGAGGGAGGAAGGGAGGGAGGGATCCCAAAGGAAGGGAGAAAGTATTGTTGATATTTTTAGCTAAGAACAAGGGCACACTGGTTAAGAAAAAGGCTGCACACTGAAATGTTCCATTTTTCTATCTACTGAGTTAAAGTAATGTATTGGCCCCAACATCCATATAGCATATAGTAAAATCCAAGCTGCATTTAAAATACCATTGGCTCTGATATGGACACAAGGGAAGGATAAAATACGTAACTGTGACCTTCCTCTTGCGATTTAATTTTCAGAATTTATTAGAACATTGCATCTGCAGCAAAGTTGCAATAGAGAACTCTTAGATACACTGGGTTCTTTTATATTTATAATCTGTAGAATAGAATAGAATAGAATAGAATAGAATAGAATAGAATAGAATAGAATAGAATAGAATAGAATAGAATAGAATAGAATAGAATAGAATTGAATTGAATTGAATTTTTATTGGCCAAGTGTGATTGGGCACACAAGGAATTTGTCTTGATGCATATGCTCTCAGTGTACATAAAGAAAAGATACCTTCATCAAGGTACAACACTTACATGATAGTCATAGGGTACAAATTTAACACTTAATGGTTGTCATAGGCTACAAATAAGAAATCAGGAAACAATACCAGTATAAATTGTAAGGATACAAGCAACAAAGTTACAGTCATAAGTGGAAAGAGATTGGTGATGGGAACGATGAGAAGATTAATAGTAGTGCAGATTTAGTAAATAGTTTGACAGTGTTGAGGGAATTATTTGTTTAGCAGAGTGATGGCGTTTGGGAAGAAACTGTTCTTGTGTCTAGTTGTTCTGGTGTGCAGTCATTTTAAGGGTAGGAGTTGAAATAGTTTATGTCCAGGATGTGAGGGGTCTGTAAATATTTTCACAGCCCTCTTTTTGACTCATGCAGTATACAGGTCCTCAATGGAAGGCAGGTTGGTAGACATTGTTTTTTCTACAGTTCTAATGATCCTCTGAGGTCTGTGTCTATCTTGTTGGGTTACAGAACCAAACCAGACAGTTCTAGAGGTGCAGATGACAGACTCAATAATTCCTCTGTAGAACTGGATCAGCAGCTCCTTGGGCAGTTTGAGCTTCCTGAGTTGGCGCAGAAAGAACATTCTTTGTTGTGCTTTTTTGGGTTGTTTCAAATCCCCCCCCCCCATGAAGCTGTGAGTTAATTATTATATTGCTAATTTACATGCTTTCTTATACCACTTTAATGCCTATTAATAAAGACAATTCTCAATTCCTTCTGGAGATAGCCGTAAACGGAATCCGTTTATCCATTTCTTCCCTTGCCTGACTGCCAGTTTTTCCTGGCAGAGATTAAACTCGGATCAATCCATAAGAATTTGTCTTTTTCTCTGGAAGAATTTCTCCCTCAGTGTTGGTTATGAGCTGGGAGATTCTTAACAATATTTCTTCCCGCCCAACATTTATGCAAGATGCTTCCTTGTTCTGTTCTAGACAGCCAGTTCGATTTGCCCAACTAATCCTAGAAAAAGGCATATTTATAATTAGGAGATCTTTCATTTGTTGGTGACACTTTTCATTACATCTTGGCTCTTTCTTACAAGCAGGAGAGAATTAGCCGGAACATTGATTACTTTGCCTGAAAATTGATGGTATCAATTGACTTCGGCATCTAAAACATCTTGTAACCCTTCCAAGCTGCAGGCATACTTGCAGCCCATGCTACCATATACAATGGCCCTAATTAGAATGGGCTCTGTGTGTGTATATATACACACATCCATGCACATAAGCACACAATAAATTATCTGAAGAAAGAAATACAGCATTGAATAGCTGATAGCTGAATCCTTAGCAGGATGTAGTCAATCATCCAGGAATTATAGCCAAGAAGCAATACAATGATAAGCTTAAGGTGATTTAGATAAATGTTTTGACTTCATCACAGAGGGATTATAAACTAGATCCAGAGAGGTGTAAAATGATTGTTGTAAAACTATTGACATCTTCCATAAGTCAAGGTAGAAAAAAAAAGGTTTTAAGAGAATTTGATATCTAGTAAAAGTGTGTAGATTGTCATATTAGAATAGAATAGAATAAAAGAGTTTGGACGGGACCTTGGAGGTCTTCTAGTCCAACCCCCTGCTTAGGCAGGAAACCCTACACCACTTCAAACAAATGGTTATCCAACCTCTTCTTAAAAACTTCCAGTGTTGGAGAATTCATAACTTCTGGAGGCAAGTTGTTCCATTGATTAATTGTTCTAATTGTCAGGAAATGTCTCCTTAGTTCTAAGTGAAGACCCTGTGAAATTGAAACGGATCATGCAATTTATGTTTAAAATATTACTTTCCCCCCCCTCCAATGGCTTCAGAGCTGCAATGCTAAAACAGTGGCTTGGAGAGAAGCAACTATATACAGTACCTGGAAATAAGGGATTATGTCCCTTATTTCTAATGTCATGCTAATGTCCACTCCTGACAAAGTGTACTTTGGATGGGAGAAAGATGGATTTTTGGCTTTCAGAAGAATCGTCAGGGTTCCAAGTAACACTCCCAATGAAAGAAAACTCTGAGGCCAGATGTTCCTCAAAGTTCTGTTTTATTAGAGATGTCATATTGGCACATCTGGGAAAACCTGAATCTGAAAGCTTCCAGGTTTTCTCCACCCAGAAGAAAGTCCAAGTCCCGTCCCCTGCACCCACATGTCCATCACATGGTCCAATCAATATATCGTCCCAACTGGAGATGCCTCCAGTCAGGGCAGGTGCAGGGCAGGATGTCCTTGACTCTCAAAGAAAAGAATGTTATTATGGCTACATATCTCTCTGCTCCATACAATCCCCCCTCCCAGTTTCCCACAGCATTAAATGTGGCAGCCCTGAAGATCCAAAGTAAAAGATGTCTTCCAGGACTGACAAGAAAATACTCCCCTTCCCTCCTTTCAGTTTTTTGTGCCACCTATGGCTTGGGCCAGTCCCTTTCGCTCAGCCCTAGGAAGAAGACAATGGCAAAATATGTCTAAAAATGTGACTAAGAAAACCGATTCCACATGCTGGAGATATATCTGAGAAAAAAATTTGCATCTTTAATATACAGCAACCAATCTACAATGATATTAACAATCCTATTGAGGTCAGCTCCAAATGTAACAATAATAAAATAAAGCAAACTATATGAGATTGTGCTCCAGCTTCGGAACTCCACAGCCAACAGCAAGATAATTTTGACTGACCTTTCCTAAACAGTCTCGAAGGCATCGACTGTATAAAAGGCAAAAATTTAAAATAATAGAAAACTATTTTCACATTGTTTGATTCAAACCTTCATTGTTTTATGAGAATGGGACATTCGAACATTAAAGGTCACTGACCATCTTTAGCAGAACACGTTCTTAACGTGGCAGTGTAATGACATGACATAAATGTAATGAACGGCCTGGTTTTTGCGGCTATGGTATGTGTTTTATACAAATCAAGTTGAAAACAGGTACCTATATTCTGAGGATACCAATTGACTGATACTTCTCACATTTCATCCAGATTAGGATAGGATAGGATAGGATAGGATAGGATAGGATAGGATAGGATAGGATAGGATAGGATAGGATAGGATGATAAGATAAGATGATGAGATGAGATGAGATGAGATAAGATGAGATGAGATGAGATGAGGCAAAGCAAGGCAAGGCGAGGCGAGGCGAGGCGAGGCAAGATTACCTTTTTTCAATGTAATAGCAATAGCACTTAGACTTATATACCACTTCACAATGCTTTTACAGCCCTCTCTAAGCAGTTTACAGAGTTAGAATATTGGCCCCAACAATCTGGGTCCTCATTTTACCCACCTTTGGAAGGAGGAAGAATGGACTTTTGAATTTCCTTTTCTCAGCAGTAAAGAAAAAAAAACCACACACCATACAGTATGGCTGTTATTCTCATAGGACAACCTGAAGTTCACTTTTAAGTGGTGGTGAGCCAATGATATGTAAGACCTTCCGTTTAGGTTATTTCTTTGTTGTCCTACGTATTCAGAAGAGTCTGGAAATTCACCTGAGGTAAAATTTTTCAAACCTTGCATTTTATGGTCAAAGGGGAAAAATGATATTTTGAAAGGCGTTTTCCCCAGTGAGATAAACACTGACATCCTGAAATTTTGAGAGCCTTGTATTCCTAGAGCTTTCACTTCTCTGGCGTTTTCAACGCATAGATAATCGTGAATCTTTTTGGCCTGGCTGATCTTGGGAGTTTTAACTAATTTTATACTTAACTATTCTTCACCGCCGCATCCAATACTTTATTTGTTGAAAGTATATTTGAAACAAGAGTGACAGATAGACTAGGACGATATCGGTAGAGGACCGGAAAGACAAAACTGCTTAATCCTATGTTTACTTCAGCATAAATTCTGCTATCTCTAATAAGCATTACTTCCGCAACAGATCAGCATGGGATTACAGCTTAAATCAATTTCCCCCCTAAACCTGCTGTGCTATAGATACGCTAGGCTTCCACTTCCATAATTATGGAATCCAAAAGATACAGAGGATTTAACCGTGTTGGTAATAACATAGCTGCTGTAAAATGCAGAATGATGCTTAAAATTTAAGATACGCAGATTTCATATCTTAAATTTTAGTTCTTGCACTTATGTCTTAGTTGTATCGTTTTAAGAGCTTGAACAGAAGATAGGTTGAATTTCATTTTGTTAGACAGGGCCCAGTGTTCAATTCTGTCACAGTTGTTTTGGATCTTGAGCTTATCTTCTGGAGTGGTAGCTATTCCTGCCAGTTTAGGGTGGTTAAGTTAGTCTAACTTAGTCTCCTTCCCAATTTTTGCTTTTTTTTTTACTTCCAGATATTGACTTAATATTAAGGGGCTTGTCTCATTTGTAACCAGTTCCTGGTCTTTGTTCTACATTTCTGGCTACCATTCTGTGCCGTTCTTAGCTATAGTGACCAGACGTCCCGCTTTTGGTGGGACAGTCCCGCTTTTTAATAATTTGTTCTGCGTCCCACGGCATTTCAAAAAAGTCCCGATTTTTTCCCCACTCCCATTCTGAAAATGGGAGGCGGCAACGCAAGAGGAGGAGGAGGAGGAGGAGAAGGGGGAGTGGCGGAGAAGGGGGCGCGAGATCGCCTGCTGCCTGGAAGAGCCGAGAGGAGAGCCAAGGAGAGCCGAGCCTGCCTGGAAGAGCTGAGAGGAGAGCTGAACCTGCCTGGAAGAGCCAAGAAGCAGCAGCCATTCCTCCTTCAGCCAGGTGGCGAGACTCAGTGTGCATGCGCCCCCCCCCCCCGTCAATGGTGTCCTGCTTTGCCATCGCTGAAATCTGGTCACTTTATTCTTAGCACAACTCTCCACCTGGCTCCTGTGACAAACATCAATCTGATTGGCGTGACAATATTTTACTTCTCATCCAGCGAGTGACTTGGTCATAAGGCATGACTTTATCTCACTCCTGGTGATAAGATATTGTTTTTCTTTCAGTGTCATTGAAAGGCTAATAGATAAATCTCCTTGCCTGAGCTCATGCATTTCTCTACAGCGGGTACACCAAAGAGCTATCATAGAGGTACTCTGATACAGCAAGAAAAGAGCGACAAAACCCTTTGCAAAGTTTCTAAAACATGTACATTGCCAGATCTCTCTGTATTTTTTTTCAGCTAAGCTATATCTTTTTTAAAAAAGTTTTTTTTATTAATAATTCAAAATTAAAAACATTGGATATAGATATGACATCACTGGTTCCAAGCATCTTCCAACACCTTAAAGTGATACATAATAAACTAATGATAAATATAATAATATATTTCTTAAACCTTATACGTTATTTACACATAATATAATAATAATAATTTATATCTTATTTCTATATAATTATACAATCTATACATATATATATACCTATCTATACAATTCACATATCCATTTATCTATCATAATGTATATATTTCTAGTCTAACACTACACATTTGTCTCGGCTATCCTCCTTTTATCTAACCATTCATAGAATTTTACCCAGATTATATAGTACAATGTTTTGCTTTTATCCTTGAGTTCCAAGGTGAATCTATCCATTTCTGCACAGTTGAAAATCTTTGGTAGTATTTCCTCTTCAGTATCTTTCTCTTTCCGCTTCTGAGCAAAAGCTATCCATGCCACTGTAAGTATATGCAGTAATAGATAATTTATGTCTTTCTTGTATTTACCCTCTGTCATTCCCAAAAGGAAAAATTCCAGTTTGACTTCTATATTTATTAACAGAATTTCTTCCAACCAATTCTTTATTAGATTCCAATATTTTTTTTGCCTTTGGGCATTCCCACCACATATGATAGAAGTTCCCCGGGGCCACCTCGCACTTCCAGCATGCCAAAGAATTTCCCTTATTAATTTGTGCTAATCTTGTGGGGGGGAGGTGCCACCTATAAAACATCTTATATAAATGTTCCTTATATGAAGTTGCTAATGTGATTTTTAATTTTTTTCCCCATAAAGTCCACCAATTGTCCAAATCAATACTACAACCAAAATATTTACTCCAAATATCATAGTTTCTTTGACTTGTTCCTCAATCGTGTCTTGTTTCAATAAATAGCTAAGCTATATCCTTGACCTCCATGAGGCAGTTCTGATTTGCCTGGATAATATTCTTTTTTAAAAAAAATATATAATTTTTTAAAATTTATAATACAAATTAAAAACAATGGACATAGCGTGACATCTCCGGTTTAAACATTTTCATCAACTTTTTTTTTCTTGAAAAAGTTTTACAAGATTTTTTCCCCCATACCTCTCCCCCTCCCCCCAACCCTAACTCTTCCCCTCCCTCCTCCCTCCTCCCTCCTTCCCCCATCCCCTCTCCCCCCACCGACTTCCCAGAGCAAATACAGAGTATCGTATCTAACAATCATAAACTAAAATATGCTAATTAACATAAACTCCCATCTCTCTTCTTGAACCTCAACTCCCCTTTTCCATAAAAAAAGAAGAAAAAGGAAAATATTAATACTAATACAATTACCTTCTATTCATTTAAAAGCTATTTAGTATTTTGTTATTAAAATCTCCATTATATATATCTTTCAAAAATAATCTTTCAAACATGGTGATAATTCTACCTTCTCATCTGTCCATTAAATTTAAAGTCCAATCTTCTGTAATAAACAATATCCCATCTTCCAATGTTGTAATATCAAAAATTATTCCTCAGTATATCTTATAATCCATCATATTTGTATCTCCATCATACTTAATAATAAACATCATCTTTCCTTATATAAATTTAACATTTACCTCATATTCCTTCCGCCGCGAACTGAAGACACATCTTTTCATTCGTGCGGGGCTGGCTTAAATTTTATCGGTTTTTTAAATTTTTAATATCAATTTTAAATGGGATTTTAGTTTTTTATATATTTTAAAGTTTCGGGCTAATTATAATTAAGTTTTTTAATTTACATTTTAAATTGTACATTGTATTGTCTTTTTTACTTCTGCCTGTACACCGCCCTGAGTCCTTCGGGAGAAGGGCGGTATAAAAATCAAATCAAATAAATAAATAATAAATAAATATTCTTCCCCACATTCCCCGTACCATAACTTTCTAAACAATTTACACCCTATTTATCATACAATCCATAACTTTTTCATCAACTTTTGTCATATAATTGATACACTTCCTTATCTCTATACATTTTGACACTAATTATCACATTTCAAATACGTATATTCTTTCATCCATATAGGTTATATTGATATCTAATTCAATTGTATCTATCATAACAAATTAGCATAAAAACCTCCAAACATTTTACTTGTCAATGATCCTATATTTCTCCTCCTTTCCAGCCAATAAAATTTGTTCCAGATTTCATAATACTCTGATTCATTCTTATCTTTAAGTTCCAAGCTCAGTCTGTCCATTTCTGTGCAAATTAATATTTTAGCTAACACTTCTTCTTCTGTGGGGGTCTCTTTGTTTTTCCATTTTTGTGCAAAAGCTAATCTTGCTTCTGTTAGAATATGGTAAATTGAGCTCTTATTGTATTTGCCCTCTATGATATCCAGTAGAAAGAATTCCGGTTTTGCTTCTGTATTTTGCGTTAATATCTCCTCTATCCACTGTCTTATCTGGTGCCAAAATTTGAGGCTTTTGGACATTCCCACCACATGTGATAAAAAGTCCCCAGCGCTGCCTCACACTTCCAACACATCGACAAATGTTTTTTGCTTATCTTTGCTAATCTTATTTTATATATATATATATATTAAAAAAAATTATTTTCCATAATAATTCCCACAATTTGACCAGTGTACAGTACAATCACTTATCCAACAATCAATCCTATACTCAAATTATGCTCAATCGGGCCTGCTCGGTCGCCACTCTCTTCCTTAATCCTTTCTACCCTTCTCATCCTTCTTCTAATTTCCCCACCATCCTCCTCCTCACTTTCCTACTTCCCCTCCTCCTTCCCACTTCTCACTTCCATCCTTTCTAACCCTCTATCTTCCCCCCCTCCTCCTCCTCCTATCCTTTCTTCCCCCTCCCTTCTTTCCTACCTACCTACCTGCCTACCTACTTTCTTCCTTCTTTACTCCTCTTTCCTTACCCTTTCCCTTCCGGAGTGGTTACCGAGCAGCCCCGACTTTACACTATTCCAATTTATTTAATTCTACCATTATTCCTGTACAATGGCAATCAATCAATTTATAATCTTCCCCTTCCCCCCCCCATTTCCCCTCCTTATCTTTGCTAATCTTGTGGGTGGGAGATGCCACCTATAAAACATCTTGTATAAATTTTCTTTATATGTAGTAGCTAAGGTAATTTTTATGTTTCTTTCCCAAAGATCCTGCCACTTATCTAGATCAGTACTATAGCCAAAATATTTGCTCCAAATTAACATAGTTTCTTTTACCTGTTTTTTTTATTTTTATTTTTATTTTGTCACAACAGTATACACAAGCATCAACATAAATCAGCAAAATATCATTTAAGCATATATATGAGCAAAAGTATGTAATAATTGTATTAATTTGATATAATGAAAGGAAACGTTAGGACAGGAATGGTAGGCACTTTTGTGCTCTTATGCACAGCCCTTATAGTCCTCTTAGGAATGGGGTGAGGTCAATGATAGACAGTTTTTGGTTAAAGCTTTTGGGAGTTTGAGAAGAGACCACAGAGTCAGGCAGTGTGTTCCAAGCGTTAACAACTCTGTTACAAAAATCATATTTTCTGCAATCAAGATTGAAACGGTTAACATTAAGTTTGAATCCATTGTTTGCTCTTGTATTATTGCGATTGAAGCTGAATTTGTTCTTCTTCTAACTAAGCTGTTCTTCTAACGTATCTTGTTCCAATAAATAATGAAGAAGGCAATAAGGAAAATAATAATTTTCCTTATTGCCTTCTCCTCTGTTCTTAATACAATTTTATCTAATTCTGTTAACTCTATTTTTATGCCGCAATCTTTTTTAGCCTGGATGACATTCTTCATGCCACAAAGATAACAGGGTGTTTGTTGACAGTGGAGGAGATTTCCAGTGCTGGTAGCTGCTTTAAAGGAATTCCTGTGTTAGTCTCCTTAGACCAGGTGTCCGCGGCTCTGGAGCTGCATGTGGCTCTTTCATCTCTCTGCTGCGGCTCCCTGTCACTGGTCGGCTTGGGTGGGGCGGGGAGAGAAGCATGACATATCAGGGGGAGACTCAGTGGTGGGTTTCCTGATCAGTTCTACAATTGATAGGGCTTTTGATTAGGACAGGTAGAGGAAAAAGGACACCGCACTAGGAGGAGACTCTACAGTGGGGGAACCAGATTTCTGGTTGGCTTCAGAATTGAATGGGGGGCATCTGGTTAGGACCTTTGTGAGTCTTTGAGGGTTTAAGGTTGCCGACCCCTGCCTTAGACATAAGATTCAATAGGTTCCATTCTAAGAGAGAAACAGCTAACTTGACTTTTCTTAAAGTCAACCAACCAAAGTTTAGGTTGATCCCCGATACCATCATCTTGAAGGAAGGGGATTGCAGATAGACAGTCCATGCATCTCATAATCAGAAATGTATGAGTAAGCAGAAAAGCAGTGATATCTGCTTTAGCATTTCCCCCATGGGGGGAAAATGGGACATTCCATTCCCAGCTGACATTTCAGTGGTATTTACCTTTCCATCAAAGCCCATTACACTAATGTTCATCTTTCTCCAATTAAAAATCTATTTAAAAAGCACATTAAAAAAAAACCACAACGGACGGAAGTTGTTCGTACAGTGCAGTAATTATATATATATTTTTTTCGTTTTAAAAAAATTCTATACCAGGGAAATTTGCATTTTAAAAGCCTGCATTAGGGAAATTTATGTTTAATGCAAATAAGGAGAATTTGCATTTTAAAAAGGTTCTTGGGCAATTTACATTAAAAGTTATGTAAATTAGATAAAGATGTATAGAAAGTTTTTACATATTACGAGGCGCTGAGAAAGCAAATGGTTACAAAATTTTCTACGAACTTTTAAAAAAAAGAAAAGAAAAGAAAATAAACCCATGAGTAGTCGGTATGATTTTCTCCAAATTGAATTCAACTCCTGTGACTTAATGCTGCCCTAATAATGTAGTCAATTTTTTTTTTTTTTTTTTGTGGAGGTTCCTACATCCCTAATCAGATTTTATGGTCATACTAATGATGAAAGTGCATTTCCTATGAAAATTGATTCTGAAGGGTTTTACCTGCAACGGGTCCTTTTTCATGCAGAAATAACGCACTGGGACTCCTTTGGATTGTGATGTTTGCAAGCACTTCAAACATAACCTGAAATTTCAAAGCCGACAAGGAAAATTTAGTTAATAAAGCATCTGTTTCTCTCGTATTACTTGACTAGAGGAGTCTGTACACTTAAGAGCTGGAGGAATAGTGGTGGCCATTATTGGAAGATGCAGGGAGGGAGTAAAGAACAGGCGAAAGGAACCTTCCAGATATCGGTTGAAGGATGACTTGCAATTTATAAACTCTCCCCTGAAATGGATTTCCAACTATATTTATTGCAGTATGACTGCTGGGCAGTTCAAAAATCAATTTTGTAAATGTAAAGAGAAAGGGTGAA
Organism: Ahaetulla prasina; assembly: GCF_028640845.1. Lineage (NCBI taxonomy): Eukaryota > Metazoa > Chordata > Lepidosauria > Squamata > Colubridae > Ahaetulla > Ahaetulla prasina. Next base: position 23,500,204 of record NC_080544.1, read on the forward strand.
ATTGTTAATGTGTGTTTGATATAAACATCGAAGCAGCATCTTCCCCTGTAAAATAGGACCTATTTGTCCCTCAGTGCCAAAACAAGAAATTTGCAATCCCCTGTTTCTGGTAACAAACAAAACCTGGAATATTCCCGACACCTTTTGACCCAAACTTCATCACTTGGAAGAGTAGATCCAGAGGTGGGTTTCAGCAGGTTCTGACCAGTTCTGGAGAACCTGTAGCAGAAATTTTGAGTAGTTCGGAGAACTGGTAGTAAAAATTCTAACTGGCCCTGCCTCCATCTATTCTCTGCCTGCCAAGTCCCAGCTGATCTGGAGGAAATGGGGATTTTGCGTATCCTTCCCATGCCATGCCCACCAAGCCATGCCCACCAAGCCACACCCACAGAACAAGTAGTAAAAAGCTTTGAAACCCACCACTGAGTAGGTCACACTTATTTTCTGTATCAGCGGGCAAGTTCTGCCCAAGAAACAAAAGCCATCTCAATAAGTTTAAAAATACACAAAAACAACACTTTGGCCTCAAGCTGATTACCATGTTGTGGTGATTCAGTTCACGGTTGTGGGGAATTATTGCTTAAAATAGAGTCACAGCAAATTCTCCAACAAGCAGGCAGAAAAAAAAAACCTAAGAAAGATGTTGTGGTCTGGGAAAAAAAGGGTTCTTAAGATGAAAAAAAGGAGGCAATAAATCAATAGGACCTAATAAAAAAGGAAGAAAAGTAGAAATAGGTTCAGTGCAGGGGGAGGAAGTAATGAATATGAAGAAAACACCTGAGAACAAGCTCATCGGGGTGAATTACTGAGAACAGAGGGGGAGAGGATTTGTATCACTGTACTCCCAAAACACCGCCTGGGAAATGTGTGGCTGAAGATAATAAGTTGTGAGAATGGAGGAGAAAGTTGTCTAGGCCAGAGGTCTCCAACCTTGGCAACTTTAAGACTTGTGGACTTCTACTCCCAGAATTCATCAACCAGCTGTGCTGGCTGAGGTATTCTGGGAGTTGAAGTCCACAAGTCTTAAAGTTGCCAAAGCTGGAGACCCCTGGTCTAGGCTGGTCAGATATAGGAAGTCAAAAGGTTCTGTGTAATATAATGGAAGAAGTCTGGGATGATGGGGCCGTTTCCATACCGCAGATGGTTAGTGGATTAATTTATTTTTATTAATTAATTTATTTAGTTTGTCACAACATCATATAAAAAGATTATATAGTATATAAACATATATATGAGTAAATATTATGAGGTATAAGCATCTATATATATATAGGAAGAAGAAAAGAAAAACAATAGGACAAGAACGATAGGCACGTTTGTGCGCTTATGCACGCCCCTTATGGTCCTCTTAGGAATGGGGTGAGGTCCATAGTTGAAAGTTTTTGGTTAAAGCTTTTAGGATTATGGGAAGAGACCACAGAGTCAGGTAAAGTATTCCAAGCACTGATGATTCTGTTACAGAAGTCGTATTTTCTGCAATCTAGATTAAAGCGGTTAACATTAAGTTTAAATCTGTTGGTTGCTCTTGTATTATTGCAATTAAAGCTGAAGTAGTCTTTAACAGGAAGACTACTTAAGAGAAGATTCTATTTCCACTTCATTGTATATTAACCGAACAGGATATCAGCATTGGAAGGGACCTTGAAGATCTTCCAAACTAACCCTACTGCACAAGCAGGAGATCCTAGACCATTTCTGACAAGCCGCTGTCCAGTCTCTTCTTAAAAGCCTCCAGTGATGGAGCAGCCCAGAATTTCTGAAGGCAAACCGTTCCACCAGTTAATTGTTCTCACTGTTCGCAAAGTTTCTACCTTAATTCTAGGTTGCTTCTCTCCTTGCTTAGTTTCCACCCATTGTTTCTTGTCTTGCCTTCTGGTGCTTTGGAAAATAGGTTGAAAACCTCCCCACCCCTCTTCTTCGTGGCAGCCCCTCAAATATTGGAACACTGCTATCATGTCATTTCTAGTCCTTCTTTTCACTAGACTAGAAAAACCCAATTCCTGCAATGGTTTTTCATATGTCTTAGCCTTATTTTACTTCACATGTTTTAGCCTTATGTTTTGCTTTCTTCCTTGGCTATCTTTGTTAATTTTCATGTTAAGATTTATTGTTTTAAGGTTTTCATATTGTCATTTTTATCTTGTAAGCCACCTAGAGCCACTTTATGGTGAGGTGGGTGGCAAATTAATTTGAGTAAATAAATGAGAGGACATTTGGGGATAGTCTGATGCAGAACTAACATTTCTGCAAAAGAGGCATTATAACAAATGACAGGCATGGAAACACCCTGCTGAGCACAGCAATTGTACTGATTAAACCAGCAGAACTTCAGGTAATGGTAACATCTATCACCCTAAATGTGACCTGGGGTTGTTCTCCACTTTGAAACTGATTCTCTACATATAGGTAAAGGTAAAGGTTCCCTTGCACATATGTGCTAGACGTTCCCGACTCTAGGGGGCGGTGCTCATCTCCGTTTCAAAGCCGAAGAGCCAGCGTTGTCTGAAGACGTCTCCGTGTCATGTGGCCAGCATGACTCAATGCCAAAGGTGCACGGAATGCTGTTACCTTCCCACCAAAGGTGGTCCCTATTTTTCTACTTGCATTTTTTACGTGCTTTCGAACTGCTAGGTTGGCAGAAGCTGGGACAAGTAACGGGAGCTCACCCCGTTACGTGGCACTAGGGATTCGAACCGCTGAACTGCCGACCTTTTGATCCACAAGCTCAGCGTCTTACCCACTAAGCCACCACGTCTCTACATCTACAGTCACTTAAAAAAACTCCATTGGGTTATAACATTATTCACATGCTTAATAGTGAAAGGATGGGTCAACATATTTGCAAAAATTCAAATTGACAATCATTGTAGCTGGAAGGGGTGCCTTATTTAGTATAGCAAATCACATTTGCCATAGGAGGGAAGACTATGGCAAATGCCAAGTCTTCTTGGCATTTGATTCTATGATTCTATGATTTGATTCTATGAGTTAAACTTAGGTTTATGACAAGACCTAAGTTTAACTCATAGAATCATCTATTTTAATGTCCTTCCTGTTACTGACTACTTCAGCTTTAATTGCAATAATACAAGAGCAACCAATAGATTTAAACTTAATGTTAACCGCTTTAATCTAGATTGCAGAAAATATGACTTCTGTAACAGAATCATCAGTGCTTGGAACACTTTACCTGACTTCCCATAATCCTAAAAGCTTTAACCAAAAACTTTCTAATATTGACTTCACCCCATTCCTACGAGGACCATAAGGGGCGTGCATAAGAGCACAAATGTGCCTACCGTTCCTGTCCTATTGTTTTTCTTTTTTTTTCTTCATATATATATATATATGAAGAAGGGAACGACATATATATAAATATATATATATATATTTAGTCACAACAATATATGTAGGTATCATACAAAAAGATTATATAGTATATGAACACATATATGAGTAAATATTAGGAGGTATAAGCATATATATATATATAGGAAGAAGAAAAGAAAAACAATAGGACAGGAACGGAAATATTATACCTCCTTATACTTTTTCATATATATGTTTATATACTATATAATTTTTTTGTGTGTGATGCTTATGTATATTGTTGTGACAAAATAAATAAATAAATAAAATAAAATAAATGCACTGCCAGAGATGAGTGAAAGGAACAGAAATTCAGGCAAAGAGTAGAATACATGGTTGAGGATTGAGCTGTAATGAATTGCTTCGCATAAAAGCAAAGGGGCCTTGTCTGATCTTGGAAAGCTGTGCAGGATCAGACCTGGTTGCTGCTTGGATGAGAGACAACTACGAAATCAGAGAATTGAAGATGAGAAAGGAATTTTTAAAAAAAAATCACAGAAGGAAAATAATAATCCAATTTTCATATTGTTGCCAAGACCTTCCATATGGTCTCCAGAAGTTGAGTTTTACTTGAGGAAACTTTATTTTGAATTGCTTTGAGTGTTATCATAAATAAAAAAAGGGGAAGTGGCTGCGGAGAAGTGGGAATGTTAGATCTATGGTGTAGGTAAGATAACTGACAGTTGAAGTCTTCAGGAATATCAGCAGAGAAATATACCGTAATATTATGGTTGATGGAACAAAAGCATCTCTATGCTGTCAGAGATGCAGCAGGGCTGAGAGGAACGGGTGACAAATTAATTGGTTTTGATTCTTTTAATGTTTATTCAGATACACTACATTTTGCATTAAATTTTCTACCAATCCCATCTTGGTTCAGGGAGGCCACTTGTTGTGTCCCCCTCGCCTCCGTCCGAACGATGGCTTAATTAGCTGGCTCTTATCAGCTCTGGCAGCAAAAGAATCAGCGTCTGCCAAAAGCCCTCAATAGCTGCCAAGACGCTGGTGAGTCACAACCTTCAGCTCTAGTCAATCCGTGGATTTGCCTGATACAAAGAGACACACCAGCTCTTGCTGCCTTTTATATCCTGTGAGGTGTGGCTCCATGACTCAGCACTTCTTAGGCCTGCCCCTCCCCTGTTTCTGTCATTCCCTTCTCTCCTGCCTACGAAACCTAGGATTCAGCCAAGCCTGATTGCTTTCAGCTGGGTCTGCAGATGTGGCCTTGATGGGAAAAGAGTCAGGGGAAGGAGGCCTCGTTATCTCTTTCACCTGGCCTGCTCATGGCTCCTGGAGCTGAGCCAGGGAGGCCGGTGCTCCCAAGGTAAGTCCTGACGGCCCTTCCCCCTCACTGTCCAAGTCGCTTTCTGGCAGCAGGCCCGGCTCCGAGTCACTTTCAAGCAGTAGGCCTGGCTCCAAGGCACTTTCGGGCATGGGACCAGGTTCGGGGGCGGGAGCCGCAACACCACTGTGATATACAGTCCTCATGGCGATTGAAGCGTTTTTGACGTAGTTGTGAGACAAAATAACCAAGCTGCTCTTCTTTTACTTTAAAAAATTAAGACAACCACAACCAACTTGTAATGCAAGCTAGTTCTTTGAATTCTTAGTTGTATCTGTAGACTTTTCTCTCTTTACTATAAATGACTTCCCAATTAATTCTCTGTTTAGGACAAGTAGATCTGTTGATTTCTCTGAGGAAAAGGCCTATTTCCTTCTAATGTCCACCTTGGAATTCCTGTTTGTGATGCCTTCAAGCCATGGTGGCTCCAGATGACTGCAGAGTGTCTTTTCGGCACAATTTCAGAGATGGTTTACTATTGCCTATTTCCTTGGAGCTGAGAGAGTGTGAGTGGCTCAGCTGATTTTGTATGTAAAGCAGGACTAGAACTTATGATCTCCCCATTTCTAGCCTGCTGCCTTAACCTCTATACCGATAACAGTAGTCCTAGCACTTAGACTTATATACTGCTTCATAGTGCTTTATAACCCTCTCAAAGCAGTTTACAAGAGTCAGCATATTTCCCCTAACAATCTGAGTCCTCATTTTACCAACCTCGGAAAGATGGAAGTCTGAGTCAACCTTAAGCTAGTCAGGATCAAACTTCTGGCAGTGGGAATGCAGAGTTTGCCTGCAATGCTGCATTCTAACCATGATGCCACAAAGCTGACTTTCTAGTACAAATGTGTAAAACTGACAAGCAACAAAGGTAGGAAATGGGGTGCCTCTCTTGGAACAATTGGAAACTCACACTCAAATATTAAGCTCACAGTGAAATGAAAGTATTTATTAAGGAAATGGAATGAAAAGACGAGATAGACCAAAGTAATTTTTGTAATAGTGGTAGATATCTCTAGCTTGGGTTTAGGATAAGAGTGAAGGTTCATTCTCTGAGCTTGGGGGTTGGTTTCTGAACGTTTAGTTACCAGGCTAGGTAACACCTTCAGTGGAGTTTAGGGGATGTGTCAGTGTTCTGTTTATAAGGGCTTCAGGTGTGGGTGTGTCACCCCTGCTCTGACCCATCTACTTACCTTCCTTACCGGTTTGGAAGTGCACACATTGCATGTGCAGACCTTCTGCGTATGCAATAAACCTTCTGCGCATGCGCACAAGGTAAAAAATACATTACTTCCTGGTTAAACTAGGAAGTAATGACACCTGGGCAGGTGGGCAGAGCTTTGCTCCGTCATCGCTACTGGATTGCCGAACCACCAGACACGATCGCTACCGGATTGTGAGGTCCGGTCAGAACCTGGAGCCTTTCATCCCGGGGTTAGAGTAATTTTTTAAAAAGAAAATTAAACTTGCTGATTTGGAAATAAAATATAGACCATCCTTTTTAGCAATTTTAGATGATCAGAAAAGGCGCGAAATTGTATTTCACTGTCATCATAATTATTATAAAATAAAAATAAAATAATTAATTATTCATTGTATCATTGGAAAGACAAAGAGCCCATGCCAACCAGTCTTCATCAGAAGACTGGAACATTTCCATTAAAGGCTTTTTCACACCTGAACTGATGGAGCCTTATTTTGTCAGTTGGTCAACCAGTGGAGGAAAACGTATTTAAAAACAGGAAGTCTTTGGAAGGTCTGAGAGGCTAAAAATGCTTTTATTTAAAAGATGAGAAAAGCTTAGAAAAAATATTCAAGTTTTTCCTGAATATTCACAGATGCCAAACATATACATTTTTTAAAAAAACTTCTCTTATTGCAGAAAGGGAATGATTATTTTTTTTAAAAAAACCTTCCATTTTGAAAAAGGCAAAATAAAAGAATATCCTCAAATTAAAGGGAAGTTGCAGTTTAATATTTTTTAAAAAAATAAACTTTAGAACAGGGGTCAGCAACGTGTGGCTCTGGAGCCGCATGTGGCTCTTTAACCCCTCTGCTGCGGCTCCCTGTCAGTCAAAATATGTGTCACAACCACCAATGTGCGACACCCGCCGGCATGTAATTTATTGAGCTTTTCAACCCCAGGTAGGCCAACCATGGATAAATCCAAGAAAAGAAAAAAAGTTTCAGAAGAAAACAGAACATTTAATTTGACTACATATGCTAGTTTTGTGGCCGCTCTAGAAATAGTCAGGCACGGGAAGGGTTTTGTGGCTCCTGGTGTTTTCTTTTCTGTGGGAAACAGGTCCAAATGCCTCTTTGAATGTTTAAGGTTGCAGACCCCTGCTCTAGAAGGACACACATTCTTACAGCTGATTGGTATTAGAAGTTTGGCCAACAAAAAGATAACAGAAGGGAATTAAAGTATGACCAGTATCATGATTTATTTCACTGGAAAAGTCATACTGGCTTACTTCCACATTCCACACTGCAATTTTGGATTGACGGTTTTGCCAGTTTTTTCTTCTTTTTAAATGCAGACCAAGAGCAGGAGAAGTTGGGTGAAATCACAGTGAACTGAACCCATGTATGTGTTTGTAGTGATAGTTGTGGTTCCTGTTCCTTTGCTGGCTGGGGGATTCTGGAAGTTGAAGTCCGCCAGGCTTAAAGTTGCCAAGGTTGGAGACCCCTGTATCAGAGTAAATCCTTTTTTTGTGTGCATAAAGGACTAGGCCCAAGGTTAAGTCTTTCAAGTTAGTTCTTGGAGAAGATCTCCATCTGGAGCATCATCCAGACCACCAATCAGTGCAGACAGAAAAGAAATGAATGAAAAAAAGGGTTGATACATATAAGGAAACTTATGTTTTAAACTAACATAGTTTATATAATAATATGCTAATATATATTTTGTATCCATGATAGAAAAAAGAAGCTGAGACCTTAGAAAGTGTGGAGAGAAGAGGAACAAAGGTGACAAAGGATCTGGAGGCTAAATCATATGATGAAAAGTTGAGGGAGCTAGGTCTGTCTAGTCTATTGAAGAGAAGGGACATGATAACTTCTTCCAGTATTTGAAAAGCTGTCAAAAAGAAGAGGCAATTGACTTATTCTCTAGGGCACCAGAGCAGGGGTGGTGAAGTGGCTCCAGCCCCTCCCCCCGGGCCTGGCCCCCTGCCAGAGAGTGACTCAGAGAGTGAGGGGGAAGGGCTGTCAGGGTTCCCCTCCGCAGGGCCTGCCTCTCTGGCTCAGCTCCAGAAGCCAGAGGCAGGCCAGGTGGAGGAAGTAACGAGGCCTCTGTCTCCTGTAACTCCCCCCACCCAGGCAATGCTCCCAGATCCAGCTGTGGACAATCAGTCCTGGTTAGATCCCAGGTTTTGTAGACAAGAGAGGCAGGAACAACAGAAGCAGGGGTGGGGCAGGCCTAGAAAGTGCTGAGTCATGGAGCCATATGCCACGGGGTATAAAAGCAGGAGGGGCTGCTATACTACTTTGTGACGAACAAATCAAACTGATTGGAGAAAACTTGAGCTGAACTATTTGACTGAGCATTTGGCTTGGAGTGCTGTTTGTTCCTGACTTCCTGGTTGACACGCCGGCATCAAGAAAGATAAAAGAAAACCTTGGCAGACTCTCGCTGGTTTGCTGCCAGAGCTGATAGCTGCCGTGGACTAAATTGCCGACTAATTGAGTCATTTCTTGTGCCTCCCAGACTGAGGTGGGGGGACAGAACAGGTGGGTTCTACTTACCTTTACTACTGGTTTGTAACATGGCCGCATGCATGCATGCACAGAAGGTTTCTGATGACATCTGGGTCAGCAAGAGGTGGAGCCTCTTGCTGGTTTTACTATCGATTCTTGGGAACCGGTCCGAACCGGGGGCAACCCACCACTGTACCAGATGGCACAACAAGAAGTAGAATAGAATAGAATAGAATAGAATAGAATAGAATAGAATAGAATAGAATAGAATAGAATAGAATTCTTTATTGGCCAAATGTGATTAGACACACAAGGATTTTGTCTTTGGTGTATATGCACTCAGTGTACATAAAAAGACAAGATACACTTGTCAAGAATCACAAGGCACAACACTCAGTGACAATCATATGGTACAATAAGCAATCAAATCATACTACGAAACAATCAATTTCAATATAAATCTATAGCATTGTTTTGATGGTAGGAGTTGAAACAGTTTATGTCCAGGATGTGAGGGGTCTGTAAATATTTTCACAGCCCTCTTTTTGACTCGTGCAGTATACAGGTCCTCAATGGAAGGCAGGTTGGTAGCCATTGTTTTTTCTGCAGTTCTAATTATTCTCTGAAGTCTATGTCTGTCTTGTTGGGTTGCAGAACCAAACCAGACAGTTATAGAGTTGCAGATGACAGACTCAGTAATTCCTCTATAGAACTGTATCAGCAGCTCTAGTATGTAATGGGTGGAAGCTTGTTAAAGAGAGATCCAACCTAGAAATAAGGAGAAATTTTCTGACCGTAAGAGCTATTAATCAATGGAATAGCTTGCCCCTCAGAGTTGTGGTTGCTCCATCACTGAAAGCTTTCAAAAAAAGATTGGACAGTCATTTGACTGGGATGGTATAAATCTCCTGCCCTGAGCTGGGGGTTTAATAGAAGACTTCTGAGGTCCTTCCCAGGTCTATGATTCTATGCTCTGTGTTTGGAACTGTGACCTACCAGATATTGTTGAACTGCATCACCCACCCATAAGTCACCTTAGCTAATAATTGGGAATTACAGAATTTCCAAGGCCACAAGTTCCTCCATTCATGTGTTAGAGTAATATTAAGTACTTCCAGAGAATATGTAGAGAAGCATCTCTTTCAAACACAAAAGAATCTTGCAAAAGTCTTGCAAAATCATAATGAATAAATACATCTACCTTTCAGCATGGCAGACAATTTCTTATATTATTGATTTCTTCCCCTTCCATCCTGACTTTCATTTGTGTTCCATTGAAGGAAATGGTGGAGGGGAATGGTGGGAATTACAAACACTATTTTCCCTTCTGCCTAAGACATGCACAGAAGAATTGTCAAATCAAATCAGCGACTTGTAGCTGTTTCTTTACTTTCAGGCTTATAATTCTGGGCAATCCAAGCAGAGCACTCTGGCAAATTGTTCTCATAAATTACCCTTATGTCCAAGCTGATGAGGAAAGCGAAAACTGCAGGGAATGAGAAAGCAATACTGTTTTCACCAACCTTCAATTGTTCAACTTAGCCAAGTTGTCTTATTTTTTTAGCTACTATTTTTAAGGAAAGAAACTCCAGAATTTCAGGAAAAGCATGGAAAAGCTACAGTAGCTGAAACCATAAACAAAATGAAATGAAACAACATAAAGAAAAGAAAGAAAATAAAAGAAGAATGAAAGGAAGGAAGGAAGGAAGGAAGGAAGGAAGGAAGGAAGGAAGGAAGGAAGGAAAAAAGGAGAGGAGAGAAGAGAAGAGAAGAGAAGAAGAGAAGAGAAGAGAAGAGAAGAGAATGCTGACTTGGAAGATAGAATGTAAAAAAGTACAGACATTACTAACTGTATTGTGCAAGATTTTAGAATGTTACCTAATTATGACATCATGGTTTAATATGGCTTAAGCATTTACCTTCACTCATCAAAAAATGGAATCAAACACTAACTAAAACCCTTAATATCAACTTCCAATCTTGAATATCTCATGAATATTCAGCAGATATGTAGTTAACAGTGTTTGCAGAACAAATATTTAGGATATGGATAGACGCATTTCCATATTTTCTCTAAAGAGAAAGCATGTCACACCCACAGCTAAAATTTGTAGAGTCAAATAGTGTGTGTGTAAATATTTGTAAGTAATTATTATAATTTAAACAATATTATTGAAGTAGTGGAAAATAAACTCGGGCCAAATGAGCTGGTTGACCAGATGCTAATTACTGATGGTAATTTCAAGCTCCTCCTTCACTCTTCTTATTCCATTCATATAGTAATAGGCTTAGAAGGACTAAATCTTTCCTTGGGAAAAATAGAACATTACTTAAAAAGCAAAAATTCTCACAACTTACAGATATACAAGACAATTATGAAGATCCTATAGCAATAATGGAAAATTCAGAAGCTATAAACAAATTAAACCAGGGAAGGCACCAGGTCTGCATGGACTCCCAGGAACTCTTACAACCTCTTCAGAACATAATGAGGTATATTTTAGAAAAAAATGGGATGCCAGAATCATGTAAAGAAGCTACTGTTGCATTAATACCCAAAATGGGACACGATTTGAACTTAATCAAAAGCTATAGACCTATATGGTTACTGAATATATATTATAATATATTTACAATGATATTAGCCAATAGGTTGACAATACTCCTACAAGACTATGTTCACCCAGAGCAAGGTGGATTCTTACCTAAAAGACCCTTAAAAGGTAATGTGAGAGTAGTTTGGGATATTATAGAACAACTGGAACAACAATGAAAAACAAATTGCATTGCTTTGCTTAGGTGCAGAGAAAGCTTTTGATAATCTCAGTTGGTCTTGTTTGTTTAATGAACTTAGAAGCTATGGACTTTGGTAAGCACTTCATAAAATGGATGAAATCTATATATACCACACAGAAACCACGAATTATTTTAAGCGGAGATTGAATAACACCCTGTGAGATTAGTGGGGCATCTCATTCCATGACAAGCTGTTCGTGTGGATGAGACATCAGTGTCAGTGTAACAATTTATTTCTGAAGTGAGTTTGAATGAACAAGCTTTCAAACAGATGTACTGAAAACCTTGAAAGGCATAGACAGTCCTCTGTGAAGGAGAGCATACGGCTGATCTGGTTATTCAAGTTATTTGTTTTCTGTGACCAACATTACAAAGAATTACAGGAGAGAAAGGGCCGGTTTAGCTCACGCTGGTAAAGCCTGTTATTAAGAACACAGTAGCCTGCAATTACTGCAGGTACCCAGATTGTTGGGGGCAATAAGTTGACTTTGTAAAAATATACAAATAGAATGAGACTATTGCCTTATACACTGTAAGCCGCCCTGAGTCTTGGAGAAGGAAAGCTTCCAGTGATGAAGCTCCCATGACTTCTGAAGGCAACTTCTGTTCTACTCGTTGATTGTTCTCACCGTCAGAAAATTTCCCCTTATTTCTAGGTTGAACCTCTCCTGGATCAGTTTCCATCCATTATTCCTTTTCTGGCCTCCAGGTGCTTTGGAAAACACGCACAGAAGAATTAGCTCTACTTTCTTGTAAGGTAACATAATCTTGAATATCTGAAGATACATTTTTCCTGCATTGCCTTTACATCCCAAGAAACTAGGGAGGGTCACGCCCATTTTCCTGCTTCAAACTAAGCTGTCTCTTATCCAGCGGTTGCATTGGCTGCAGCTCTTCTCCCTATCTCCCATTAACATTCACACACACCACTACACATTTTTTCCAAGTCTAGTTTTTGGAGTAATCATCAATAAATAAATATCTTTAGCCATATACTCCGTAATTTCTCCCAAGCATTTGTTGTGGTCCGCCAGCAGTCTGTGGAGCTGGCAGCGGAGTCAGACAGTGAGGAAGCTGGGGGGGACGATGGGTCAGTCTTGGAGTCAGGGGAAGGCCCAGACAAGTGCTCTGCATCTGAGGAAGAGATGGGGCCAGGGCCATCTGGGAGTGATGTGTGGACTCTGGAGCCTCCAGAGGTTAACAGCAGAGAGGCAGAGGAACAGGAGGAGCCTGTTCCTAGTGCATGCGTACAAAGAGCTGCCAGAAGCCAAGAGCAGCTAAAGCAAAAAGGATGACTCTGGAGTAAGGCCAGGAGATGATTGGCCCCTCCCATAAGACTTAAAAAAGCAGCAATGGCTTTTGGGTTCTTTGTAGGAAAACAACATTGCTATAATTGTTTCCTGTCGGTGTCTCCTATTTCTGAACTTTGTGGGATTCTTGGCAAGAAAAGACTTTGGCAAGGAGCCAAAGAAGACAAAGGTTTGTGATAAAGCTGAAGGACTTTGTTTTGGACTTAATTTGGACTAAACTGAGAATGAAGTAATTCTCAGCTGTTCTAATAAAATATATTTGTTTAGGACTGATTGTGTCTGGTAATAACTACTTGGACCTAGGTGGCTCAACAGGCTAATGCAGTCTGTTATTAACACAGCTGCCTGCAATTACAATTACTGCAGGTTCCAGTCCTACCAGGCCCAAGGTTGACTCAGCCTTCCATCCTTTATAAGGTAGGTAAAATGAGGACCCAGATTGTTGGGGGGGCAATAAGTTGACTTTGTAAAAAATATACAAATAGAATGAGACTATTGCCTTATACACTGTAAGCCGCCCTGAGTCTTCGGAGAAGGGCGGGGTATAAATGTAAAACAAAAAAAAAAAAAGATTGTTGGCAGCTTGCTTCTGGCGTTCCGTGAGATAATCTAATTTACTTAATTTTAGAATTTGTCAGCCTTGTGAAGAAGTCTAGATAAAGAGTACACAGATTAACAGAGTTGGAAAGGACCTTGTAGGTCATCTAGTCCAATCCCACCCACCCCCAGCCAAGCAGGAGACCCTACACCATTTCTGACAGGTGGCAGTCCGGTCTCTTCTTGAAAGCTTCCAGTGATGAAGCTCCCATGACTTCTGAAGGCAACTTCTGTTCCACTCGTTGATTGTTCTCACCGTCAGAAAATTTCCCCTTATTTCTAGGTTGAACCTTTCCTGGATCAGTTTCCATCCATTATTCCTTTTCTGGCCTCCAGGTGCTTTGGAAAACACACACAGAAGAATTAGCTCTACTTTCTTGTAAGGTAACATAATCTTGAATATCTGAAGATACATTTTTCCTGCATTGCCTTTACATCCCAAGAAACTAGGGAGGATCACGCCCATTTTCCTGCTTCAAACTAAGCTGTCTCTTATCCAGCGGTTGCATTGGCTGCAGCTCTTCTCCCTATCTCCCATTAACATTCACACACACCACTACACATTTTTTCCAAGTCTAGTTTTTGGAGTAACCATCAATAAATAAATATCTTTAGCCATATACTCCGTAATTTCTCCCAAGCATTTGTTGTGGTCCGCCAGCAGTCTGTGGAGCTGGCAGCGGAGTCAGACAGTGAGGAAGCTGGGGGGGACGATGGGTCAGTCCTGGAGTCAGGGGAAGGCCCAGACAAGTGCTCTGCATCTGAGGAAGAGATGGGGCCAGGGCCATCTGGGAGTGATGTGTGGACTCTGGAGCCTCCAGAGGTTAACAGCAGAGAGGCAGAGGAACAGGAGGAGCCTGTTCCTAGTGCATGCGTGCAAAGAGCTGCCAGAAGCCAAGAGCAGCTAAAGCAAAAAGGATGACTCTGGAGTAAGGCCAGGAGATGATTGGCCCCTCCCATAAGACTTAAAAAAGCAGCAATGGCTTTTGGGTTCTTTGTAGGAAAACAACATTGCTATAATTGTTTCTTGTCGGTGTCTCCTATTTCTGAACTTTGTGGGATTCTTGGCAAGAAAAGACTTTGGCAAGGAGCCAAAGAAGACAAAGGTTTGTGATAAAGCTGAAGGACTTTGTTTTGGACTTAATAAACTGAGAATGAAGTAATTCTCAGCTGTTCTAATAAAATATATTTGTTTAGGACTGATTGTGTCTGGTAATAACTACTTGGACCTAGGTGGCTCAACAGGCTAATGCAGTCTGTTATTAACACAGCTGCCTGCAATTACAATTACTGCAGGTTCCAGTCCTACCAGGCCCAAGGTTGACTCAGCCTTCCATCCTTTATAAGGAAGGTAAAATGGGGGGCAATACAAGTTGACTTTGTATATAATATACAAATGGATGAGACTATTGCCTAACACAATGTAAGCCTCCCTGAGTCTTCGGAGAAGGGCGGGATATCAATTCAAATAAAAAAATAAAAATAAAAACAGTATTCAACAGCTTCTGGTAACAAATATTTCATTCCCAAATACTCTCCTCATAGAAGTTGTTTGGGGATTTTCATTTACTGGATTGATACAGCAAGATAAACCATTATATGGTTTAATTTTGGCTTAGTACATTATACATATATAACCAAACACTGACGTTTGTAAAACACGGTTCATGACTTAACAAGAGTGAACCTAGCCACTCTTTCCCTTCTGTTCATATAATGCATATTAATCGTTAGAATGACATGGATTATTCAGTTTGTGCTCATCACTCAGATAATATACTATTATAATGTAGTAGCTCAGAGCTATTCATGAAGAATGTTAATGCTTAGTAATTCTGCATTAAAATACAATATTAATTAATGGACCTTTGAGACAAAATCAGTGTAACAATTTGATAAAATAAAACACATAAGAATGCAGTGTTTTGGCAATCTTCTTGCCATTATCAATGTGTTACAAAGATAGATACAGTATACAATGAAGCACCAATTAACAAAAAGATAGCATCTACTTCTGAGGCAGAGGCACAGAATATGAGATTAAGAAACAGAAACCCAATCGCACGCCCAAGTAAAGCGGGTATAACAAAATGTCTGAAGATAGAAAGGAAGAGAGAGAGAGAGAGAAAGAGGGGGGGAGTCGGGGAGAGAGATAGACAAATAGTAGGATGGATGGATGGATGGATGGATGGATGGATGGATGGATGGATGGATGGATAGATGGATGTGGTAATATTGATAATATTGAAAGAATGGAAAAACGAATAGGACTGACAATGCTGGTTGAGTTGGTTTTTCAAAAGGAATATAATATTTTGAATTTAGAATATAGTTTGGAACATATGATATAATCAGATGATGGGTTAGGAAAAACAATGACAGTTCTTGGCAAAGTTGGTGGGATGTAGAGGAAACATAAGACAACAGATAAGGTGAACATTTGCATTGGAGAATATCGCTGATGTGCCCCTTGAAGAGGAACAGATTATCTCCAGGGACCAGTCAAGATGGAGTATAATTATCAAAGCCACAGAATTATTGGGTTTTGTTACTTCACTGCAAGAGAACCTGTTTGGTCTGGTGGTTAAGGCACTAGGCTAGAAACCAGGAGACTGTGAATTCTAGGTCCACCTTAGGCATAAAAAGCCAGCTAAGTGACTCTCTCTCTCAACACAAAGGCAGTGGTGAAATATAAAATTTGTTTCTACTGGTTCTGTGGGTGTGGCTTGGTGGTGGTAGGTAATGTGACTGGGTGGGCGTGGCCAATTTTTTTTTTACTTTTAAAAGCATTTTTTCTACAACCTCTTCACACGAAGAGGTTGTAAAAAAATGATTTTAAAAGGCTCTGATGACCTCAGCTGAGATGCCTGATCGCCAAAGGCTTTTGTTATCTTTTAAAAGCATTTTTTTGCCTTTAAAAAAAAAGCCTCTGACGATCAGGCAATTCAGCTGGGATTGTCAGAGCCTTTTAAAAGCATTCTTTCTACAACCTCTTCGGCCTAAGAGGTTGTAGAAAAAATGCTTTTAAAAGGCTCTGACGATCCAAGCTGAGCCACGTGATCATCAGAACCTTTTTTTTTACTTTTAAAAGTATTTTTTGGCCGAAGAAAAAATGCTTTTAAAAGTAAAAAAATAAACCCTCTGATGATCGCGCTGCTCAGCTGGGCATGGTGAGGGAGGGATTTTTGCTACCGGTTCTCTGAACCACCCGCCACCATCGGGCGATCCGGTCCAAACCGGAAGCATTTCACCCCTGCCCAAAGGGTTGTTGTGAAAAAAAAAAATAAGAGGAGGAAAGAGCATTAGATATGTTCACCATCTTGAGTTATTTATAAAAAGTAATAAAGGTGGGATTTAAAAAAAGTTTTTTTAAAACATAAATAAATTATGCTTTGGTGCAAGTTTTGAGGGCAGAAAGTTAAAAGTATGTATTTCCATTCTGGTAAGTTTATGTGTGTACACGTACAATATCTCTCAATATATGATTTAATAGCATACTAAAAAGCAGAGACATCACCCTGCCAACAAAGGTGCCTATAGTCAAAGCTATGGTTTTCCCAGTTGCAACGTATGGCTGTGAAAGTTGGACCGTAAGAAAGGCTGAGCACCAAAGAATTGAGGCCTTTGAACTCTGGTGCTGGAGAAGACTCCTGTGAGTCCCTTGGACTGCAAGGAGGTCAAACCGGTCAGTCCTAGAGGACTGCTCTTTACAAGGCCAGATCCTGAAGATGAAACTCAAATGCTTTGGCCACCTAATGAGAAGGAAGGACTCACTGGAGAAGAGCCTAATGCTGGGAAAGATTGAGGGCAAAAGAAGAACGGGACGATAGAGAATGAGGTGACTGGATGGAGTCACTGAAGCAGTCGGCATGAGCTTAAATGGACTCCAGAGGATGGTAGAGGATAGGAAGGCCTGGAGGAATGTTGTCCATGGGGTCACGATGGGTCGGACACGACTTTGCAACTAACAACAATAACATAATTTAAACTAAAAACTGATATTGGTATAAATATGAAAAGCTGATATTATTATCTTACTTATGCAACAAATGATAACATTTCCTGTTCAGAAGCATGATAGATCAGAATTTTTAGCTTCAGATTCCAATTAGAGAAAATCGTAGCCTGATGACCTGAATTCCATTTCTTGCATATTTTGGCAGCAAAACTACAACAAATTAAACTTGGCCACCTGTTTATTTTTCAAACATGCACCGAAAATAAATGCACAGCATCCATGAGCTGGCTCCAAGAACAGAAATTGCAAACACAATCGCCTGAAAACCACATTTTTCAGCTCACAGATTTCACAATTAACACACTTGCCCCATGCGTGGCTAAAAATGATCCCACGTGTAACATATAATGAAAACTGCAAGAAGAAACCTCTTCTCCTTCATTGAGGCTGAAGCTGGATAATTGCTTAACAACGCATGGCAAGAAAACCCAGCAGCTTTTGAGAAGACAAGCATATCCAATTGACGCTACACTGGGGAACTATTCAATTAGATTTGGCTGGTATTCAAACACACCTCGCTTTGCAGGTTCCCATCCCAGGCTCTCACTTTTCTTCTGTGCTTTCAAAAGCAGAGAGCTGGATGGAAATAAACAAGGGTAAATATTGTCTTGGCCTCTACAGTTTAAAATGAATTAACTAGTTGCGCTATAATTTGTTTCCCACCACGGAGGTTAACTGTCTGACATTTTGCAGGAAGACAGAGAGAAAGGTGTTCTTTGGTCTAATCTACATTTCATAGCAGTTGAAAACATAGTATATAGATAATGGCTCCGAGCTGTTTTGGCAGACTCCTGAGTTGGTTGCATTCACAAATACGTTTCTTTTAACAAGGAAGCTTAGGCTCTGTAGAATAGTTTGCAAATCAATAAAAATAAAGTTGATCAATTTTTAAAATGGGGTTTGTGGATTAAGGCACAATTGGATAGAATAGAATAGAATTTTTTATTGGCCAAGAGTAATCAGACACATTTGTCTTGGTGCATATTGTCTTGGCACATAGTGTAAACCGCCCTGAGTCTTTGGAGAAGGGCGGGATATAAATGCAAATAAAAAAAAATGTTCTCAGTGTACATAAAAGCAAAGATACGGTCATCAAGGTACAACAGTTACTGATGATAGTCAAAGGGTACAAATTTAACACTTAATGATGCAACAATTAATGATAGTCATAGGATACAAATAAGCAATTAGGAAACAATCAATATCAATATAAGGATACAAGCAACAAAGCTATAATCATACAGTCATAAGTGGAAGGAGATGGTTGATGGGAATGATGAGAAGATTAATAGTAGTGCAGACTTAATGAATAGTTGGACAGTGTTGAGGGAATTATTTGTTTAGCAGAGTGATGGCATTCAGGAAAAAACTGTTCTTGTATCTAGTTGTTCTGGTGTGCAGTGCTCTATAGTGTTGTTCTGAGGGTAGAAGTTGAAACAATTTATGTCCAGGATGTGAAGGGTCTGTAAATATTTTCACAGCCCTCTTTTTGACGAATGCAATATACAGGTCCTCAATGGGTTCGTATATCACATTAAACCATAAATCAAAGCAGTTACAATGTATCCCAGTGCCATGCGAAAGAACTTATCATTTCCTGAAGAAGAACTTATATGAATAGAATAGAATAGAATTCTTTATTGGCCAAGTGTGATTGGACACACAAGGAACTTGTCTTTGGTGTATTTGGTCTCAGTATACATAAGAAGAATAAAATACATTCATCGAGAATAAAAAGATACAGCACTTAGTGATAGTCAAGGTTACTAATAAGCTCTCAAATCCGACTAGGAAACAAATAAAAACAATATAAATTGAACGATACAAGCAACATGGTTATAGTAATAAGTGGGAAGAGATAGATACTAGTAAAGATGAGAAGAATAGTAATACAGTCTTAGTAAATTATTTGACAGTGTTGTGGGAATTAGTTGTCAAGCAGAGTGATAGCGTTTGGGAAAAAACTGTCCTTGTGTCTAGTAGTTCTGGTGTGGAGTGCTTTATAGCATCTTTTTGAGGGTAGAAGTTGAAACTATTTATGTCCAGGATGTGAGGGGTCTGTAGATATTTTCACATTTTCACATATTTTCTCTTTTTGACTTGTACAGTATACAGGTCCTCAGTGGAAGGCAGGTTCCTAGCAATTGTTTTTTCTGCAATTCTAATTATCCATTGAAATCTGTATTTGTCTTGTCTGGTTGCAGAGCCAAACCAGACAGTTATAGAGGTGCAGATGACAGACTCAGTAATTCCTCTATAGAACTGGATCAGCAGCTCTTTGGGCAGTTTGAGCTTTCTGAGTTGGGTTAGGGTTAATAATGTAATGTTAAGTCTTAGACAGAACCAACCTTGGTTTCAAAACTACACAGGATCAGAATTCAGTTATAGCTACACAGTTCAGTAGTTCTCTTCTCTTCAGTTCAGTGTTTATTAACTTCCTACAGAGTGGCAAAGAATCAGTGCTGGAGGGAAGAGTAATATATAACTTTGGGAAAGGTCTGGATATTCAGATAGTTCAACCTGAAATTCTTCAGCGGGGAAGCCATTATTATGTACTTATTCTGCTTTCCATGTTCACATGTTGTACTAAGCCAGTTTTGTTGAAGAAGCTACATTTGATTGGCTTTGATCTCATCACAGACTTAATATAAACATCGCCATTAAGATCATGGTTTAGTCCAATACGTGCGCTAGTTTACTGAGATGATTTTGAAGGAGGGTACATGGATGGAACAGATTTAACCATTCCCACCTTCCAGTTTTCCTTTCTAAAGTTATTAATAGTATATGCTTTATCACTGAGCAGTTTTCACTAAGCCCAAAGGTGATTAAGCCTACTATCATATCCAAAATAAGACCATGAGTTAATTGTGCCTCTCAATCCTGCTTCATCCTTGTGGGTTGTTTAAGGATTACTGAGTCTCCCTGTGCTATTGGGACTTGGAGCGGATGGTTTCCTTGCTTGAAACTTTGAAATAAAAATAAAAAATACAAGGTTGGAGTAGTTATTAAATGGGTCACTCTGCTCTAGGATGTCTAGTGTTTCAATCTGTTTTTCCCCTCTCCCCCTTCACAGGCAAGTGTGTATGTGTGGAGATGGAATGAAAATCAAATTTTGGAGAAATTCACTTTTTCTCCACCCAGCCTCAACTAAAAGCTACCCTACTGCGGTTACAAAAATACAGGTTGACCACTAGTTGGCAATAAAGAGTTACAATTTTCTGTATCCTTTTGCTGCTGTTGACATCTAGAGGCTACCTGGATGTTTGAAACTCTACTTAAACTCTAATCAAGCCACTGTTTTTAATTTTTCTAAACAGTAAAAGTGAGGTGTTGTTGGGATTATTTTTTTTTGAACTATGGTGTTATGAGACTACTGGCTCACATTAAATGTGACAGTAAGCCTCAATTGGCCCTATTTTGCCATATTATTCTGATGTTCCAAAAGCAAGGATGTCCCTATTTATGAATACTGCCAGCCAAGTTTTTCTGAGACTTGCAACCTGATTTAATGGATCAATAATTTGTCATTAGTGCATATATCGAACACTTCAGGGGTGGAATGCTGCCGGTTTAACAACTGGTTCAGTGAATATGCGCTTTGTGCACGCACATGCACTTTGCACGCGTGTGTGCCTAAGACGCTTGCACACACAGCACTGAAAATGGAGCATTTAGAAGCTCAGCTGCTTACCTTCAAAGTCAGCAATGGTAAGGAGAACACCAAGGGTGGGGGGGAATCAGCTGTGCTGTGCGATTGAGAGGAGCTACAAAGCAGGAAATAAAGGACAGGATAGAGTGGGGAGGATGGGCAGGGCCAACTAATCATCAGTGCTACCGATTCGCCTGAACCGGTTTGAACCGGCTGAATACCACCTGCAGAACACTTCAGATTTTCAAACTGGAAAAAAAAATGCATAGAATCGAACTGCAAAGTATGAAAAGAGTTTTATTGTTCTTGTGCCTAATATATTTGGTTCTCTGTAGAGCAGAGGAGGGAAGGCAGTAGCCCTGAAATTTTTGGACATTTATTTTCTCTCATCAAAAGGAATTGGGAGGTCACAAATGGCTGTCACGTCTCTCCTGTTCCACTTTAACCCTAAAGTGACAGCTGCATTTATGTTTCCTGTAACACAGTGGTCACCAACTGGTGGTCCGTGGACCACTGGTGGTCTGTGAGAAAATTTTGGTGGTCCTCAGAAAAATATTTGCATTTTTGCATTTTTTATATTGCATTAAGTCAGGGATCCTCAAACTATGGCCCCTGTGCCGGATATGGCCTGCCAAAGTAATTAATCCTGCATGCTGATGGGATGGGGTCCTTCAGGCATTTAGCCTGGCTGCCTGTTTAGTAGCTCCAGCTTCTCTCTCTCTCCTTGGGAGTCCAGGGGCTTCAGTCAGCAATACATGAAACTTCAGCTGGATTCCTCGAGAGACAGAGTTTGCAGGGGGAGGGGGGGCGCATTTAGCGCCTGGGCTGGCTACTAAGCAAATGTTCATTCTTGGTCGTATTTGAGATTTCTAGCTGCAATGGACAGCAAAGCTAGGGTTGACTCCGGGTGCTTCTCTTTGCTAACAGGCGGCCACGCTAAGTGCCTGAAGGACCCTGTCCCATCACTAATTCATATTAGTGGTCCGCGGGATTTAAAGTTATGAATTTAGTGGTCCCTGAGGTCTGAAAGGTTGGTGACCCCTGCTCTAACACAGTAGCCAAAGGTGACAAGACTGAAAAAGTTACCACAGGGGAGAGTATCAGCTGGCCGGTACATTGAGGAATGTGGCTGTCCAATTCAGTGATAATAAAAAATGATGTTCCACCATACATTTAATTTTTATATGGAAGGTTATTATTTTTTACCTGACTTTGATTATATAAACCATGGTTTAACCCAATTTTGTGGTTCAGCAGTAATCCATGAAGTAAACATGTAGGCAAGAACATTGTACACAGAAACATGGTTGGATAGTTTGTGGTTGAATGTGTCTTGCAAACATACCCTAAAAGTGGGATGAACATCAGGCAGTTAAAAACCTTCACTTTACAATTGGCTCTAAAACAGGGGTCTCCAACCTTGGTCTCTTTAAGACTTGTGGACTTCAACTCCCAGAGTTCCTCAGCCAGCTTTGCTGGCTGAGGGACACTGGGAGTTGAAGTCCACAAGTCTTAAAGGGACCAAGGTTGGAGACCCCTGCTCTAAAATACTGTTTTCTGTTGCCAAAATATGAAAACAATGGACTCTAGATGTGGGTTACCAAGTTGTACAATTAATCTTGCTGTCGGGATTTGGGAAAGCTGGGATATCCAGCAAAAGCTGAAGGACCACATGATTCTTAGGTTTGATTTAAATGTTTGGGGCATTAAGCTCATGATTTATGTATGTTTAAAAGTTACTTTCATTCTTAAGCTGAGGATTTGACTTTTTATTCAAGATGGATCCTCATATATTCAAATTTTCAAATTATCCTAAGCCATGATGTGTTCATCTTTGGTTTAAGGAATACATATTATTTGATTGGATTCATAGAACACAGTTAACATATAAATATGGGTTTATGGGGGTCTTGATGCATATAAAATACTGTGATAAACTAGCAATCGACATTATATCTCAGTGCAATGTATTAATTCATATAAGTTACATATAAGTTACAGTTTCTTACGCATTCACATTTGTGAACCGATAGGGAGGGTAAGTGAATACCAACCCTGGATACACAACCTTCTTCTCAAGCAGGGTGTCAACCCTGAAGCCATTTTGGATTATCTTCAGGGCTGCCACAGCTACACTGGTTGGAGCTGTGGGAACGGGAATAGAGATGGCTGGTGACTTATAGTCAAAACAAAATTATTTCTCCTGGGAACCAAGGACGTTTTCACCAGGTGTTGGGGCAACGTGGACTGAAACCAACTGGGGTTAGGATGTGACTGGATTGAACCATGTGATGAATATGTGGACTGGGGGAAAGAACTTTGATTTTTAATTTGGGTGGGGAAAACTGCAGGACCTTCAGAGTCGGGTTTTCACCAGATATGCCAATATGACATGCCTAATTAATCTGTACTTTGAGGAACACCTAGGCCAGGGGTGAAATCCAGCAGGTTCTGACAGGTTCTGGAGAACCGGTAGTGGAATTTTTGAGTAGTTCAGAGAACCAGCAAATACCACCTCTGGCTGGTCCCAGAGTGGGGTGGAAATGGGGATTTTGCAATATCCTTTGGCTAGGAGTGGGGAGGGAATGGGGATTTTGCAGTATTCTTCCCCTGCCATGCCCACCAAGCCACGCCCACCAAGAGACACCATGCCCACCAAGCCACACCACACCTACCAAGCCACGCCCACAGAACCGGTAGTAAAAAAAAAATTGGATTTCACCACTGACCTAGGCCTCAATGGTTTGATTGCATTGGGTCTGTTACTTGGAACCCTGACACAGGGATCATATCATTTTATAATCCAAAATGGCCAGAGATAGAAGAACCCTCAATTCTGCACCCAGAATTTCTCAAGACATAATGGGAAGCATTAGTGGTTAAAAGGAAAACCAGGCCACCAAAGAACACCGTGGCTGGACACCATCTTAGCTGACACCAACAGAGCATAGAACAACTCAAAAACATAGTGCAATATTGGAAGACGTGGAGAGACCAGGCCTATAGGATTGCCAAGGGTCAGACACAGCTGGATGACATCTTTATCAACTGGAAGCTGACTTTGCTTCCTGAGTGAAATTTCTTCCTGAGGAAAATTGGCATCTTAAACCTCCCCATACAATTGGCAGAGAGGCACTGAGGAAATTGGGTTGGCAATCTAAAGCAACACCTCAAAGTGCAGCTTTTAATCCAATTTGTCACATTAAAGGAAGACAAGACAGTGGCTGGAAAAGCAAGTGTTGCTGATAGACATCAGGAGTGGGCAAAGAGAAGAGTTCCCCTATGTATTTGTCTCTTATAAGTGGCAACAGCTCTTCGTTCTCTCTCATCTTAGAATCATCATAGCTTCCTAGAAAACTCATCTGTGAGATGAGCCACAAGAACAAGTAGGCAGGCACACATCCAGAAGCCAACCAGTCAAACTTCCCTGTACAAGAAGTAACCAAAATAGCTTCCCCATAGGCTTTGGCTTGCAGCCACATGTATTCACAAATATGCTATTTTTTTAAAGTGAAAGGTTTCTTTAAATTATCACAGCAATAGCTGTCGTTAAACTGTCACTTCTTGAATTGGTGTAACTTAGTTTGGAAGCCTTCTGAGATGGTAACCATCATGCAAGGAGGCGCTTCCTTGATGTATCCCAAATCTGTTACCTCAATGATGTCTGTTTATCTGTTTCTGTCATGCCCATCTTTTATCTCCTATCACCAAATTAAGAAGGCTGTGGCAGATGCTCTTCTCGAACAAAGCAGATGATCTTTGATCAACTGTGGTTGCCCCTAGAGCGCTGCACACCAGAACAACTAGACAAATAATGCTAAACAAATAATTCCCTCAACACTGTCAAACGATTTACTAAGTCTGCACTACTATTAAACTTCTCATCGTTCCCATCAACCATCTCCTTCCACTTATGACTGTATGACTGTAACTTTGTTGCTTGTGTCCTTACAATTTATATTGATATTGTTTCCTGATTGCTTATTTGTACCCTATGACTATCATTGTTGTACCTTATGATTCTTGATGAACATAACTTTTCTTTTATGTACACTGAGAACATATGCACCAAGACAAATTCCTTGTGTGTCCAATCACACTTGGCCAATAAAAAATTCTATTCTAGTCTATTCTATTCTATTCTATTCTATTCTATTCTATTTTATTCTATTCTATTCTATCTTCTTTCCTCTAGCTAAGGACAGGTTCACCCATAATTCTAAGACAAGGTTTTAGTTTTTTTTTTGGCAGTTGAACAAATCACAGTAAAAGCATGCATAATGCTAAGGCACAGTGGGTGGGTTTTCACATTACACCATGCAAATCTCATTAAGGCTAAGCGTTACCAAGTCCGTTTTAGTGGTAGGATGCTCAGATGGAAAGTCAAGTCTCTAGTATCTTTTATAGCAGTGTAAAAGATGGCATACATCAGCAACTGTAACAGAATCTTGCTGTCAGCCCTAAAGACATCTTTTTTTCAGCATCTAGAAGGGCTGCCACAGCCAGGACGTTTGGATCTGTGAGAACATAAGGGGGGGTGGTATCTTCAGGCCTGCCATTTTGGGAGCATCTTCAGGGTTGCCACAGCCAGCCCAGCTGAAGCTGTGAGAACTTAAAGGATAGAGATAGCTGAGGGTATGTAGCCAAAACAACATTCTTTCCTGTGGGAGCCAAGGATGTTCTACCAGCCAAGATGGTGGCTGCGACCTGGTTGGACCATGTGACATATGTGTGATCTGAGGGGAAGAATGTTCGGGTTTGATTTGGGTAGGGAAAACTTCAGGTCCTCCAGAGTTAGGTTTTCCCCAGATGTGCCAATATGATATGCCTAATAAATCTATACTTTGAGGAATATGCCTGACTTGGAGTTTTGATTCCATTGGGTGCGTTAACTGGAACCCTGACACTTGCTTTTACACAATTTTGGCAAAGGCAGGACCCAATTAAGCAAGTTTTCCCTAACTATGATTTATTTATAAATCACAGTTGGGTCATAATATACGAAATCAAAATCAAAGATATCGTGTTAAGTTTGTCTCATATTTAACATACATAACTGCTAGGTCATATTTAAGTAGTTGTTCACTAGGATTACTAGCAAGCAACCACTTAAGAGCCATTAGTGTGCTGCAGCTGCCAAACAAAAAACCCAATGCAATCTGGGTTACATTAACAGAGGGTGTATCAACATTCACATGAAGTATTTGTTGTGATACAGGCCCAAGTAGATAGTAAGAAACTCAGTCCGTGAAAAAACAAACAAGCTTTATTTGAACAGCTGAGAATTACTTCATTCCCAGCATTGTTCAACTCAAATTAAAACAAATGCCTCCCAACACAAATTCCTCAGTTCTCTCGCAAACCTGGTCCAAATAGGCAAACTGCCAAAGGCCTTTCTTGGCAAACGTTCACAAGTCACAAAAATAAAGGCAAGACGTAGACGAAGCAGAAAACGAAGCAGAAGATGAAGCAGAAGACAAAGCTACCAATGTTGTTTTCCAGCAAAGCTCAAACGCCGGTGCTGGTCTGTTTTAAGCCTTATGGGAGGGGCCAATCATCTTTTGGCCCTACTCCTGAGTCGTCCTCTTTGCTTGAGCTGCTCTTGCCTTCTGGCAGCTCTTCTCATGCTTGCATTAGGAACAAACTCCTCCTGTTCCTCTGCCTCACTACTGTTAGTCTCTGGAGGCTCTGGAGTCGGCACCTCACTTCCCGATGGCCCTGGCCTCACCTCAGCCTCATCGCTGTCCGACTCCGTTGCTAGCTCCGTAGGCTGCTGACGGACCACAGCAGCATTATATTGCACTGGTGAGTCCACACTTGGAATGCTGCATCCAGTTTTGGTCCCCACGATACAAAAAAGATGTTAAGACCCTAGAAAAAGTGCAGAGAAAAGCAACAAAGATGATTAAGGGACTGGAGACTAAACATATGAAGAACAGTTGCAGGAAACGGGAATGTCTAGTCTAATGAAGAGAAGGATTAAGGGTGAAATGATAACAGCCTTCCAGCACTTGAAGGGCTGTTATAGAGAAGAGAGGGTTGACTTTTTCTCCAAAGCACCTGAAGGCAGGACAAGAAGTAACAGATGGACACTTATCAAAGAGAGATCCAACCTAGGACCGGGAAATTTCTTGACAGTGACAGCAATTAATCAGTGGAACAGGTTGCCTCCAGAAGTTGTGGGAGCTCCATCACTGGAGGATTTTAAAAAGAGATTGGACAGCCATTTGCCTGAAATAGTAGATGGTCTCTTGCTTGAGTAGGGAGTTGGACTAGAATAACTCCAGGGTCCCTTCCAACTCTGTTAAGTGTCAGACTGATTTGTACCAAACCAAGCGAGAGCTTCTAACTCCTCAAGTAGGATAAGAAATACTCTCTTTCAAAGATTTCATTGGCATCATCAAAATAAAACAAGATGGAGTTGGAATGGCAAATGGTCAACAGCAAACGTGTCTGGGGGGAGGGGAATCAAATAATTCAAGAGGGCGGCCTTGATCACACAATCAAAGGCTTGTCCCTTTTCAAAAATGTATATGTAGTTGGGGGTGACTTCTTTACCCCTGATTAGGAGTCTTGTTTTGGCCCATGAATCCTGCTTTTGGTCTAGGAGAATTTCAGCTTCCTGTACATTTCTACATCAGTAATGGTAAAGGTAACGGTTCCCCTTGCACATATGAGCTAGTCGTTCCCGACTCTAGGGGGCGGTGCTCATCTTCCTTTCAAAGCTGAAGAGCCAGTGCTGTCCGAAGACGTCTCCGTGGTCATTTGGCCAGCATGACTCGACACCAAAGGCACACAGAATGCTGTTACCTTCCCACCAAAGGTGGTCCCTATTTTCCTAATTGCATTTTTTATGTGCTTTCGAACTGCTAGGCTGGCAGAAGCTGGGACAAGTAACGGAAGCTCACCCTGTTACGCGGCACTAGGGATTCGAATCACTGAACTGCTGACTTTTCGATCGACAAGCTCAGCGCCTTAGCCACTGAGCCACCGCATCCCTTCTACATCAGTAGTGGGTTTCAATTTAGTTTGCTACCGGGTCGCTCATGTATGCGTGCAATGCTTCTGCAGAAGCATTTGGGCAGGTGGGCGGAGCCTCCCTCTGCCGCTACCGGTTCGCCCAATCCAGAACGAACTGGTAGGAACCCACCACTGTTCTACATGATGCCTAAGCTTCATTGTTCCCTCTGAAAAAAAAAACCCTCGGTGTGTTGAATCTGTAGCACAGAATATATTAAAAACAAAATCAGCAGGAAGTTGTGTCTGCTTCTCTCTTTTGGGATAGCAGAGAGAGTGTCATAATAGAAAAAAATGTTTGTCACTTGGTGTAAGTTGTAAACCAAATCAGCTGCGCACAGCGTATAAATCAATGCATTTGCTTGAGGATTAGAAATGATTTCTTTGTTTTCTCAGCCACGACGACGATTTTTTGGGGGGAAAAATGCAAGCAACATGGCACCATGACTAATTTCTTTCTTATAGCTTTTGCTTGACCAATTCCCACCTGTGTTCCCATCAGTTAGTGTACAGAACTGACAATTGCAACAGGGTATTGATCAATTGTTGAGCCACTTCTCGACAAGGGTGATTATTTGGAATGCAAAGTGGGAGGGGGGGGAGATAAGATCTCCAAAGACAAAAATCTGTTTAAATAGTACGAGAAAAGGAACAGAGAAAAGGCTGTTGTCAACCATGGTCAATACAATTCTGGCTAACTTTATGCAACATCCTTCATTTGTCACCCAAGGTGCTCAGATTGGAAAAGGAAACTTCTCTCATTTGACAGAAAGTCAGTGAAATCATTCAATACAAAGATAGTTCATGTTTCATTAGGCTCCTTCCCCCCCCCCACCCCCTTTTCAGTAGACCAAACAACAACTGCAAAAATTTGGCCATTTTTCATTATGCTGGGTACATATAACAGTAATTTATAAAGTGCTACAAGGTCCACTTATATTGCCATGGCAATATAGTTTGGGGGGCACTGGTTTCACTTCTTTATTTTTTTTTCATTCTGACTTACTGTAAGAAACCTGGGAATTTAGCCATCAACAGAATAACTAAAGGAGCGAGAGATAAGTACCTTGATCCAGGGGTGAAATCCAGCAGGTTCTGACAGGTTCTGCAGAACCGGTAGCGGATATTTTGAGTAGTTCGGAGAACTGATAGCGGAAATTTTGAGTAGTGCAGAGAACCGGCAAATGCCATCTCTGGCTGGCCCCAGAGTGGGCTGGGAATGGAGATTTTGCAGTATCCTTCCCCTGCCACACCTACCAAGCCATGCCCACCAAACCACCCCATGCCCAACAAGCCACGCCCACAGAACCAGTAGTAAAAAAAAATGGATTTCACCCCTGCCTTGATCCATACATTAAACATATGGCCCACTGGGAGGCCCATATTAATTCAACATACCTCATGTGTGGCCAGAATTTGAAAACAATGTTTAATACAGCACAGTTTTGGACTAAAACGCACCGACTGATATTGGCATACCTGGGCCTGATTGGGGTAGATTGCAGGGGGTGACACAAAAATACAATTTTATGTCATTTTATTCTATTTTAAATATTTATGTATTAAATTATATTGTATTTTATCCTATAACTATTATATTTTACCCTACTCTTATTTTAAATTATTTGTATAGGATTTTATTGGTAATACTTGTTTAAACCTTGTACTTGGTTATGGCCTATATAGTAGTGGTGAAATCCCCCCAGTTCTATCCAGCTCGCCGAACTGGCAGCACCAGGGCAAGAGGCTCCTCACACCTGCTGGGATGTCATTACATCCCATTTTTTTACCATCTGAGTGTGCTCTCGTTCCCGAACTGGTAGTGGAGGTAAGTGGATTTCACTGCTGCTATATAGGCTAATCAATAAAGCTAATCTAATCTAATCTAATCTAATCTAATCTAATCTAATCTCACTAACAGAAGGGACCTTGGAGATCTTCTAGCCCAACCCCCTGCTCAGGCTGGAAATCTTATACCAACAGCAACTTCCTGCTTCTTCATTTTTAAGAGACAATTTGATGTAAAAATTTACTAACTTTGATGTTGATTAAAAATATAAACCACAATTGAAATAAAAGTGAGAAAGGGACAAGTGTTTCAACTTCGCGATTTGTATTTCTGTTGTTGTTGTTAGTTGCGAAGTAATGTCCGACCCATCGTGACCTCATGGACAACGTTCCTCCAGGCCTTCCTGTCCTCTACCATCCTCTGGAGTCCATTTAAGCTGACACCTACTACTTCAGTGACTCTATCCAGCCACCTCATTTTCGTCGCCCCCTTCTTCTTTTTATTTATTTTTATTTATTTATTTATTTTTGTCAAAACAATATACATAAGCATCACACAAAATGGTTATATAGTATATAAACATATATATGAGGAAATATGAGGAAGTATAAGCATATATGTATAAGAATAAAAAAACAATAGGACAGGAACGATAGGCACCTTTGTGCTCTTATGCACGTCCCTTATAGTCCTCTTAGGAATGGGGTAAAGTCAATAGTAGAAAATTTTTGGTTAAAGCTTTTGGGATTATGAGAAGAGACCACAGAGTCAGGTAATGTGTTCCAAGCACCGATAACTCTGTTACAGAAGTCATATTTTCTGCAATCTAGATTGAAGCGGTTAACATTAAGTTTAAATCTATTGGTTGCTCTTGTATTATTGCAATTAAAGCTGAAGTAGTCTTTAACAGGAAGGACATTACAATAGATGATTCTATGAGTTAAACTTAGGTCTTGTCGAAGGCGACGGAGTTCTAAGTTTTCTAAACCTAGGATTTCAAGTCTGGTGGGATAAGGTATTTTGTTGTTTTCAGAGGAGTGGAGAACTCTTCTTGTAAAATATTTCTGGACACGTTCAATTGTATTGATGTCAGAAATGTGGTGTGGGTTCCAGACAGGTGAGCTGTATTCAAGGATTGGCCTAGCAAATGTTTTATATGCTCTGGTTAGTAGTGTAGTGTTTTTGGAAAAGAAGCTACAATTTTTCTCTCAAACAAACAGGAAGCACAGGTGAAGCTAAGCAAGATCACATCAAATACCTGTACAATTAGCACAGGGCCCCCCCAAGGCTGTGTGCTCTCCCCACTTCTCTTCTCTCTGTATACAATGACTGCATCTCCAACGATCCATCTGTTAAAGTTCGCAGATGACACAACAGTGATTGGTCTCATTCGAGACAATGACGAATCCGCATATAGATGAGAGGTCGAACGACTAGCCTTGTGGTGCAACCAAAATAATCTGGAACTGAACACACTCAAAACCGTAGAAATGGTGGTAGACTTTAGGAGAAACCCTTCCATACTTCCACCTCTCACAATACTAGACAACACAGTATCAACAGTAGAAACCTTTAAATTTCTAGCTTCTATCATATCGCAAGATCTAAAATGGACAGCTAACATCAAAAACATCATCAAAAAAGGACAACAAAGAATGTTCTTTCTGCGCCAACTCAGTAAGCTCAAACTGCCCAAGGAGCTGCTGATTCAGTTCTACAGAGGAATTATTGAGTCTGTCATTTGCACCTCTATAACTGTCTGGTTCAGTTCTGCAACCCAACAAGAAAGACACAGACTTCAGAGGATAATTAGAACTGCAGAAAAAATAATTGCTACCAACTTGCCTTCCACTGAGGACCTGTATACTGCACGAATCAAGAAGAGGGCCGTGAAAATATTTACAGATCCCTCACATCCAGGACATAAACTGTTCAACTCCTACCCTCAAAATGACGCTATAGAGCACTGCACAACAGAACAACTAGACACAAGAACATTTTTTTCCCGAAGGCCATCACTCTGCTAAACAAATAATTCCCTCAACACTGTCAAACTATTTACCAAATCTGCACTACTATCAATCTTCTCATAGTTCCCATTACCAATCTCTTTCCACTTATGACTGTATGACTGTAACTTTGTTGCTGGCAATCCTTATGATTTATATTGATATATTGACCATCATTTGTGTTGTAAATGTTGTACCTTGATGAACGTATCTTTTCTTTTATGTACACTGGGAGCATATGCACCAAGACAAATTCCTTGTGTGTCCAATCACACTTGGCCAATAAAAATTCTATTCTAATCTTTCCCAGCATTAGGCTCTTCTCCATTGAGTCCTTCCTTCTCATTAAGTGGCCAAAGTATTTCAGTTTCATCTTCAGGATCTGGCCTTCTAAAGAGCAGTCAGGGTTGATCTCCTCTAGAACTCCTCTAGGACTTATTTGTTCGCCTTGCAGTCCAAGGGACTTGCAGGAGTCTTCTCCAGCACTAGAGTTCAAAGGCCTCAATTTTTTGGCGCTCAGCCTTTCTTATGGTACAACTTTCACAGCCATACATTGCAACTGGGAAAACCATAGCCTTGACTATACACACTTTTGTTTTCAGGGTGATATCTCTTTTTTTTAGTACGCTGTCTAGATTTGCCATAGCTTTCCTCCCCAGGAGCAAGTGTCTTTTAATTTCTTGGCTGCAGTCCCCATCTGCAGTGATCTTGGAGCCCAGGAAAATAAAATCTGTCACTACCTCCATTTCCTCCCCATCTATCTGCCAGGAATTGAGAGGGCCGGGTGCCATGATCTTAGTTTTCTTAATGTTGAGTTTCAAGCCAACTTTTGCACTCTCCTTCTTCACCTGCATCAAGAGGTTCTTTAGTTCCTCTTCGCTTTCTGCCATTAGAGTGGTATCATCTGCATATCTGAGGTTGTTGATATTTCTCCCAGCAATCTTACTTCTAACTTTTGATTCATCTAGCCCCACCTTCCTCATGATGTGATCTACATATAAGTCAAATAGGCAGGGTGACAGTATACAGCCTTGCCGGACGCCTTTCCCAATTTTGAACCAATCAGTGTATTTCTGTAGTGTAGGTAAATAGAAATAACAATGAGTTCAACACTAATGGCCATTTAGATTGAAAGTCAGAATGCATTTAGTGGGGCATTAAATGCTGCCAAGCCTATAACTCCCTATGTGTGTTTATCTTTTTGAAGGCTGCAAAAATAATAATAATAAAAAAATAAAAATGCCTCCGCCAATCTCTCTAAAAGCACAATAGCAAGTTTCACATTGCATTACATGGTACATCTGTTGATGTGTTCGGTTAAGATTTCCAAGCAAATAATTTCTTTCTGAATCAAAGGATGAATAATTTGAATCTTTCATTCCAATCTCCTGCCTGTATTTAGGAACACACTAGACAGATTTACTTCATAATGCCAGTGGGGGCAAATCATGCCTTTTAAAAGCAAAATAAAAGCTTGACTTCCCCAGTAGAATTTGCTCAGAATGAAGAAAGGGAACGGGGTGGGTAAGAGCCTGCATTCTGAGTTATATAAAATTAGATGAGAATTTATTTTAAATTATTAATGGAGACAGATAACAGTCTACTGCATTATACATTTAGAATCCTGCTGTCAGGTAATAAAGAGGTAAGGAGGATGTATTAGCACACATTAACTGCAGATATGCACTAAGTGGAAAAGTAATTTTCTCTCTCTGTATTTATAGTTACAGAATATTGTGCATTTTACTTGGCTTGTATCCTGCGTCTGTGTTGGTCTCTAGTGCAGTCTGTACTAAGTTGGCTTGCATATTAAGCCTTGGCTTCTCCATCAGGTTTTGTTGATTAAACCATAATTGGTATCTATATATTGTTCAACTATCGTGCAACAATATATAGATCAATAGAGTGGTGTTTTCCATATCCGCAGATTCTCTATTGAGCAGGAGAAATTGATAATGTACAGCAGGGGTATCAAAACTCGGTTTCATTGAGGGCCGCATCAGGGTTGTGTTTGACCTCCGGGAGCCGGGGTGGGTGTCGCCAGCTTGACGTCACTTGTGTTGGGGGCGCCTGTGGTGGCCAGAGTGCTCTGCCAGTGAAAATGGGCTCCCAAGCTCTATTTTCAGCTGCGACGGCCTCCTGCAACCCTCTGCCAGTGAAAACGGAGCTCCATGTTTGCTGGCAGAGGTACCATAGGCCGGTCCTTCACTGTTTCCAGGGAGGCCCTGCAGGCAGATCTAAGCACCTCGTGAGCCAGATCTGGCCTTTGGGCCTTGAGTTTGACACCCTTGATGTACAGGCTCATCCAGGTAGCATATCTGAGGTAGAACCTGAAGCTCAGGAACCAGAAGGAGTGAAGCAAAAAATCTTTCAACGTGGAAATCCTTCTATTACTTCATAGAATATAATAATAATAATAACAGAGTTGGAAGGGACCTTGGAGGTCTTCTAGTCCAACCCCCTGACCAGGCAGGAAACCCTACACCACTTCAGACAAATGGTTATCCAACATTTTCTTAAAAATTTTCAGTGTTGGAGCATTTACAACTTCTGCAGGCAAGTTGTTCCACTGATTAATTGTTCTATCTGTCAGGAAATTTCTCCTGATATGATTCATACCTTCTTTGAGTCAGGGGGGAAGGGTACCAATATAAATGGCACTATCCAAACCTCTATAACTGTCTGGTTCAGTTCTGCAACCCAACAAGAAAGACACAGACTTCAGAGGATAATTAGAACTGCAGAAAAAATAATTGCTACCAAGTTGCCTTCCATTGAGGACCTGTATACTGCACGAATCAAGAAGAGGGCCGTGAAAATATTTACAGATCCCTCACATCCAGGACATAAACTGTTTCAACTCCTACCCTCAAAACGACGCTATAGAGCACTGCACATCAGAACAACAAGACACAAGAACAGTTTTTTCCCGAAGGCCATGACTCTGCTAAACAAATAATTCCCTCAACACTGTCAAACTATTTACTAAATCTGCACTACTATTAATCTTCTCATCGTTCCCATCACCAATCTCTTTCCACTTATGACTGTATGGCTGTAACTTTGTTGCTGGCAATCCTTATGATTTATATTGATATACTGACCATCATTTGTGTTGTAAATGTTGTACCTTGATGAATGTATCTTTTCTTTAATGTACACTGAGAGCATATGCACCAAGACAAATTCCTTGTGTGTCCAATCACACTTGGCCAATAAAAAATTCATTCAAACAATTACCCTTACTATATCCTACAACATCTTGAATCTCCAAAGACCTACTTTGTAGGTCCTGTTTGTAGACTTTAGTTCAGCATTCAATTACCATCATTCCAGACACTCTTCTAACTAAGCTAAACCAGCTACAGGTACCTGAACACACTTGTAAGTGGATCTTAAGCTTCCTAACAAATAGGAAGCAGTAGGTGAAGCTAAGCAGAATCACATCAGATACCTGTACAATTAGTACATGGGCTCCCACTCTTGCACGCGGCACACTCTCTCAAAACAATTCTCCTGTGTGGAGCACATTTGTGTCATAATCGTGTCTCACCACACTGTAGTGAGCCTTGATGAATCGTCATGTCAAATACAATACGTCTCATCACACGCAACGGATCATCTCGGCATCGATCGAATATGGAGATTTACAGATTAGTCTTCAAATATCGAAAAGAAGGACATGTAGAAGGATACTTTTTGAGAGAGGACAGAATTTACAAAAGAAGGACTGTCTTCCCTGAAGGAAGACGATTGGTCACCTTAAAAATATTGAACAGAATGGGATGTCTTTTTGACTCTAATGTATGAAGGAAAAGGATGCTGATGCATTCTCATCTATTCCTAAATAAGTTTTGCATCTTTTTTCTATACTAATTTTGCTCCAAGGAATTAATTTTCCACCAAAATTAAATAACTCTGGTATAATCTGGAATTAACCCAGTTATATTTACTCAAAAGTTTGTAAGTTTTCTTTTTAATTGTGAAAAACAATCTGGCTAGTATTCAGCTTGGAATACTACATAATTTTTAGGTCAGTCTTTGCCCTGAGAAAGAAATTGTTTTAATATTTATAAAAAACAAAAAAACAAAACATTGGGCGGAGAAAAATCTGGCTTTCAAAATATATTCAATCTCTGCCTGCATGAAAACAAAACCTCCTCTCACTAATAATGCATATTATTAAGCAAGGAATATATACTCTTTGGATAATCAAGAGATAATTAGGGTGGGGTGGTTTGCAAGTTTTTTCTCTTTTTTTGCCATTTTCTCAATTTTCTGTGTAGTACGTCATGTACTGTATTATTTTGAACAGTCTGAATCTCCAGCTACAAAGGATCAGGGAGCAAAAATACCGCTTGAAACTCCCTTCCCATTTCTATTTTCATAGCAAAATTGGTGATCTGCTAGAGCTGTGATGGCGAACCTATGGTACACGTGCCACAGGTGGCACGCTTAGTCATATCAGTGGGCACACGAGCTCAGCTGATTTTTTGGGCCTTCTAGGCCCACCAGAAGTAGGGAAACAGGTTGTTTCCTGCCTCTGGAGGGCCTTGGACTGGGGAGGCCCATTTTTTTCTCTCACCTGGCTCCAGAGCCTTTCTAGGAGTCTGGGGAGGGCGAAAACAGCCTTCCCCACCCCCCCAGAGGCCCTCCGGAGTCCGAAAATGGCCCATTTGCCAACTTCTGGACCCTCCCCAGACTCCTAGAAAGGCTCTGGAGCCAGGTGAGAGAGAAAAATAGGCCTACTGGGCCATTGCGTGCCAGGAGCGGGGGCGCAGGGGGAAGCATGTGTGCATGTGTGCATGCATGGGGGCAGGGGGCATAGAATGCCTCAAAGTGCAGCTTTGGGTGTGGGCATGCGTGCGCACAACCCCCCGCTCCCATCCTGGCATGCCATGGCAAAAAGGTTAGCCATCACTGTACTAGAGTCTACAAAATTGTGCACCAAGGTGCCTGGGCTAAAAACTTTGGATATGCAACAGAATTAGATAAATGGCAGAAACTATGGAATAGAAATAGTCAATTGACTATGTCAACTGCATATAAAGACAATCCGTATAAAATGTTTTATAGATGGCATTTTGCACTGGCAAGATTGGCAAAAATGTATAAAGACAGATCTACTAAATGTTGGAAGTGTAATCAATCCCCTGGTTCACAATATCATGTGGTGGACATGCCCAAAAGCTAAAAAATATTGGACGAAAATATATCCTTGGTTGGAAAAAAGGACAAAGCAATATATAGACTTGAAACCAGACATATTTTTGTTGGGCATTCTACCAGAAAAATATGATAAAAAGATTATATATCTGATCTTGCATATATTAACTGCAACTAGAATTGCATTTGCACAACAATGGAAAAATGGTGCGATTCCATCTGAGATGAACGTAATTAAGAAAATATTAGAATGTGCAGAAATGGATAGTTTAACGCTTACCATTAAGGATAAAGAAGAAACTGAATATTTTTTGATATGGGATATATTCTATCAATGGCTAGACAACAGAAACAGAAGTTAGAAAGGAGGAGATATAAAAAGAGGAAATGTTAATGTGGAGAGTTGTTAAAAAAGATGAGGTTAAGTATTATCATTATTACTTTATTAATATTATGGTGATGAATACTACAACAAACATGTGGATTATGATTGTTTAAAAATAACTGTGCCCAGATCACACACCGTTTGATGGAAATTGAATGTTATATAAATAAATCAAATAAAACATGGGGGGGGGGAAATTACGCACCAAGGTTTTTACAATTTTTTTTTACTTAACATTCTTAACATATACAATTAACAAGACCATCTTTAAACAAAACATACTTAAACGTGAGAAAAAATAACAGAACCCCCAATAAAATGATACAAAGTAATAGAAAAGAAACAATCCCAAAGAAACAAAACCCTTGGGGGTTTTGGGATAGAGGTTTTTCAGAGGTTGACACCTTACTGAGTCCGGCATTAAAGAGAAAGCAAAGTGAGTGTGTAGAAATGAGATTTGCACTTTAGTGTCAGGATACTTTCAATGGAATCAGTCAGAAACAATTTTAGATCTGTGTGATTCCATGTTATTGACTCAGTTTGTGAGCAGAAGCCACCTTTCAGCTGGTTCAGGCCGGTTTGGGCGAACCAGTAGTGGCGACTGTCCCTCCCGTCCTCCCATCCCAGTGTAATGCTGTCCTATTTAGCCATGTTTTCAAGGCTGGGCACATGTGCGGAAGGCGTGCGTGCAAGCAAAGCGCATGCGCAGAAGGCCGAGTGCATGTGCAGAAGGCACATGCATGCACAAAGTAAACGTGCATGCACGGGGCGAACCAGTGATAAGAATATGTGAAACCCACCACTGCACATAACTGTACTATGATTCATCTGAAAATGGTGAGAAAGTAGAACTTTTGTTGTGTATGCCAAGATGTCGCTTTGTGGAGCTTATGTTCTTTTCCAATTTGTGGAATTCTCATCTCATTCTACCTTCTGGCTCCTGGGTTTCAATACTCAAAATTACAGGACAGATTATTTACACAACCTGAGTTGTTGGAAATAGAAGTAGAAACAAAGTTAAACAAAGGAAGAAAGAATGTGCAGAAGAGACCACTGGTGTTGTGTCTGTGCCCCCCAAGCCAGGGCCCCTGCCAGAAAGTGACTCGGAAAGTGAGGGGGAAGGGCCATCAGGACTTACCTCTGGAGCACCAGCTTCCCTGGCTCAGCTCCAGGAGTCAGAGGCAGGCCAGGTGGAGGAGATAATGAGGCCTCTGTCCCCTGACTCTTCCCCCCAGGCCACGCCTCCAGACCCGGCTGATGGCAATCAGGCCTGGCTGGACCCTAGGTTTCGTAGGCAGGAGAGGCGGGAACAACAGAAGCAAGGGTGGGGCAGGCCTAGGAAGTGCTGAGTCATGGAACCACACCCCACAGGATATAAAAGCAGCAAGGGCTGCTATACCCCTTCGTGGCAAGCAATTCAACTGCTTAACTGGAGCTGAAGTACTGTTTGTTCCTGGTTGACTCATCGGCATCAAGAGAGATAACAGGGACACTTGGCAGACGCTCGCTAGTTTGCTGCCAGAAGCTGATAGTTGCCGGCTAATTAAGTCATCGCTCGGACTGAGGTGAGGGGGGACAGAACAACTGGTTATAATTCCTCTTCTGCTTCTTCCCCCTCCTTTGGGCTGGAAGTGAGGAGGCCATCTTGCTCATTCTGTCAAGCCTGGCTGAATGAGGTTTTCTTGCATTCTTTCTCAGCATTTTGAGGTTGGTGGAAGTGAAGACAATTTTTATTTGTTTGTTTGTTTGTTTTAAGACCCAGGAACTCAAGCTGCTTTTGAAGTATTAAAAAATAGAAAATGATTGGGAATACCTTTTGTCTGAAGATGAATATTGCCATAAAATGCATCAGGAATTCAAGGACTAAATTTGCACCAGAAGAAGCAATAGTTAACTCATCAGTTCTTAAAATACCGAAAGCTAGCTATAGTATATCTCACATGTGACTTCTGCCCAGAGGTGGGATTCACTTACTTTCTCTACCGATTCACAAATGTGCTCAATTTACTCACATGCGACTACTCTGTGCGTGTGCAGTGCTCACGCATCACATCTGGGAGGGTGGGCTGAGCCTCTGGCAGTCACCGCTACCAGTTCTCCCGATCTGGAGAGAACTGGCTGAATCCCACCACTGCTTCTGCCTTGAGTGAAATAATGCTTCTCCTTACCTTCAAAACAACAACAACAACAACAACAACCCAGAAATAAAAAGCAATGTGATAGTCCTTACGGTGGAGAATGTGTAGCTTAATTTTAGGCTATGGACCAAGCTGTAGAAAGTTAGCAACCACCCCTCTCCTAGAAGAATGAAATATTTTAGGAAATATTAAAAAGGCAGAATATTTCCCCTAAAAGAGAAATAGAAATCTTAAAGGAGACAGAAAGTCAGCCCCAGTTCCCTGCTCCCAGCAAATATCTTGGTGCCAGCCTAGCTACAGGACAAAAGACTGGGCCAGCCTATCTACAAAACAAAAGACCTTCAGCTCCAAGATGATGGGATTATCCTTCAGGGCAAAGCCATTCAGTCACTGTGCCAGCCTAGCTACTGGACAACAAGCCCCTTCATTGCATCAGCAAGCTTCAGCCATGCCTAGGACTCAAGACAGCCTACAAAGCAGGGGTGAAATCCAGGAGGTTCTGACAGGTTCTAGAGAACCGGTAGTGGAAATTTTGAGTAGTTCGGAGAACTGACAAATACTACCTCTGGCTGGCCCCAGAGTGGGGTGGGAATTGAGATTTTGCAGTATGCTTCCCTTGCCATGCTCACCAAGCAACACCCAACAAGCAACACCATGCCCACCAAGCCATGCCCACAGAACCGGTAGTAAAAAAAATGAATTTCACCACTGCTACAAAGTTAGCTATGACCCCTGCATAGCCCCATGGGAGTCTGACAGCAGCCAACACAAATAAATTTCTTACATAGAAACAGGAAGCTCAAGGGCCAAGACCCAAGAGAGGGTATAAATAACCCTCTCTCTCTACTCTATGTGCTCAGCTGCCCAGGTCTTCAAACCCATGTGGTCCTGTCCATCAATAAACCATCTGTCAGGTCTGGAAGCCATCTTTTGCTTTGGATCGTCAGGCCTGCCACATTTAGTACTGTGGGAAACTGGGAGGAGGGATTGTATAGAGCAGGGGAGGTATATAGTCATAATAACATTCCTTTCTCAAAGAGTCAAGGACATCATGCCCTGCACCTGGAGATGTGTGACTGGGAGTTCTCTCCAGATGGGATGGTGCTTTGATTGGACCATATGATGGACATGAGGGCGCTGGGCAGGGACCTGGACTTTCCTTTGGGTGGGGAAAACTGGAAGCTTTCAGATTCGGGTTTTCCCTGATGTGCCAATATGACATCCCTAATAAAATGGAACTTCGAGAAATTTCAAGACTCGGAGTCTTTTTTTTTAATTGGGGGTGTTACTTGGAACCCCGCCCCCATCTTTCCAATCAGCCTCCATGTTTCCAGTGTCTTTCTCCCCACTTGGAACTGAGCCAGATGGATATTTCTTCCAACAAAGCAAATTAGGACTGGATGGAAAATTCTGAATGTGAACCCTTTCTGATATTCTTTTAGATTCATTAAGGATCATTATTGCTAATACCATTATTATCCAGGTAAAATCAGATTAGTTTAAATTATTCTTGGATTTCCAAAGTGGCTTCCCCGTCAGTTTAAGAAAGGTCCATCATCTTTCTTTGTACTCGCTTTATCTAAACCTGGGATAGGTAGGTTATCATAGGTCAGGAATCTAATGACTTGGAACAGATGTTTGAGGAGTCCCTCATCTGGAAAGAAGACAGCTGGCAAATAGCCCTCCGAGAGAAGGAAAGGACATTCCCTGCGTGTCCTTTCAGTCAAAGGGCAGATTATAAAATGATAGAGCAAGCTCTTCCAGGGAAAAAGTGCTCCTACACTAACAAACACAACAAGATCTACTGGGATAAATATTTGAGTGGTTGAGAATCCTCAAGTTGGAGGTTTTTTGTTTTTTTTAAAAAAAGAAAGCTAGATCTTTTGCTGCATCAATGGGATCCATTGTCAATTGTGTGGAAGAGAGGAGGGGACTCTGTGTGTGAAATACCTATGAAACAGTCATTTCATTTTTTTTAAAAAAAAGAAGTTTTTTATTGATTTTACAGCAACAACACAACACAACACAAAGATACATAACACAAACACATAATATGTGTTTTCTTTTTACATTTCCAGCTGATGTGACATTCTGCCAAGACAAAGATGGATGGATGGAGAAAAAAAAACTTAGATGAGAACTGAGAAAAGATCCTGTGAGAGAAGGTGAAAATAAAGACTTCAGGGGTTCCCCACTCCACCCTTGCTTTTCATCTTACCTGAATAATATTTTACTTAGGGCCAAAATGTAATCAAAAAAAGCTTTATATATTTATAACTATTGGGAACGGCTTCAGACTAAGTGGAGAAGGTCGTAAAGGGCTCTATCATTATTGATCTTTCTATTAAGAGTTTCAGTTTTAGAATAGAACAGAACAGAACAGAACAGAACAGAACAGAACAGAACAGAACAGAACAGAACAGAATAGAATAGAATAGAATAGAATAGAATAGAATTCTTTATTGACCAAATATGATTGGACAATTAAGGAATTTGTCTTAGTGCATACGCTCCCTGTGTACATAAAAGAAAAGATACATTCATCAAGGTACAACACTTACAACACTTAATGATAGTCATAGGGTAAAAATAAACAATCAGGAAACAATCAATATCAATATAAATCTTAAGGATACAAGCAACAAAGTTACAGCCATTCAGTCATAAGTGGAAGGAGGTGGGTGATGGGAACAATGAGATTAATAGTAGTGCAGACTTATTAAATAGTTTGACAGTGGTGAGGGAATTATTTGTTTAGCAGAGTGATGACATTCGGGAAGAAACTGTTCTTGAGTCTAGTTGTTCTGGCGTGCAGTGCTCCATAGCGTTGTTTTGAGGGTAGGAGTTGAAACAGTTTATGTCCAGGATGTGAGGGGTCTGTAAATATTTTCACAGCCCTCTTTTTGACTCGCGCAGTATACAGGTGCTCAATGGAAGGAAGGTTGGTAGCAATTGTTTTTTCGGGTGCATTGTTATCTTTGCATGCTTAATCATGCCTAAGATTAACCTA
This sequence comes from Ahaetulla prasina, assembly GCF_028640845.1. Taxonomy (NCBI): domain Eukaryota; kingdom Metazoa; phylum Chordata; class Lepidosauria; order Squamata; family Colubridae; genus Ahaetulla; species Ahaetulla prasina. The sequence goes on from NC_080544.1 coordinate 23,542,498, forward strand.
ATTTTTTTTTTTAGGCCATGGAATTTGCAAAGAGGGACAAAATGAATCAGTGCGAGAAAAAACAAAACTGCACCATTGCAATGTAGGTCCTGCGGCTCCTGCTTCTTTTGTATGTGTGCCATGGCATGATCTGCATGTCCCAAAAAGGGGGAGCTTGTGACACTGGTTATTTTGATGAAAGTCACTAGAGCTATGGGCTTCCCTGAATCTAGGCCTTTTTTTTTTAAAAAAAAATGTTTTTATGTATGTTTGATCCTCATGAAAATCTAAAATATACAGCAAATGGGGAATCAATGCAGTATCTACCAAGATTCCTTCAATAAAATTAATATCCTTAAGTGGATATTATAAGCCAGTTGTTGTCATGCAAGTTTTTTCCCCTTGGCTAAACTGGGGGTGGGAGTGGCCAGCATGTTATTGGTCCATGGGCCACAAGTTTAACAAGGAAAGGAAAGGAAAGGAAAGGAAAGCAAGGGAAGGGAAGGGAAAGGAAGGGAAGGGAGGGAAAGGAAGGGAAGGGTAAGGAAGGGAAAAGAAGGGAAGGGACGGGAAGGAAGGGAAGCGATGGGAAGGAAAGGAGGGGAAGGGAAGGGAAGGAAGGGAAAGGGAAGGGAAGGGAAAGGAAGGGAAAAGAAGGGAAGGGAAGGAAATCACTTAGTATCACAGGAATCCAGCTGACAACACAGAAATTTTGCAGCTTCATAAATAATCCTTAATGAAAAGGAAAATTGTAGAATGTATGGGAAAACTCCAGGGTAAGAATAAAACGATGTGAATACTGCAGTTATGCACTGAATATTTATATTAGCACTTTATGATTGTTTATTTGTTTGGCTGCATTGGCACAGATGTACTTAAACCTGTAGAGCTCTTGAGTCTTCCTTAGTAATTCAATCCAATGGTCCTCTTAAGTTCTTTTTTAAAAAATTACAATTATTATTCCTATACAGCTTTAGGTACATGTGACACAAAACACGTTATTTCCGTATTAGAAAAGCTTAGAATAATACTAGGTGCACTTTCCAATCTCTTTTGTTAGATGCATTGAAGAATGTTATGTTTACTGACAGATAAGCACCTCAAGGTAATTCTAGGCACTGCAGTTTGTTTTTGCAACTTGTAAATCTCCCACCTTGTTGGTAGCAAAATAGTGCAAGCATAATTATACATTATTTTTACTTTGTATGCTGGTCTGTTTTATTTTGTGGGGTGCATTCTATAGTATGTCCTACTTATTCTGAGTTCCTGACCCGTTTTAAAAAAAATGATTTGATGTTATTTTTAAAAAATCCTTAAAAAATATAAAATAAAATGAGGAATTAACATTATTATTATTATTATTATTAATCAAATTTTTATACCGCCCTATCTCCCGAAAGACTCAGGGCGGTTTACAGCCTGATAAAAATACAAATATAATACAAGATAAAACACTAAATTAAAAAACTTATTTAAATAGGCCAAAATTTAAAAGTACAATTAAAATGGTAAAAACCCCATTAAAATTAAATTTAAAATTAAAATTCTAGTCCAGTTCTGCACAGATAAATAGATGTGTTTTAAGCTCGTGGCGGAAGGTTCGAAGGTCAGGAAGTTGGCGGAGTCCTGGGGGAAGTTCATTCCAGAGGGTGGGAGCCCCCACAGAGAAGGCCCTTCCCCTGGGTGTCGCCAGTCGGCACTGCCTGGCGGACGGCACCCTAAGGAGTCCCTCCCTGTGAGAGCACACGGGTCGGTGGGAGGCAATCGGTAGCAGTAGACGGTCCCGTAAGTAGCCCGGCCCTAAGCCATGGAGCGCTTTGAAGATGGTTACCAAAACCTTGAAGCGCATCCGGAAGGCCACAGGCAGCCAGTGCAGTCCGCGCAGGAGTGGTGTCACATGGGAGCCACGAGGGGCTCCCTCTATCACCTGCGCAGCCGCATTCTGGACTAACTGGAGCCCTCAACTAACTGGTGCTCCTCAAGGGAAGCCCCATGTAGAGAGCATTGCAGTAATCCAGGCGAGATGTCACGAGATCATGAGTGACCGTGCATAGGGCATCCCGGTCCAGGAAGGGGCGCAACTGACGAACCAGGCGAACCTGGTAAAAGGCCTCCTGGAGACGGTCGTCAAATGGTCTTCAAAAGACAGCCATCCATCCAGGAGAACACCCAAGTTGCGCACCCTTTCCATTGGAGCCAATGACTCGCCCCCAACAGTCAGCTGCAATTGCAGCTGACTGTACCGGGGTACCGGCATCCACAGCCACTCTGTCTTGGAGGGATTGAGCTTGAGCCTGTTTCTCCCCATCCAGACCCGTACGGCCTCCAGGCACCGGGACAGCACTTCGATAGCTTCGTTGGGGTGGCCCGGTGTGGAAAAGTACAGCTGAGTATCATCAGCGTACAGTTGGTACCTCACACCAAAACCACTGATGATCTCACCCAGCGGCTTCATATAGATGTTGAACAGGAGGGGCGAGAGAATCGACATGGCTGTTGTTGTTAGTTGTGAAGTCGTGTCTGACCGATCACAACTCCATGGCCAATATTCCGCCAGACCTTCCTGTCCTCTACCAACCTCTGGAGTCCATTTAAGCTCACGCTGACTGCTTCAGTGACTCCATCCAGCCACTTCGTTCTCTACCATCCCCTTCTTCTTTTGCCCACAATCGTTCCCAGTATTAGGCTCTTCTCCAGTGAGTCTTTCCTTCTCATTAGGTGGCCAAAGTATTTGAGTTTCAGCTTCAGGATCTGGCCTTCTAAAGAACAGTCAGAGTTGATCTCCTCTAAGACTGACCTGTTTGCTTGCCTTGCAATCCAAGGGAGTCTTCTCCATCACCATAGTTCAAAGGCCTCAATTCTTTGACGCTCAGCCTTCCTTATGGTCCAACTTTCACAGCCATATATTGCAACTGGGAAAACCATAGCCTTGACTATACACACTTTTGTTGGCAGGGTGATGTCTCTGCTTTTTAGTATGCTGTCTAGATTTGCCATAGCTTAATTAATATGGTAAAAAAGGTAAAGGTATAGGTTCCCCTCACACATACGTGCTAGTCGTTGCCAACTCTAGGGGGTGGTGCTCATCTCCGTTTCAAAGCTGAAGAGCCAGTGCTGTCCAAAAACGTCTCCATGGTCATGTGGCCGGCATGACTCAATGCCAAAGGCACATGGAACTGTTCTGTCTCCGTCCTCACTTTGGAGTAACGAGCTGGCCTACAGCCAGTGGATACACGGCTCCTATCAGTCCTGGCCGAGAAAACGCAGCTGCCTGCCAAAAAGTTCAAACAGATTAAGACTTCAGCTCACTTCGATACGGTTCAGCTAATTTGCTTCCCGTGGAACTGAGAGCAGTCCCAAAACTCTTTATATATCCTGTGGGGTGGGGCTCCTGCCCCACCCTTCCCTTTGATGACGCCACCTCTCTAATCTTCTGAAGCGCAGGTCGATCCAGGCTTAATTAGTATGATTATCAGCTGTGTCTGTAGGCATAGCCTGAGGAAGGGAGGAATCAGGGGATGTCGGCCTCATTACATCCTCTGACTGGCCTGGTTCTGGCTCCTGGAGCCAGGCCAAAGGAATTAGTGCTCCTGAGGTAAACCTTACCGGCCCTTCCCCCTCACTCTCAGAGTCACTTTCGGGCATGGGGCCAGGTTCGGAGACTGGAGCCACAACAGGAACGCTGTTACCTTCCCACCAAAGGTGGTCCCTATTTTTTCTACTTGCATTTTTACGTGCTTTAAAAACTGCTAGGTTGGCAGAAGCTGGGACTAGTAACAGGAGCTTACCCCGTTATACGGTAGCACTTGGGATTTGAACTGCCGAGCTGCTGACCTTTCGATCGACAAGCTCAGCTGTCTTAGCCCCTGAGCCACTGCTCAGGGGCTAATATGGTACAGAATGCCTATCTCCAGCACCATGGTGAGTGTTAAAACAGTCTAGTGCTTTATCTGGAAAGAAGACAGATAAGGTGGTTTAAAACACCTCACACATAGAGCTAAAACAAGTGACAAGGAGTTACTTCCTCAGTTTGCTTCTGCTGAAGAGATGTTTCATAACTAGCTTCATCCTTTGTAGCCACCATTTTGTAAACAGGCTAAACTTCTCTCAAGATGGTCTTTTTGTGTGAGGCTCCACAACATGTTCTCACATTTCCAAATGGATTCCAAGTGGGATCCATAATATGAACATTGACACTTCGGATTCTTTCCTCAAATCAGTTCTTTTTAAAGAAAAAAACAGAACAAACGTGTGTCACTTCAGTCATTCTAACAGTGCACACCAGAGGTGTTTTGGGTAAGAACATGGTAATGGTTTTTACATGTCTAGGTATATCCTTGGATATGAAAAAATATGGAATTTTATATGGTTGAAATGTTTTTTAAAGGTGCGTTAGGTTACAAAAATGTTAATGCAATTGAGCTTGTGGCTTTGGGTGGGGCTTGTTGGATGGTTGCATGCAGTGGTGGGTTGTTACTGGTTGTTGTGACTCTGGCTCCCGAGCCTGTCCTCATGGAGGAAGATGACTCTGAAAGTGATGGGGAGGAGCTGGCAAGGCCTCCCTTTCCAGGACCCTCCTCCTCCCTGGCAACGCCTCAGGTTCCAGCTGAACGCCAGGAAGAAGGCATGTCGGAGCACCCACTAATAGGAAGTGATGAAGATCAATCTTGGGTTGATCCCAGGCAGCGTCGGAGGGAGAGGCGTGTGCAGCAAAGGAAGAGGCGTGGACAGGCCAGAGATTGCTGAGTCACTGAGTCATGCCCCACAGGGGATAAAAGTGGGTGGGGTTGCTCTGCAGGCTCTGTGACAGACAAAAACTGCACATCGTGAGCTTTGGATATTTCTCGGACTTAGGGCTTGCACTTCTGACTATTCTTGGAACTCTTGGTTGTCCAAGCAACGGACTGCAGCTACCCTGACTCCTGGAGGTGATAAGAAACTTGGCAGGCATTTGGAGGGTAGCTGCCAGAACTTTTATCTGCCAAAGGAAACCAGGTCAGCTTGAAGGAATAAATTACTGGCAGACGTCATTCGTTCGTGTGTTTTTTTCCTGGGTGAGGTGGGGGGACAGAACACCGGTTCTCCCCAGTTCGGGAGAACCGGTAGTGGAGATGTTGATGTGACAGTGAACCGGTTTGCTCCGACCATCATCTGGGCCCTCCCACCCGCCCCTGCGCTATACCTACCTTTATTCCTTTGGTTTTTGCCCAGCTGAAAGGCATGGCAGAGCGGATTGCAATGCCTCAGCTCTTCAGCAATTCAATGCACTTGCGCAATGCACAAGTTTGGCATGTGTGTGAGCGAAGCATGCACGCACATGCCAATCACGCACAAAGCGCATGCGCAAAATGAATTGGTGGCAACACCAGTTAGAACTCACCACTTGCACGATGTCTCTTCTTTATACAACTTCATCCTCAGAAAAGTGGGTCAGCAAGGAAAGGAGTGATTTAAGAAGGACAATAATAATCGTATATAGGATAGTGGAGCTTTCAACTGAGTGTGAGTTAGAGAACGTTGGTCTGTCAGTTGAAAGGAGGAATGATAACAAAATGTCTTGTTTACTTTTGTATGATTATACCAACAGCTAAGCCACGGATGCCCAAACTTGGCCCCTTGAAGAGTGGTGGACTTCAACTTCCAGAATTCCCCAGCCAGCAACTTGCTCATATTTATAGCTCATGCTGGCTGGGGAATTCTGGGAGTTGAAGTCCACCACTCTTCAAGGGGCCAAGTTTGGACACCCCTGACCTAAGCTAAAACAAATCTTCTCCTTAGTAAGTGGTATAAGGAATTTTTTTTTTATGTACCTATGAAAAAGTCTGGATGCATCTGTTCAAACTACACTCACATGGAACAGAAAGAACTAAATTTTTGAATGGAAAAATAAGCCATGGGTTAGTTGAAGAGTGGAACTGATTTACCCAAGTATCTGCAAACTTATATTAATTAATCTAAATTTGTGATGGGGAGATTAGGTTTGTGGACTGTAAGCAGGTGTTCCAATATCTTGTACTCCCTGGACTATACACAGATGTTGCAATACCTTTCTGGTATATAGCCAAAACATGCAAAGATTCCAAAACCAAGCATCTCTGATAGTGTTTAGCAAAGCAAGTGATCCCATGAGATTTCAATAAGATTAGAAGGCTGGCAAGATAATTCCTTTTGGAGGGCATGCTTAGAGCCTAAAAATAACAAAATTCTTACTACTTTCAGAAATTGAAGCATCCATTGAGGACATCTGAATGGGCTGTAGATGACCACGTGCGTGTTTGTGTATGTGCACACCTTTGAGTAATTCTTTTTGACTTCTGGCAACTACATGGATAGATCCCTGCAGTTTTTTTAGCAGGTTTTATGGAATTTGCTTTCCATTGCCTGTGTTGTGGTTCACCAGCAGCCTGCAGACCTGGCAGCAGAGTCGGACAGTAAGGAGGCTGGAGAGAACAATGGGCCAGTCCTGGAGTCAGGGGACAGCCCAGACAAGGGCTCTGCATTGGAGGCAGAGATGGGGCCAGGGCTATCTGGGAGCGATGCGCAGACTCCAGAGCCTCCAGAGGTGGACAGCAGAGAGGCAGAGGAACAGGAGGAGCCTGTTCCTAGTGCACGCATGGGGAGAGCTGCCAGAAGGCAAGAGCATCTGAAGCAAAAAGGACAACTCGGAAGTAAGGCCAGGAGATGATTGTCCATTCCCATAAGGCTTAAAAGAGCAGCAATGAGCCATTGGGTTTTTTGTGGAAAAGCAAAGTTGATTCCATTGTTTCTTGTCAACGTCTCTTGAATTTTGTGGAGGTTTTGCCTTTGGCAGGTTGCCAAAGACACCAAAGGTTGGTGGTAAGGCCGAAGGACTGTTTATGAAGAACTTGTTTTGGACTAAGCTGAGAATGAATTAATTCTCAGCTGTTTTAATAAAATAAATTTGTTCAGGACTGAATTGTGTTTGGGAATCACTACTTGGGCCTTAGTCACAACAGCCTGCTTCCTAGGAAAACTGAGAGAGCTACTGGCACAAGGCTCCCCAGCTGGTTTTGTGCCCAAGACAAGACTAGAATTCCCAGTCTCCAGATTTCTAGCCTGATGCCTTCACCACGATGCCAAATGAGCTCCCCAGATGACCATTTTACGCAGATCTTATTCCAAGGACAGCCTGTCTCCACAACTTCTCTGCCAAATGTTGTTCCCCTTTTCTTCTTCCATGTTTTTCTTAGCTATCTTTCCAATACCATTTCATTAAAGGTCATTTACATTCATAGTCACCTGCGAACAATAATTAAACTACTTTATAAAGCCTGGAGGAATAGTGCAGGAAAGTAATCAGAAGAGGAAGTTGCTATAATTGGTAAAATGTAGGCACCAATGAAGACTCAGGTCATGTAAGATTACATAAATGGCAGAATTCATAGCAGAATTATCAGATTTATGGGGGGATGGACTTAGGTTTTTAAACTACTATAAGCTTAGGTGAAGTCTTAAGTCATATGTAGAAAGGTCATAGAAGTCTTAAGTCATAGAAGCAGAGGTGGTATTCAGCCGGTTTTGACCAGTTTTGGTGGACCGGTAGTGGAAATTTTGAGTAGTTTCCAGGTTTTCCCCACACAAGTGAAAGTACAAGTCCCTGTCCAGCACCCACAAGTCCATCACATGGTGCAATCATCCACCATCCAAACTGGAGACACCTCCCAGTCATCCAACTCCAAGTGCCAGGCCAAGGCGTCCTTGACCCTCTGAGAATGGAATGTTATTTTGACTACATGTCACCCATACTCTAGGCAATCTCCCCTCCCATTTTCCCCACAGAAGAATATGTGGCAGGCCTGAAGACCCAAATGTAAAAGATGGCTTCCAGGTCTGACAATAGCAATAGAAGCATCTAGGAACCAAGGCAAATGCAATTTCTTGTTTTTTTTGAAGTGAGTCTATCCCATGGAATTTCCATGGGTCAAATCTTAACCACATCTGGAAGATGCAACTAACAATAGCTCTATGCCTCCTTCTCTTGATCTCCTAAATAATGTCTAGTAGGCTACAAAGCACACGTGCTGTTCCCTTTTGCTGAGAAGCTTGAGAAAGAGTTGTATTGGATAAAGGATAATCTAAGGAAGAAACCACCTGGTGCCTTTCAGATTTTTAGAATATCGCTCCCAGAATTCTGGTCATTAGCTACAGTATGATGGCCCTCACAAATATTTACAACTTTAATATTTACAGAATAACCTTGCAGGCACAAGGATACTACATAAAATGCGGGAGCTTCAAGGACATTGTATACTTGGATTGCAGGAATTCAAGTCCCATCCTTGCTGGCTGTAATTATCGGGGGTGGAAGGAATCTGTTTTAGGGAAGGGTAAAAATATATCCTTTTCCCCGTCTTCTAAAACATTTCTTCCCCCCCCCCCCAGGTCCGTACATTCAAATGAGGAAACTCAGATAGCAGAAAATGCATAATAAAAAAAAAGAGGGAGCTTCAACCTTATGGTTATGTGGCCATCATCCTGACTTTTTGATCTCCTTCTGGATCTTCCTGGAAGACACCTGGTACAAAAGGGGGAAAAGAGTGACCTGCTGAGGCCTCTGACACTCGTCAAGACAAGTTCACCTGTCTTAGGTTGGCCTAGAAGGCAGAGACCTTCATGGCAGACTGCTTTGCTGATTGATGTTCTGTCCAGTGCTGCATTTTTTTTCTCAGGCTCTTCCTCTTTCCCTTCAGACTTTTCCATTCCATAATTTCAGCTGAAGTGGACAATATGACCATGAGATTGCAAATGCACAGATATCTGTAGCAGAGGCGGCCAGATTCCACATGGGTCAAAGGCCCATTCTTGCCCTCTGTAGCCCCTGACATTGATGTTCCCTGCCAAGGTGTAGGTGTGCATCTATCCCTCAATGTCATGACATCTTCATATTTGTAATTACCGTATTTTTCAGAATATAAGATGCTCCGAACCAGAGGTGGGTTTCAGCAGGTTCTGACCAGTTCTGGAGAACCGGTAGCAGAAATTTTGAGTAGTTCGGAAAACCGGTAGTAAAAATTCTGACTGGCCCTGCCCCCGTCTATTCTCTGCCTCCCAAGTCCCAGCTGATCAGGAGGAAATGGGGATTTTCTAGTATCCTTCCCCTGGAGTGGGGTGGGAATGGAGATTTTTCGGTATCCTTCCCCTGCCACGCCTATAAAGCCACACCCACCAAGCCACACCCACAAAACTGGTAATAAAATTTTTTGAAACCCACCACTGCTCCGGACTATAAGATGCACCTACCTTTTTTTGGTGAGGCAAGCAAGAAAAAGAAATCTGCCTCTGCCTCCCAGAAATTTTGCCTCGTTGCAGCAAACAGCAAACAGCCTGCTGTACTTTCATTTTCGTTTTCAGCATAGCTTGATTAGCACAAGAAAAAAAAAATCTGCTCCTAGCAATTTACCTCCTTGCAGCAAGCAGCAGAGGCCCGTGCAGCAATAGGCAATGGCAATCCTTGCAGCCTGAAACAGGCCAATCAACTTGTGCTAATTAGGCTGTGCTGAATCTGAAAAGGGCTGTTTCTTCTTGCTGCTTGCTGCAAGGAGGTAAACTGCTGGAAGGCAGAGGCTGGGAGGCAGAGGCCAAAGTGTGGGGGCCAGTGGGTGGGCGGGGCTACATTTGATGTATAAGACGCACCCAAATTTTCACTCCCTTTTAGGGGGGGGAAAGGTGCGTCTTATACTCTGAAAAATACAGTAGATACTGGAATTTAGTGCATTAATTCAAATGCAAAACGTTTTTGATACTGAGATGTTTTGAAGTGATTAGTAGTAATAGGTAATGGTAAAAATAACTCAGAGAAAGATATTCGCTATTTCCTTTCCAGAGTAAGGCAAGTCTATTTATAGGCATTTATAAAGAAACTCAGAAATTCCAAAGCCATCCAAAGTAATCATTGGGCAATACCTATATAGAAGCCAGCTTCTACATATGTTCCTGAATACTAGTGGAATGATGCCATACACAGCACATATTGCATTGATGTAATTCCACACTACGCACCTAATCATCCCCCTTCACCTTACCATTAAATGACTATATATAGTTTCACTGACATTAAACTATGTTGGCAGTTTCTACTGCATATGGGAGCCCTCCAGTTCCTTCGAGGGGGATATTGTTAATTCCTGTTCCAAATTCTTACTTACACCACTCTGTGCTAAACTGTAGATGTCCATATGATCATTCTGTTCATCCTTGGTGGTACGGTGGTTAAACTGTAGTGTTGCAGGCAAACTCTGTCCACAGTCTGGAGTTCGATCCTAACGGGGTTCAGGGTTGACTCAGCCTTCCATTCTTCTGAGGTTGGTAAAACGAGGACCCAGATTGTTGAGGGAAATATGCAAATAATGCTTTCATTGTAAACCACTCAGTGAGTGCTGTAAAGCAGGGTTCCCCAACCTTTCGGATCTCAGGGACCACTAAATTCATAATTTGAAATCCCACGGAGCACCAATATGATCTGCCTAATGACTGGCTGGGTGCGTGTGGCCAATTCAATGTCCAACTTGATGTCACTCATGTCGAGGGGTGCCTCGCCAGCCTCTACTCGCCCCTCCTCTCCCGGCCACTCCTCGCCTGCCCACCAGGGCTCCTTAGGGCCCCAACAGGAAGCAGTTATTGGTGCTAAGCAGCCACCACAAGAAAGAGTTAGCAAAACAGCTGGCAGTTCAAATTGGACGCGGCCGAGAAGGAGGCTCAGCAGAAGCACCTCACCGAGGACTAGGAGCATAGGCTTTCCAAGCAGAGGGGAAGACCTGTGAGAGTGCAAGGCCAGGTACCGGCACCTGGAGGCTCAGCGAGCTGAGATAGTCAGCCAGTTCCAGGCCATGAGACAGTCCCACTGGAACGAGCGGCGCTTCCCTCCAGCCTTCGCCCAAAGCCCCACACCAGGAAGCCAAAGCAGACCCCAAGTCAGAATTTCTGCCCCACTCTGCCCCACACAAAAAGATCCCGAAGGGGGAGACTCTCTGCAGCAACACAAATGTTCATTACACTTATCCATCCCAGGGGCCGTAGTTTGAGGACCTGATTTAGTGCAATATAAAAAATGCAAATAATTTTTCTGCGGACCACCAAAATTTTCTCGTGGACCACCAGTTGGTGACCGCTGCTGTAAAGTGCTATGGCCGTAATGGCGAATCTATGGCACGTGTGCCAGAGGTGGCACACAGCACCCTCTCTGATGGCACGCAAGCTGTCGCCCCAGTTCAGCTCCACTGTGCATGCAAATGCGCCTCCTGCTGGCCAGCTGGTCTTCGAGTCTTTCCCGCAGATGCGTGGGTGGGTAGGGTGTGTGCATGGGGGCCACACAGACATGCATGGGGACAGGGCATGTGTGAGGGTGCATGTGGGGGACATATGCAGAGTCGTGTGTACGTGTGCAGGGGGCAGGGGGCAGGAGGCATGCAGGGGGCACACGTTTTGGGGGTTCGGGGGTGCACGCTTTGAGCACTCGGTCCGGAAAAGATTAGCCATCACTGTGCTAGGGGGTATATAATAAGCATAAATGCTAATGCTATTGACGCCACTGATCAAGGTTATACATACAAACCTCTGCTTTAAATATGCTGACCAGCTCTCTGGAATGATTTTAGATCTGCTTTGGAAAGCAGCTTAGAACAGTACATCTAATCTTGCCATTCTGCGGCTATGACCTTGCTTTGTTCAACAGCTCGTTCTGATGTATGAACAAGTGCCCAGCTTTTTTTTTTTTTAAAAAAAAGGATGGAAAAAATGTACACAGTGCCATTTACTAAATCTTCTAAATCATAGAAAGCCTCAATAGTCAGTGGCATAATAAATCAATTACCTTACATAAAAGTTATTCAATTTAAATGAATTAAATAAAATAAGATGAATACGGTACATTAATAAAGTCAGCCACATCTAAACAAACTGAAGGAGAAACTTCCGAACAGTGAGAACAATTAACCAGTGGAACTTCAGAAGTTGTGGGTGCGCTTCATCACTGGAGGTTTTTAAGAAGAGACTGGACAGCCATTTGTCTGGAATGGTATAGTGTCTCCTGCTTGAGCAGGGGGTTGGACTGTAAGACCTCCAAGGTCATTTCCAGCTCTGTTATTTTGTAAAGGGAATTAATTCTATATCTACCTGTCAGGTGCAAAAGTTCAGGTACACAAGTAAAGATCCAGATAAACTGATTTATTGCTACTCATGCTAATGCACAGGAATATTCTGTACTAATGGTTAGGACCTGCTTAGATTAGATAAGGTTCAGTGGTCCCTTCCAGCTTCTATTCTATTCTATTCTATTCTATTCTATTCTATTCTATTCTATTCTATTCTATTCTATTCTATTCTATTCTATTCAACATAAACTGTTTCAACTCCTACCCTCAAAACGATGCTATAGAGCACTGCACACCAGAATAACTAGACACAAGAACAGTTTTTTCCCGAAGGCCATCACTCTGCTAAACAAATAATTCCCTCAACACTGTCAAACTATTTACTAAATCTGCACTACTATTAATTTTCTCATCGTTCCCATCACCAATCTCTTTCCACTTATGACTGTATGACTATAACTTGTTGCTGGCAATCCTTATGATTTATATTGATATATTGATCATCAATTGTGTTGTAAATGTTGTACCTTGATGAACGTATCTTTTCTTTTATGTACACTGAGAGCATATGCACCAAGACAAATTCCTTGTGTGTCCAATCACACTTGGCCAATAAATTCTATTCTATTCTATTCTATTCTATTCTATTCTATTCTATTCTATTCTATTCTATTCTATTCTATTCTATTCTATTCTACTTTACTCTATTCTATTCTATTCTATTCTATTCTATTCTATTCTATTCTATTCTATTCTATTCTATTCTATTCTATTCTATTCTATTCTACCCTACCCTACCCTACCCTATCCTAAATTGGCTGGTTTTTGTTTTACAAATAAATATAATGCTTATACAAATTTCTCTGGGGTAAGAAACTGTTCTGTACTTAGAACAACCAGGTAGGGTCTGAGGCTTGGTCAGCAATAACTTGTTTATTGATGAAAGTTCACAACAACAACAACTGCAACGAACGAACTTAGAGAAATCCTGACAGAACAACTACTCCCTTCGTGTGACAGCTGCTTAACAAAAACTAGCTGTCACATCGGGGAACCAATCAGAACAAACCCTGTCTCCTGCTCTTTTAGCTAGCCACGCCTCAACCAATCAGCAGCGGCTAGCAACAGGCATGCTTTCCTCGGGTCGTATCCCCGAAGACATAACAGAAACTATACCATTAAAAAGAGTCCATTTAAAAAGTGTGCCATATTTTCTGTATTCAGACTGCCATAGTGGCTCAGTTGGCCCCGTTATTGGCGGGATTTTACCCGGATTGAGCACAAGTTGGGTCTAATTTCCTAGAACTGAGTGCCTAACCAAACTTTTTTTTTTAAATCAATTAAAAGAAAGTGTGAGAACACCACTCTAAAGTGAACCTACATCATATCGAGAAGGAATGTTTCAATCTCCACTTCTCTAACCACAAACCTGAAAAAAAAAAATCTCCCCAGTAGAAAAGATAGTAAAGAAAGAAACTTAAAATAACAGACCCTTGGTGTTACTGGGAGCTTTTCAGTTGCCAAACTGGCCCCAAATATTGGGGTGGGATTTTTGTCATATTTGAAATAAGGGAAGGTGGAATGGGATTTTCAGACTCCTACCCTTAGCCATGCCTCCTTTTCCTCCGGGCTTCCAGCTCCGCTGCACCTCCCCCATAGGCCGTTTGGCTGCTGCACTTCACCCATAGCTCTGACTATAGCATGCTGGCAGGCAGAAGCAGCATGGCTTCTGTCTGTCACTTGATTGGCTGGTGACTAACTGTCCCTTGCAGCCAAAGGCCTGGGACAAATGGTGTTTCAGCGAATGGGCCATGCCGAAAGGGGTGGGATCAGTGGTGGGATTCAGCCAGTTTGCACCACTTCGGGAGAACCGGTTGTTAACTTTCTGAGCAGTTTGACAAACTGGCTGTTGGAATAAATCATTAGGGCAGAGAACCGGTTGCTAAATTACTTGAATCCCACCACTGGGTGGGATGGAAGGGCAGAGGCTCATTGGCCAGGGCGAATAGCTAGGGGAGGGCCAGCCGAGGAGGAAAGCTAGAGGTTAATGGGCAGAGCTGGAAGCCTGGAGGAGAATGAGGCATGGCCAAGGATAGGAGTCTGAAAGTCCTAAACCCAGGAAAGGAAACATGGATCTCTATCAGCCCTCCTTGCTTTTAATTTTTTTAAAAAAAATTCCCGGCATTACTTTAGGTAGAATTAAGTGCTGAAAACATGTTTCGGAGACAATATACAAACAGATGAAGACTCAGCGGTGACAGATTTATATATTAGAACTGTTGGCAGTGATTATTAATAAAATATGGAAAGAATGCATCAATCCAAACTGGTTTTTTTACAGTCCTTTTTTTATTCACTGCATTCCTAAGATCACAAGTTACATCTACCGGCAATACTGGTAAGTAAGAACTCAGTGTGAAAGCATGGTATTTGGAAGGATTGTACAACCCCCTGCATGGAACTTTGCATTTTCCTTCTATGATTTCTAGGAAATTGATACAGCCAGCATAGAATGTTGCATGGCAACTGATTTGCCCAAGGACCGCAACATTGCAACATCATTAGACATGCTGGGCGAGACACCTGGAAACAGAACTTCAGTAACATCTGGAAAACCTCATAGCAGCAACTGCAATTTCCTGGTCCTTTCTGGTTTATGGGCACCCCCTCAGTGGTGAGATTCAGCAGGTTCAGGACAGTTCAGGTGAACGGGTAGTTAAATTGCTGGCTGGCCCCTCCCCCCCCACTCCTCCCCTTCCAGGATTCCCCACGTGCCCCATTTTGGCCCCCAGGTAAGTGCAGGGAGGCCTACTATGCCCAAAATGAGGCGTGGGGGTGTGGCATGTCCCCCAAAGCCCATTTTCGCTCCCAGGAGGCTGCAGGGAGGCCTCCTAGGCCCAAAACGGGGCACGGGGTGTGTGGCATGCCCCCGCAACCTGTTTTTGCTACCAGGGGGGTGCAGGAGGCCAGGTGCTGCCTATCACACACCCCTGGCCATGCCCACCCAGCCGGTCATTAGGGCAGAGAATCTAATTGTTAAATTATTTGAATCCCACCTCTGCACCCCCTCCCTTATAAACAAATGCCTCAAACCAGACTGATCACTGTACCTATTTCTACTTTGACATCTAGCGCATTTAGAGAAGTCATGTTGTTGATTAGCCAGATTCATTGTCTTGTTCTTGCTAGCAAGGTTGAAACGAAACAAGTGGAATAGTAGTGCCATAGCGGCTTTTTAAATGGTGATTCGTCCCAAGATTTTGTTTCAAAGACTTCCAATCTCATTGCCCAATGCTTGCTTTTGGAAATGGCAAAGAATTCTTCTTTCATTTATATATGACTATTAAAATAAAGCAAAACATTAAATCTAGGATTTGGCAATATAAAGTGAAAGCGTGATGTGATTTAAGGATGCTAAATTTGGAACACTGTTTTGATGCCTTTCAGTTCATCCATTTCAGTAGGATCTCATCTGTTTTTCAGTAGGTACAAGCTGGACTCATCATTGGTTAGAGTAGGAATAGCAATAGCATTTATATATCACCCCACATTGCTTTACAGCATTCTCTGGGCAGTTTACAATACATATTGCCCCCAACAAACTAGGTCCTCATTTTACTGACCTCAGAAGTCGGAAAGATGGAGAACTGACCCAACCTTCAATCCATCAAGATGGAACTCTAGACTGTGGGAAGAGTTAGCCTGCAATACTGCATTCTTACCACTATGCCACCAAAGCTCAGTAATGCCATTCCTCCATAAGAATGAGAGTCTATTATCTACAGTCTCCATATCGTATAATTTGAAAGTTCGGAGAAATGTTAGGAATTGAAAGAAGCAAAAAAATAAAATAAAAATGAGCGTGTATAAGAGCTGGCCTCTTCCTGTGTGCTTCCTATAGGGAAATGACAGATGAATACAGGATCAAGAATGACTGAGCGATGAGTGAATGTGAACTGAATGTAAAACAAAGTGACTAGTGCAAAAGACATATGTGGAGATGAAGGGGAGGGTGTACGAGAACTGAATTTTCAAACAAATGTATGAAAAAAAAAAAGAATGAGCATGCTGAGAGGAAGGGAAAGATGGAAAAGTGAGAAAGTTGTGGTTAGCTGGGGTCAAGAAGATTCTCAGAAAGAAAAATGTGAGAAGGTTAAAGAACAAAAATGTATGCATGTAGTGTACAAAGCTATAATGGTATGGAGAGGAATGTTGAGTGGCGTTGATCTAAACGCCATTTAGTTACATGCTATTTTCTTTTATCCTTTACCTGTAATTCATTTTGCTCAGTATTGCTTTTGTTTCGGCTTTGTATAACTTTGTTTATCCTGATAAGAAAAAGCCTGTTGAATATACATTTTTTTCTTCTCTTATTCCTTAGTCTTTTTTAAGTGTATAAGAAAAAAAAGTGTTCAATACAAGGAAGCGAGACAATTTCCTATAATTAGTGTACTGTTACCATTTAGATATGTTTTGCAAAAGGACTGATACAAATTTCAGATGGGTTTCATATGAGTTCAGTCTCTCCTTCAGACACTACCTAGATCTCATCAGTGAAGGCCACTGCTAATTATGGGGAAATGATGTATAGAGGTTGAAGTAGTGCTTCCAGTGTTACAAGTCGCCAACAGATTGCATGTTGGAAGCTCTGACATGCTTTTTTTAGCATCTATTCTTTCACTTTTTTTGAGGGACGCGGTGGGTCAGTGGCTAAGATGCTGAGCTTGTCGATCAAAAGGTCAGCAGGTCAGCGGTTCGAATCCCTAGTGCTATGTAATGGGGTGAGTTCCCGTTACTTGTCCCAGCTTCTGCCAACCTAGCCGTTCAAAAGCACATAACAAATGCAAGTAGAAAAAATAGGGACCACCTTTGGTGGGAAGGTAACAGCATTCTGTGCGCCTTTGGTATTTAGTCATGCTGGCCACATGACCACGGAGACGTCTTCGGACAGCGCTGGCTCTTCAGCTTTGAAACGGAGATGAGCACTGCCCCTAGAGTCGGGAACGACTAGCACATATGTGCGAGTGGAACCTTTACCTTTCATTTTAGTTGGTGGGTAAAGATTGTGTTACTATTTGTGAAATAAAAAGTTAGCAGTAAATTTTAATTTAAGCAGTAAATTTTATTTTAAGCAATACCTCTTGATTGCATTTTTAAATTTTTGACTCCTAAAGGAGTTCCTTCAAATGAAATTCACTATGGTGTTGATGGTGATGACTATGTGGCAGGGGTGAAACACTCCCGGCTTGGACCGGATCGTCCGATCTAGTAGCGATGGGGGGCGGGTAGTTTGGAGAACCAGTAGCAAAAATCCCTGCCCCCCACCACCACCCACACCTCGCTGTTCCTCTTCTCTGTCCTTGAAGCTCTCGGTGGTGATATAGCTGCAAATGGCCTTAAATGACTGCCGCGGCGCTTCAAAGGGCCGCACTACAGCTGATCAGCGCTGTAGGCAGCTAGTAGACAGGTGCCTCTATTTTTAAAGAAGTTAGACCGGTACGCTCCCAAAAAAAGGCAATTAGTAGACCGGTGCCTCTATTTTTAAAGAAGGTAGACCGGTGCGCTCCCAAGTTTTGTATACTTTGTTCATTATTTTTATTATTTATTATTATTGGCCATGCCCATTCAGTCACCTGACCACCAAGCCACGCCCAACAATTAAGCCACCCCCACAGCATCGGTAGGGAAAATTTTTAGATTTCACCCCTGCTATTTGGACAGAGAGTCCACATAGCAGCGAATACAGTGTGTTTCGGTACTCAACTAAAAAAGTAAAGATGGTGAACATGGAAGAACTGATTTATGTGATCAAGAATGAAATGGACAACCTGCAACAAAGTATGAAGTTCTTACATGATGCCTTTAAGAATCCTATCCATTGTTAGCAGACGTATGTAGAAAAGGATAGTTATTTTCTGGAAAATAAATATAGGTTACAAAAAAAGCTCGTTTCAAAAATTATTTTCCTGTTTTAAAATATACTTATGCTAAAATTGTGGAGGTGGAGGAAAATCTTTTTATTTAACTTTCATATTTCAAGTGAATCTGAGCGTATTATATTTAATTCATCTATGAACTGCAGATTCACCTGCATATTTTTTTAAAAAAAAATCTACGGGAAAATGTAATGACATTTAAGTATTATGCTTGTCTAAGGTATGTTTTGTGGTGTGATAGTCCTTTAAAATTTATACCAACAGCTTGTACCCACTCCACTAAAATTGCAACAACAATTTTTATTTAGCAATTGTATGTGCCACCCACTCCTTTAATAGCACTGAGTGGCACAAAAAAGTATAGCCATTCTAGATTATGTAGGTTGGATCACAAGCAAATTGGTCCACCTTACCATCTTTAGCAGCAATACCTAATTAGTTCTGTCCATCAAATGTTTTGGAAGAAATATTCAAAACCTTTCACAATTAATTATGTTGATTGATTGATCCATATTTCTTAAGACGTATACTTGATGTAACCTCAACATTGATCCCATTTCTGTAGTTAGCTTCTAGATTCACTTGAGAACTACCATGTACATACATACATACATACATACATACATACGTACGTACATACATACATACATACATACATACATATATATATATATATATATATATATATATATATATATATATATATATATTCATTGGATCAGGGGTATGTAAAAGACGTGGGAAATTGTTCTGTCTCCACCATTTATGGCACCTTTGGAAAGTCTTATCATGAGCAAAATAACTTTTGAGAACCAGAAAAATGAACCTGGTATACGCTTTGTAATCTGGATGTTCTATCCCCCTCGCCTCAGTCTGAGCGATGGCTTAATTAGCCGGCAACTATCAGCTTCTGGCAACAAACTAGCGAGCGTCTGCCAAGTGTCTCTGTTATCTCTCTTGATGCCGATGAGTCAACCAGGAACAAACAGTACTTCAGCTCTAGTTAAGCAGTTGATTTGCTTGCCGTGAAGGGGTATAGCAGCCCTTGCTGCTTTTATATCCTCGGGGTGTGGCTCCATGACTCAGCACTTCCTAGGCCTGCCCCACCCTTGCTTCTGTTGTTCCCGCCTCTCCTGCCTATGAAATCTAGGGTCCAGACAGGCCTGATTGCCATCAGCCGGGTCTGGAGGCATGGCCTGGGGGGGGGGGGAAGAGTCAGGGGACGGAGACCTCATTATCTCCTCCACCTGGCCTGCCTCTGGCTCTTGGAGCTGAGCCAGGGAAGCCGGTGCTCCAGAGGTAAGTCCTGATGGCCCTTCTCCCTCACTTTCTGAGTCACTTTCTGGCAGGAGGCCCGGCTCGGGGGGGACAGACACAACACTGCAGCTCTTTCAAAGTGTTGGAATAAGAGTCGATCAACAAGAGTTCTGCTGGAATTCTTGTGAATCAAGCTTTTCTGGATTGTCTAAAAAAAATACTGTGTCAGAGCACACAAGGATCTTGCGGAGTATTCATTTCTAAAGATCTAAGTGCCAGAGCCCACTATAATAACATTGCCAAAAAGGCATTAAGAGTTGTTGACCTAATCTTGTGTAGCTTCTTCTCTGGTAATATTGTACTACTAACTAGAGCATACAAAACATTTGCTAGACCAATTCTTGAATACAGCTCATCTGTCTGGAACCTGCATTGCATATCGGACATAAATACAATCGAGAGAGTCCAGAGATATTTTACGAGAAGAGTCCTCCATTTGTTGTGACTCCAGCCCCCGAACCTGGCCCCATGCCCGGAAGTGACTTGGAGCTGGGCCTGCTGCCAGAAAGTGACTTGGACAGTGAGGAAGAAAGGCTGTCAGATCTTACCTCGGGAGCACTGGCTTCCCTGGCTCAGCTTCAGGAGCCAGAAGCAGGCTAGATGGAAGAAATAATGAGGCCTAGGAAGTGGAGCCACACCCCTCATGGAGCCACACCCCACAGGATATAAAAGGCAGCGAGAGCTGGTGTCTCTCTTTGTAACCGGCAAATCCACTGATTGACTAGAGCTGAAATTTGTGACTCACCAGCGTCGTGGAAAATAACGAGGGCTCTTGGCAGACGCTGGCTCTTTTGCCGCCAGAACTGATAGTGCCGGCTAATTAAGCCATCATTCGGACGGAGGCAGAGGAGGACGGAACACCACTCCTCTACCCACAATGAAATACCTTATGCCACCAGTCTCCAAATTTTGGGCTTAGATGACTTAGAACTACGCCAACCTCAGTCTGACCTAAACATAATACATAAAATTATCTGCCACAATGTCCTACCTGTCAATGGCTTCTTCAGCTTCAACCACAATAATACACGAGCACACAATAGATACAAACTTAAAGTGAACTTCTCCAAACTTGATTGCAGAAAATATGACTTCAGTAGCAGAGTGATCAATGCCTGGAATGCACTACCTGACTCTGTGGTTTCATCCCCAAACCCCCAAAATTTTAATCTTAGACTGTCTGCTGTTGACCTCACTCCATTCCTAAGAGGTCTGTAAGGGGCGTGCATAAGAGCACCAGCATGTCTACCATCCCTGTCCTAATATTCCTTTTTACTTACTCTTTTCATGTATCCATATTATGTTTATACTTTTATCTGTTATCTTATATATGCTTGACAGAATAAATAAATAAAATAAGAGGACTATTAAATAAAAAAAAGGAATGTTGCTGACTCTTCTTTTTTTCTCCTCTTCTTTGATCTTCTTCAGAGGACCAGAGAAATGCATGAACTAAAACCATGGAAAGGGAGGTTTATGGTCCCGCTTATGAGCTATGCTGCCAACTAAAAACAAAAAACACCTTTTATTGTATTTTCCTACTACATCTGGAAATGAACATAAATCAAGTCACTCCCATTTTTTGTCTTTTCTCAGCAAGAGTGAAGATAACTGCAGGCAGGGTGTAAACATTTTTAGAGAGATTGGTCAGTAGAAACTGTGAGGGTGTGGAAGTACCCTAAGAATATTAGAAATTCTTGTGTGATAAAGAAGGAAGGAAGGAGAGGGAGGGAGGGTGGAAGGAAGGGAAGGAAGGAAGGAAGGAAGGAAGGAAGGAAGGAAGGAAGGAAGAGAGGGAGGGAGGGAGGGGGGAAGAGAGGGAGGAAGGGAGGGAGGGAGGGAGGGAAGCAGGGAGGGAGGGAGGGTGGAAGGAAGGAAGGAAGGAAGGAAGGAAGGAAGGAAGGAAGGAAGGAAGGAAGGAAGGAAGAAGGAAGGAAGGAAGGAAGGAAGGAAGGAAGGAAGGAAGGAAGGAAGGAAGAGAGGGAGGAAGGGAGGGAGGGAGGGAGGAAGGGAAAGGAAAGGAAAGAAAGAAAGAAAGAAAGAAAGAAAGAAAGAAAGAAGGAAGGAAGGAAGGAAGGAAGGAAGGAAGGAAGGAAGGAAGGAAGGAAAGGAAAGGAAAGGGAAGGAAGGGAAGGGAAGGGCCTCTGTGGCTCAGACTGGTAAGACAGTCTGTTATTAACACAGCTGCCTGCAATTACTGCAGGTTCTAGTCCCACCAGGCCCAAGCTTGACTCAGCCTTCCATCCTTTATAAGGTAGGTAAAATGAGGACCCAGATTGTTGGGGGGCAATAAGTTGACTTTGTATGTAATATACAAATGGATGAAGACTATTGCTTGACATAGTGTAAGCCGCCCTGAGTCTTCGAAGAAGGGTGGGATATAAATGCAAATTAAAAAAAAAGAAAGAAAGAAAGAGAGAGAGAGAGAAAGAAAGAAAGAAAGAAAGAAAGAAAGAAAGAAAGAAAGAAAGAAAGAAGGAAGAAAGGAAGAAAAGATTGTCTCATTTCAACAAATGTTCCAAAAAAAAAAATAGAGTCATGGTGACCACAGATGGAACAGTGTAGGAAAACAGCCAATCGCACAAGAACAAACAGAGCCTGTGAAAAGTGAGCCCCACCACTGGCAGCAGATTAATTTACCAGATAAAGAAATGTTGACAGACAAGAAATATGGTTAGGAAAGCAGGGATTAAAGGATGTGATTTCATCACTAACTACCTGTGCTCTACCAAGACGTTTTAGGTGAGAAAGGCCCTGAATGGATGCACAGCTAAGGATAAAGTGGAAATATAAAAATATAATCCTGAAGAAGGGAGGAAAATAGAATATGCCTTCCAGATGCGATTTGTGATTTGGTTAGGACTTTGTTTCAAAAGAAAACAATCTTAAAATCAGGGTCAAGCAATCAGAACTTGGATTCTTTTGCATCTAAACACAGAATAGATAGGAGATAGATATCTCAAAGGCTCAAAAACAGAAACTGTGAGAGGGACCTTGGAGTCCTACTGGGTGATCATTTGAGTATGAGCCAGCTATGTGCAACAGCAGCCAAAAAAACCTAATACAATCCTGGGTTGTATAAACAGAGGCATAGACTCGAGATCACATGAAGTATTAGTGCTGCTTTACAAAACCCTAGTAAGATCACACCTGGACTACTGCAACCAATTTTGGTCACCATATTAAAAAAAAAAGATGATGTTGAGACGTTGGAAAAAGTTCAGAGAAGAGCAACTAAGATGATCGAAGGCCTGGAGACTAAACCATATGAAGAACGGCTGCAGGTTTTGGGTCTGGCTAGTCTAAAGAAAAGAAGAATTAGGAGTGACATGATAACAGTATTCCAGTATTTGAGGGGCTTCCACAAAGAAGAGGGGGTCAAATTATTCTCCAAAGCACCAGAGGGCAGGACAAGAAACAATGGTTGGAAACTGATCAAAGAGAGAAGCAACCTCGAATTAAGGAGAAACTTCCTAGGGGACTGGAGGCTAAAACATATGAAGAACGGTTGCAGGGACTGGGTATGTCTAGTTTAATGAAAAGAAGGACTAGGGGAGACATGATAGCAGTGTTCGAATATCTCAGGGGTTGCCATAAAGAAGAGGGAGTCAATCTATTCTCCAAAGCACCTGAGGGTGGGACAAGAAGCAATGGATGGAAACCAATCAAGGAGAGAAGCAACTTAGAACTAAGGAGAAATTTCCTTACAGTTAGAACAATTAATCAGTGGAACAACTTGCCTCCGGAAGTTGTGAATGCTCCAACACTGGAAGTTTTTAAGATGTTGGATAACCATTTGTCTAAAGTGATGTAGGGTTTCCTGCCTAAGCAGAGGGTTGGACTAGAAGACCTCCAAGGTCCCTTCCGACTCTGATATTCTATTTCTATTTGAAACTGGACAGTCACTTGTCTGAGATGGTATAGGTTCTCCTGTTTGAGCAGGGGGGTGGGCTAGAAGACCTCCAAGGTCCCTTTCAGATCTATTCTGTTCTGTTCTGTCCTGTTCTGTTCTGTGCTGTGCTGTGCTATGCTATGCTATGCTATGCTACGCTATGCTATTCTATTCTATCTATGCAAGCCAGTGGCTAGGCTAGTTTTATGAAAGGTTACACAGAAAAGAAAGCCCTCTCGCAGAGTTCTGTACGGAGTTCATACATAATTATGGTGGCATGGTAACCACAAGCATGAATTGTCTCTGCTGGGACCAACCGTCTTGAGGGATAATCAGAACTGAGGGATTATTTATCAAGTGAGGGAATCATTCTCTGTAATACTACTGAACTCTTACAAAAAAGTACAACCAGAGCAGAATGTTATATCTTCTCCTCAACTGTGAGAATGTCTGATCTTCATTCTATGGAAGATTCCAGCTTATGTTCCTCAATGATCTATAGCAGGGCTGTCAAACTCCCGGCCTACAGGCCGGATGCGTCAAGTGCTGACCACGCCCATGCCCGGTTTAGTGAAGGGGGGGGGAGTGCTGATACGTCACATGACGCCACCTTGACGACATGAGTTTGACACCCCTGATCTGGAGTAACAAAAAATATCTTACTGTTTTTTCCTATTCTGCATATTTCCCAAGATGCTGTTGGAAGAAATATCCTTCTGGGTTCAGTTCCAAGTGAGGAAAAAGACATTGGATTAAATGGAAGTTGCTTGGAAAGGTTTATTGATGAACAGGATCACATGCCTTGGAAATCTTGGGTGAAAAAAAGGGAAGAGATGCTGAGAGTCCCTGGGTTTTATACCTTCTCTGGCTTTGAACTTCCTGGGGCACAGGAAGAATATCCTGATTGGTTGCTGTCAGAGGTCATGGCTAGTTATGTAGGTTGTCTGTGTGCTAGGTTTGGTTGAATCTTGCTGGGTGATGGAATGAAGGGCAATTAAATGGCTCTGCCTGAAGGAGGTACCGTTTCCTCCAAAATAAGACATCCCCTGATAATGAGCCCAATCAGGCTTTTGAGCTCATGGCAATAAGGCCAAGCGCTTATTTCATGGTTCAAAAAAATATAAGACAGGGTCTTATTTTCGGGAAACACGCTAGATCTTTGTTATGTAGAATGGACTGGCTCAGGCCTTAATGGCCCATTAACAAAGGTGAAGGGGGGGCTGACTCCCTTTTAGGGGAAATATTCTGCCCTTTTAATATTTCCTAAAATATCTCATTTTTTCTAGGAGAGGGGTGGGTGCTAACTTCCTAGAATGCAGATATTCATTTTGATAGAAAGGAAACATCTGCCCAAAGACAAGCCCCCATGGAAGCTACCATATAGGCGAAGCTGTTCTAGCATTCATGCAGTTTAGCGGGGGTAAAAAAAAAAAGATTTAACAGCCAAGCTAAGCCCATTGAAAACAGTGGCATTTTATAGGTTTAATTATGTGTACGAGTGAGCTGAATTCAATACTACTGCTTTTAATTAAAAGAAGTTATTCAATCTACAGAGCTGTCCTTGCAATGCGTGGGAGTAACAATAGCAAGTTATTAAAAACATAACAGAGGGAATATATAAGCTTGCATGATCAGATGGGTGCCACTGTGAGATCAGGATAGCTATTACTATTGATTAGATTAACTAATAACCTAGCTTCAACAAATGCAAATATAGTGAATTGGAATGTTAATTTATTGCAGCATCCATTTAATGCTGTCTAATAATCAATTGCTGGCAACAACTGCAAAAAAAAAAAAAGGAGCAAAAACAAAAAGTCACACATTTTCCAGTTTGTATGAAACAAACAGCCTGTTGTTGATAATCAAGATCCTGCTGCATCATACATTGATGACTTCTACATGGGCCCTTGGGGCCTGGATAGGGTCCCTCTGTCACTCTTGCCCCTGTGAGCATGGGTGGCTGCTCCAGCTTCTCAGTCCTCTGTCTGGGGTGTGTTTGTTACTACCAGTTCTGTGGGCCTGGTTGGGGGATGGGTGTGTAATGTGATTGAGTGGGCATGGCCAACTTTTTTTTTTTTACTTTTAAAAGCATTTTTTCTAGAACCTCTTCGGCTGAAGAGGTTGTAAAAATGCTTTTAAAAGGTTCTGACGATCCCAGCTGAGTTGCCTGATCGTTAGAGGCTTTTGTTTTCTTTTAAAAGCATTTTTTTTGCCTTTAAAAGAAAAAAAAAGCCTCTGATGATCAGGCATCTCAGCTGGGATTGCCAGAGCCTTTTAAAAGCATTTTTACAACCTCTTCAGCCGAAGAGGTTGTAGAAAAAATTCTTTTAAAAGGCTCTGACAATCCCAGGTGAGTTGCCTGATCATCAGAGGCTTTTTTCCTTTTACTTTTAAAACCATTTTTTCGGTCGAACCTCTGATGATCGTGTGGCTCAGCTGGGCATGGGGGAGGGGTAGGGATTTTTGCTACCAGTTCTCCGAACCACCCATTGCCATCTCTACCGGATCAGGTGATCCGGTCTGAACCGGGAGCATTTCACCCTTGGTGTGAGCCCAGCTCCAATTTGAGTCATCGCTGGGGCCTCTTGAGAAGAGGCTTCTTCTGGCTTCACACCCCCATCCATCTCTTTGTCGGTTGCCGAAATCTTGAAGCAGTGGAGTCCAGGTAGCCTGGACTGAGAGCTGGTTTAATGTCAACTGTCCAATTGGCAAATCCAGAAACTCCTGAGACATTTATTTTTACCAGGAGTATAAACTTTACTGAATAAACCACATTGGCACAGAAGAAGGGAAACCAGCTCTGGGGTTTCATGCGCAAAAGCAAACTTAGTTAATTTCTCCTTTTTCTCATAGGTCACCCCCAGTCCAAAACATTTACCAATCACACATGTTTATTTTGTTGTGGGAAACAGTTGTTGTGCCTCGTCCGCTTTCCCCGCAACCGGGCCCGTCTTATCTGCTTCCGAACGCTGAGGAATGTCCTAGCATGCCTCCCGGCCCCAGCCCTGGCTCCATGCCCAGACAGGCCGAGGAAGAAGAAGCGCCTCCAGCCCCCAGCCCTGGCTCCATGCCCAGGCAAACGGAGCAACTAGACCCCTCCCCCTCCCCCACAGCATGTGAGCCTGAGGAAGGTCAATTACCAACAGCTGCAGACTGGAGTGACCCTCGCTTCAGGAGAATTGATAGGCGGCGGCAACAGAAGGAAGGCAGAGGCAGGCCTGGATAAGTGCTGAGTCATGGAGCCACACCCCATGGCCTATATAAAGGATCTGCTTTCTGGCATTCTCTGAGTCAGGCAAAGTCTACCTTATCTTGCTGAAGTCACTTTCTGGTCTCCTGCCTGCCTTGAGAACTTTGCTAGGACTTTGGCAGAGCTGCAGAGGCACGCCTGATTCGGATTTCCCTGACCCGGCCGTCAGCGGAGGAGTGGGACATGACAACAGTGTGCAACATCGGGGCATTTGCTCGGTGTGTCCTTGGGATGGCCAGCAATGTCCCACAGTGCTGATGGTTGCTTGAATACCATTGTCTCTCCCCTGCATTCTAGCTACTCCCCCCTGTTATTGCCAAGCTGCGAGCGAAGAAGAAATTTAGGTAAAAGTGAGACTCAGTCTTGACAAATAAAGGGGTGTAATGCAAAAAGAAGAGATTCAGTCACCGGCAAGACAAACTCTAAGAAAAACCTAAGCATAATACCTAAAGTTGTGGGAAAGATGGCAAAGCACAAGATGAGAGATGAACTTTCATAAATGGGACTTATTCAGAGGTGGGTTTCAGCAGGTTCTGACCAGTTCTGGAGAACCGGTAGCGGAAATTTTGAGTAGTTCGGAGAACCGGTAGTAAAAATTCTGACTAGCCCTGCCCCCATCTATTCTCTGCCTCCCAAGTCTCAGCTGATCTGGAGGAAATGGGGATTTTGCAGTAACCTCCCCCTGGATTAGGGTGGGAATGGAGATTTTACATGTAGTGCATTCCAGGCATTAACAACTCTGTTTCTGAAGTCATATTTTCTGCAATCAAGATTGGAGCGGTTAACATTAAGCTTAAATCTATTGTGTGCTCGTGTATTGTTGCAATTGAAGCTGAAGTAGTCTTCGACAGGAAGGACATTGTAATAGATGATTCTATGAGTTAAACTCAGGTCCTGTCGAAGGCCGCGGAGTTCTAAATTTTCTAAACCCAGGATTTCAAGACTGGTGGCATAAGGTATTTTGTTATATTCAGAGGAGTGGAGAACTCTTCTTGTAAAATATTTCTGGACACGTTCAATTGTATTGATGTCAGAAATGTGGTATGTATGCATGTAACAAATGCCACTATGTAGGCAGAACTGCCTGCACAACCCATCACTTCAATCAGAAGTTCACCCTTGTGTGGGACATCACTAGACATGTACAAAATGGATAAAGATAGCGTCACAATCGCACAATAGCGCTATCCTTATTTGCCTTCTCTTTCTCTCCCAGACACCACTTCACATATGCATGTACTTTAAAATCTAATTCAATTGCAGTTACTTCCTAAAATTTGCTTTCCAGGCGTCATCTCTTCTACAAATTCAGACATTACTTCATTTGAATTAATTTTCTCGTCTTATACTTGAATCCATTTGCATATTTCTGTAACCTGCGTATGCCTTCTAACTGGTGCGAGATATGTAAGGTTTAGATTAAAGATCTTGGCTAACACAGATTAGTGTGAGCACACTTGGAATAAAATTGGCCATGGGACATACCTGTAACTTATTGGCCGAAATGTGCTAGAACCGACCAGCACTATCATCATTTTTAGAGCCAGTTTAGCCTAGTAGTTAAAGCACCAGGCTAGAAAGCAGGAGAGCATGAATTCAAGTTCCACCTTAGCAATGTAAGGTGACTTTGGCGAGTCACTCTCTGTTAGCTCAACCCACCTCACAGGGTTGCTGTTGTGGGGAAAATAGGAGGAGGAAGATGTACTGGATATGTTCACCGCCTTGGGTTGTTTGTAAAACTAATTAAGGTGGAATAAAAAATTAATAAATCACAGTTACAACAGATTGCTATACATGGCATCTAGTGTGGGTGGGGGGGATGAAAGATTGCAACTTGGAATGTGAGATTAATAAATGAATGAAAAAATATCAGGGGTGAAATGCTATCAGTTTGCTCCAGTTTGAATGAACCGGTAGTGATAAAAACTACCAGTTCAGGCGAACCAGTAGTAAAAAAAAAGCTACTGGTTCAGGTGAACCAGTAGTCAGCTACCGGTTCGATTGAACCAGCAGTTTAAAAAGCTACTGGTTCCTCCGAACCGGTAGTGTCGACGATCAGCTGTGCTGCGGTGTTTAGCTTAGCAGGAAATCCTGCTTTCTAGCAAAGCTAAATTGCACAGCTGATTTTCCCCCACCCCACTGTTCTACGTACCTTCCCAAACCTCCTTTTGCTGTGTACTGCGCATGCATGCGTGCAGTGCACATTTGGGGTGCACTGCGCATGCGCACGCAGCATGCGTTTGGCACACAGCATGCATGCGCAGCCAGCAAACCGGTAGCAAACTGGTTCGGATTTCACGACTGAAGAATATGATTTATAATGTGTGCCTCTGAAACTAAGAGGATGGGATGTGACGTGTCTCCCTCCCCCTCTGACGGCCGGGTCTGGGAAGTCTGTATCAAGTGTGGCCACGAAGCCTCTGCAGCTTTGCCAAATTCCTGTCAAGTTCTCAGGGCAGGCAGGAATCCAAGGTGTGACTTCAGCAAACCAGATGAGAGACTTTGCTTGACTCAAATTGCTTGACTCAAGCTGGTCTTTTATATAGGCCATGGGGTGTGGCTCCATGACTCAGCACTTATCCAGGCCTGCCCCTCCCTTCCTTTTGCTGACGTCGCCTCTCCATTCTCTGGAAGCGGGGATCCGTCCACTGTGACTTTCCGTCCTCCTGATCTGCTGCCGGCAATTCTAGCACGTGGCTGGCTTCGTGCTCACATGCTGTAGAAGGGAGGTTTGTTTGCTCATTCCTGACAATCTATCCAGGCATGGTGCCAGGGCTGGGGGCTGGGGGCATGCCAGGCCGTTCCTCTTCATTATCAGACTCTGACTCAGATAGCAGGAGATGGGAGGGGCCCGGATGCGGAGAGGAGGGCGGGCAAGGCACAAGAGGATGAAGTGTTGCCTGTTGTTAATGGGCTAGACTTGAGCGCATAAGGGAAGCGAAGATGCAGTTTAAGAGAACTGAATTGTGTGCCAGAGATAAATAAAAGTGCCAATGTATATATCAGAATGTACAAATTGATGCTATCCAAGTTCTTGTGGGTATATAAGAAAGTAGCGTTTCCTAGGTTGCTGTTAGCTTCACCTTACACTCCAATGAATAGTGATAACAGGAGAACCTTTGGGGACACATTCTGCATTATTGTGAATGAATGCGATTCAGGAAACAACCTTATTCTTCTTGGTGATATGAATACATGAATATGAATGAGATAAGAGAGTATAGTGCGACTGGGTCATTTGGGGATTCAAGAATAAATGTTAATCATAACTGCTTCCTGAAATTCTGCTTTTTAAAAAAAGTATGTTTGCTCTTAAAGCGTTCATCTATTCATAAGCATCAATTGGCATGGGCCAGGAATAAACATAAATCTAAAAGTATGATTGATTTGATTGGATGTTATGAAAAACTGAGAGAATTAATGAAGGATTCAAGGGAACGAGAAGGTCTCCATCCCATCAGATCTTAATTTGGTGATGTTGAAAGTATATCTTAGATGATGATGGCCAGAAATGAATGGGGGTGGGGGGAGGAAAGAAATGAAAAAGAAAATAGAACAACCATTGGAAAAGAAAATATAAACCCAGTGTGGGAAAAAAACCCAGATGATTAATGTTCTGTCAGAATGAATAGGAAGTGGACATAAAGCAACACAGTCAAAAATAATTGCATTATAAAGTATGGCCTTATGTGAAGGAAAAGGATGTAGGATGGAACGATGAAGACAAAGAGGTTGTGAATAAGAAAAATGTAAACATAAGAATGATTTCTGAAAAATATGGGCTTGGCAGAAAGATATTAATTAACATATATTTTTTAAAATAAAAAGTGGACTGCAAAGAATGTAGTTAAAGAGTACAAAGTGGCAGAGAAAATGCAGGGTGGTTTAAAAGGAAATAAATCATTATTCTGCAAAGGGTGAAGAAAGCTAAACAAGGTGTTTCCACCAGAGGAGATGGTTTCTAATATAAAAGTGTAAACAAGATTCTAGCTGAAACGGAAGGAAGGGGATTTTGGAAGGATATTAAAGAGTTTTGTATAGGGATACTGGTGGTAACTTGAAATGTGGTATTGAAATAAATGGCATAAGCATCAGTGTCCAGGGGAAGAAAGGAAGGAATGGAGGGAGGGAGGGAGGGAGGGAGGGAGGGAAAGAAAGAAAGAAGGAAGGAAGGAAAGAAAGAAAGAAAGAAAGAAAGAAAGAAAGAAAGAAAGAAAGAAAGAAAGAAAGAAAGAAAAACGGAAGGAAGGAAGGAAGGAAGGCAGGAAGGAAGAAAGGAAGAAAAAGAAAGAGAGAGAAAGAAATAAGGAAGGAAGGGAGGGAGGAAGAAAGAAAGAGAAAGAAGGAAGGAAGGAAGGAAATAAAGGAAAGGAAAGGAAAGGAAAGGAGGAAAGAGAAAGAAAGGAAGGAAGGAAGGAAGAAAGAAAGAAAGAAAGAAAGAAAGAAAGAAAGAAAGAAAGAAAGAGAAAGAAAGAAGTGGTAAAGGTGAAGATGTAGTTAGTGCAAGTGGAGAAATATTAAAATTGGGAAGAGTGCATCTTGCCTGACAATTGTAAGAAAACATTTATCGAATCTCTGTTTAAAGGAGATGTCTTATTTTGGACACATTATGAGAAGATCTAGTTCTCTGAAGAGTCACTGGTCACTAAGAGTTTACAGCAACTTTATAGCATTTAATCAATCAATAAATGCAAAGGAAAAAGAAGCAAGAGTAATATCTTGCCAAGTGCGAATGGGAAGGGGTTAACACTGTCTGAAAGTGTGGAAGAGATGATAAAGAGCATCATTTGGGAAGGGCAGTGTGATTTTACAGTGAGCAAGGGGTATGCAGAATTTTCCTATATGCTAAAGGTAATTTGACTTGTAGTCCTCGACGTACAACAGTTCATTTAGCATGTGTTCGAAGTTACAACGGTACCAAAAAAAGTGACTTATGACCGTTTTTCATATTTAGGACCATTGCAGCATCCCCATGGTCATGATCAAAATTCACACGCTTGGCAACTGGCCTGCCTTTAAGATAGCTGCAATGTCCAGGTTTCACGTGATCATCTTTTGTGACCTTCTGACCAGAGGTGGATTTCAGCTGGTTCTGACTGGTTCTTGTGAACCGGTAGTGGAAATTTTGAGTACTTTGGAGAACCAGTAAATACCACCTCTGCCTGGCCCCGCCCCCAATCTATTCTCCCAGTCTCCCAGCTGATCGGCTAGAAGGAAAAAACCAGGGCTCGCTTTTCAACGGGGAGATCCCTTGACAAAGAAAAAGAAGAAGGGGGAAAAAAAGACGCTGTCGCTTTAAATTGACAAGCCAAGAAGCAGCTGCTGGAAGGAGGTTTTTACTTGCAGAAGCGAAATGACATTCAGCAGCTCGTTTCTGGGTCAACTGAACAACAAACTGGATAAGAGGAGGGTTTCTTATATGGTTCAATGTTTTTGAAGTTTTGGGGTTTGTGCAACATGGGCTTTGTGTTTCTAAAAAGGTTTGGGTGATTTCCATTGTGAAACATCCTATCTTGAATGAGTTTTCTCCCTGCTTGTAAATGGAGCCGAACTTCCGCCTTCCACTTTCTATTATTTCTAAGCAGCAGTAACTGTTTTCTTCTTACAAAGTTTCCTTTATGCAGCTGGCAGGAATGTGGAATGAGCCTCAGGCATTTGTTAGCAGCTTGATTTTTCCTTGCTTTTCTGGGAGCCTTTTCTTATGAGTAATATTTTATTTGGGGAAATGAAGAGGGGGGGAGTTTGATTCCTTCCCAGAGCAGATTATGGGATGGGGAGGGAATGAGGATTTTGAAGTAACCTTCCCCTGTCATGCCCACCAAGCCACACCATGCCACGCCCACCAAGCCACGCCCACAGAACCGGTAGTAAAAAATTTTGAAACCCACCACTGCTTCTGACCAACAAAGTCATTGGGGAAACCAGATTCACTTAACAACTTTTTGTTGTAGGGATGGCAGAAATTATTATATATTGGTGTAGAATGGGTACAGATGGCGACCTTATGTATCGTAGTACATTTCAGAATCTTGATCGGCTTTAGGTAGAATTGGGAAACACATGGTAACAGCACTGATTATGATTTCTGTAATAGAGTTGTCCAAGTCTGGAATGTCCTACCTGATTCAGTTGTCTCAGCTACAAATTTTCACAGTTTCAGTCACCAACTGACTTCCGTGGACCTTACATCATACTTAAGTGGTCAGTATGAGGGGGCATGCATAAGTGCACTAACGCGCCTATTATCCCTGTCACTGTATTTTTATTCTTTTATTCTTGTTCTCATTTTTGTTTGACAAATTCTAATAAATAAATTTATTTTATTTATTTATTTATTTTATTTTATTAAATTTTTATACCGCCCTTCTCCAGAAGGACTCAGGGCGGTGTACAGCCAAGATAAAACACGAAATATATACAAATTAAAACATTTAAAACCTAGCAAATTACAAAAAGGCTGATAGTTAAAATTTAGTTTTAAAATTTTAGAAATATTAATAAAACCCCAAATTAAAATTTGACACTATTATGCCAGTCCCGCTTGAATAAATAGGTGTGTTTTGAGCTCACGACGGAAGGTCCGAAGATCAGGCACTTGACGTAAGCCAGGGGGAAGTTCGTTCCAGAGCGTCGGTGCCCCCACAGAGAAGGCCCTGCTCCTGGGGGCCGCCAGCCGACACTGTTTGGCGGACGGCACCCTGAGGAGACCCTCTCTGTGAGAGCGTACGGGTCGGTGGGAGGCATAAGGTAACAGCAGGCGGTCTCGTAAATGGTCTCCCAGATCTTGCTAAAGCTCAACTACAAGAAAGCCAGCTATCATAGACCCTGGAGAGGGATGCTTGGGACATTGTTCAGCAATATGATCACAAGTTCCTAATATTTGCATCTGTATATTCTAGCTTTCATGTCCAACATCTTATGGTCCTTCGCAACCAATAACCAGCTCTGAAGTTTAACATCAGGGACATTAACCTATCGTTTGGTTCTCCACATAGTTTCAATTCTTCTTACCCGAACTAATCCACTGGATGGCTCAGATTCCATAGCTAGCTCCCCATCAGTTCATATTTCATTTCCTCATTGGAGCAAGCAAGAGAGGCCAATTGCGAACTGCCACCAAACAGTTTGGATGCTTTACAATTTTGGATGCTATTTTTGTATGAGTTAGCCATCCCTTTGATGTTTTTAGATAGAGTCTGCATCTTGCTTATATAGTTCATATTTGGGGTACCTATTGTGACTTAGGCCCAAATAGGTAGTAGTAGATGCAATCAGTTCAAAAACAAACAGACTTTATTAGAACAGCTGAGAATTAACTCATGCTCAGCGTACTCCAAACTAAATCAAAGCAAATTCTTCATAACCCAATTCTTCAGTCTTATCACCAACCTTGGTCTAATTAGGCAAACTGCCAAAGGCTTTTCTTGGCAAAAGTTCAAAAGCAGAAGACACCGACAAGAAATAAAGGCAGCAAGACAAGGAGCAAGGGTATCAGTGTTGTTTTCTGGCAAAGAGCCCAAACACCGTTGCTGGTCTTTTAAGCCTTATGGGAGGGGCCAATCATCTCTTGGCCCTACTCCCGAGTCATCCTCTTTGCTTGAGCTGCTCTTGCCTTCTGGCAGCTCTTCTCACGCGTGCATTAGGAACAGGCTCTGCCTCACTACTGTCAGCCTCTGGAGACTCCGGAGTCCATACATCACTCCCAGATGGCCCCGGCCCCATCTCTGCCTCATCCGGGCCTTCCCCAGCCTCCAGGACTGGCCCATGTTCTTTCTCAGCCTCATCACTGTCCAACTCTGTTGCCAGCTCCACAGGCTGCTGGCGGACCACAACAGAACCAGAGATATTGTTAAATGCTCGTTTCTAGATTTCCCCTGATAGTTATGCAATAGGCATACCCTTGTATTTGTCTTGGTTGATAGTCACATTGAGAAGGATGATAGGAATGGCGGTATTAAACTGCAAGCAGGCATCCAATTTATATCTTGCCTTTGGCTAATTAGGATGATGACAGCTGAAGTCAAACCCATCTGGAAGGCATCCGATTGGAGAACACTGGCTTATAATTTCTTGAGGTTCTGAGCAGAATCACATCTATTGGGAGGTGAGTATATTTTGTTGCACAAGTCCATTTGTTTCTTTGAATTTTAACCCTCATTGCACCAATGGAAGGTCTGGCGCAGTGGTGAAATCTACATTTCTTTCCTACCGGTTGTGTGGGTGTGGCTTGGTGAGCGTGGCTTGGTGGGGTGATGTGACTGGGTAGGTGTGGGTGTGGCTATGTAGCCTCAAAAGACAAAAATTACTAACAATGTCCTGCTGGAGCAGGGTTGAACTAGATCAGGGGTCACCAACCTTTCAGACCTCAGAGACCACTAAATTCATAATTTTAAATCCCGTGGACCACTAATATGATCTGCCTAATAACTGGCTGGGTGGGCGTGGCCAACTCAATGTCACTCACATCGAGGGGTGCCTTGTTAGCCTCTATTCACCCCTTCCTTCCCCACCTGGGCTCCTTAGGCCTCCAACAAGAAGCAGGAGTTGGAGCTAAGAGAAAGAGTTGGGAAAACAGCTCAGTTCAAATTGGATCTGACCAAGAAGGAGGCTCAGTAGAAGCACCTCACAGAGGACTAGGAGCATAGGCTTTCCACACAGAGGGAAGACCTGCAGGAATGCAAAGCCAGGTACAGGTGCCTGGAGGCTCAGTGGGCTGAGATGATCAGCCAGTTCCAAGCCATGATGCAGTCCCACTGGAACAAAGTCCTCCGACTCTTCGCCACCAATGGCACTTCCATTCAGCCTTTGCCCAAAGCCCTGCACCAGGAGGCTGCAGCAGACCCCAAGTTAGAATTTCTGTCCCCCTCCATCCCACACAAAAAGACTCCGAAGAGGAAGACTCTCTGCAGCAATACAAACATTCATTGCATGTATCTGTCCCAGGGGCTGTAGTTTGAGGTCCCCAATGTAGTGCAATATAAAAAATGCAAATAATTATCCTCTGAAGCTGCGTCTAGTGCCAGGTTTGTAGTCTTCCTTCCTCTCCTTTTTCTTTCTTTCCTTTCTTCCTTCCTTCCCTCCCTCCCTTCTTTTTCTTCCTCCTTCTCTCTTTCTCTCTGTCTTTCTTTCAAAAACGCCACCCCACATTATACATTACTTCTTGTAAGTAACATTCAGATAGTTTAAAAAAATCAGATACCTGGGGATTCAATTAACATCAAGAAGCGTGACACTCAAAGAAGAGAATTATGATGGATTGATCGAACAAATTAAAATTGATTTAGAGAGATGGGGAAGATTGCAACTCTCCTTATGAGGAGGATCGCTGTGATTAAGATGAACGTGCTACCCAAAATACTACATTTGTTTCAATGCATACCAATTCGGCTTAAAAAAGATTTCTTCATGAATTTGAATAGAACTATAGCAAAATTTATATGGCAGGGAAAAAACCCAAGAATTAAATTAAAGCTATTGAGAGATGCAAAAGGTGGGGGGGGGGGGTTCGGCCTACCAGATTGGGAAAAGTATCGGCAAGCAGCAGCTTTGGTCTGGGTAAGTGTTTGGCTACATCTCAAAAACAGAAAGCTGTTGACATTAGAAGGACATGATCTCTAAATAGGGTGGCACACTATCATCTGGGAAGAGAAACATAAAGTCCACCAGTACTTCCAAAACAGGAGTGAAATGCTCCCGGTTCAGACTGGATCGCCCGATCAGGTAGCGATGGTGGCGGGTGGTTCGGAGAACCAGTAGCAAAAATCCCTGGCCCCGCCCCCTCATCAGAGGGTTTTTTAAAAAACTTTTAAAAGCATTTTTTCTTTGGCCGAAAAAATGCTTTTAAAAGTTTTTTAAAAAGCCTCTGATGATCACGCGGCTCAGCTGGGATCGTCAGAACCTTTTAAAAGCTTTTTTTAAACAACTTCTTCGGTCGAAGAGGTTGTAAAAAAAAAAGCTTTTAAAAGGCTCCTCTAGCGATCCCAGCTGAATTGCCTGATTGCCAAAACCTTTTAAAAGCATGTTTTCTACAAGCTCTTCGGCCAAAGAGGTTATTAAAAAAATCCTTTTAAAAGGTTCTGGCGCTCAGGCAACTTCAGCTGGGATCATCAGAACCTTTTAAAAGCTTTTTTTCCTCTGGCAATCCCAGCTGAAAAAAACCAGGAAGTAACAACAACCAGGCGGCTGAGCGGAACCTCATGCCGGGATCGCTACCAGTTCTTCGAACCACCTGCCACGATCGCTACCAGATTGGAAGATCCGGTTCAAATCGGGAGCATTTCACCCCTGGTCTGGTATCACTTGCTTATCTATATAATCATAGGCTTTAATATTTGTGTTGGCTTCGTTTGACTCAAAATGTTGGTCTGCAAGTGGCTGTGTGTGTAGGAAGAAACTGAATGAACTTTTAAACCCCGCTAGTTTCATGGTCTGAAAGCAAGGTCTTGCAATTGTGATTTGGAAAGCTCTTTGCCCTGCAGATGAGATTCCAAAAGTATTCAGATAATTGTCTGGGGCAGATAATCAACTCCAGATGCCCTTTTTTGCAGCTGCTAAGAGTCGTCTAGAAAGCCCTAGAAACTGAAGTGGCTCAGCAGGAATGATGGGATCAAAATGCTGAAATTCATTTCTGCAGAAAAACGAACGACATCCACAAAACTTACTTCCATACTTTTAACTTATGCACATTGATCTATCAGCCCTTCAGATACATCAGACTAGGTATCCAAGGCCATGTAGCTTGGTACTAGTTTTATTGTAGGGTTATAGGAATGGAATCTTGCACTTCCCCCCCTCCCTCCTTTTATTTTCATGATAAGAAGTAATGGGCTTGTTTGAGCATTTACTCATATTACATTCCTGTTGCAATCTGAACTCAGGCCTCTTGTTGTCAGGTGTGAAAGATCAGGTCCACATGTGAAAGTCCAATTAAACTGATGTATTGTTATTCATGCCTTTTTTTTTCTTTTAATGACCCTGTAATCCCTTGCGGACAGGGACGCGGTGGCTCAGGGGCTAGGACGTTGAGCTTGTCGATCGAAAGGTCGGCAGCTCAGTGGTTCGAATCCCTAGTGCTGCTGTGTAATGGGGTGAGCTCCCGTTACTTGTCCCAGCTTCTGGCAACCTAGCAGTTTTGAAAGCACGTAAAAATTCAAGTAGAAAAAATAGGGACCACCTTTGGTGGGAAGGTAACAGCGTTCCGTGCGCCTTTGGCGTTGAGTCATGCCGGCCACATGACCACGGAGACGTCTTCGGACAGCGCTGGCTCTTCGGCTTTGAAACGGAGATGAGCACCACCCCCTAGAGTCGGCAATGACTAGCACGTATGTGCGAGGAGAACCTTTATGGGCCTACCAGAAACTCAGAAAGGCTGGAAATTGCCAGTTTCCAGCCTCTAGAGGGCCTCTGGAGCCTGGGGAGACCATTTTTGCTGTCCCCGAGACTCAAGGAAAGCTTCCAGAGCCCAGGGAGGGTAAAAATGACCACCACCCCTGCTGTGGTGCAGGAGGCCGACTAGGCCACACTCACCATGGCCACGCCCACCCAGCAACCAGGCAGAGAACCCCTTGCTAACCAGAGCTTATAAAATATTTGCTAGACCAATTCTTGAATACAGCTCGCCTGTCTGGAACCCATAACACATTTCAGACATCAATACAATTGAACGTGTCCAGAAATATTTTATAAGAAGAGTTCTCCACTCCTCTGAATACAACAAAATACCTTATGCCACCAGACTTGAAATCTTGAATTTAGAAAACTTAGAACTCTGCTGCCTTCAACAGAACCTGTGTTTAACTCATAGAATCATCTATTGCAATGTCCTTCCTGTTAAAGACTACTTCAGCTTCAATCATAACAATACAAGAGCAAACAATAGATTTAAACTCAATGTTAACCGTTTCAATCTTGATTGCAGAAAATATGACTTCTGTAACAGTTATTAGTGCTTGGAACACACTACCTGCCTCTGTGGTCTCTTCTCAAAATCCTCAAAGCTTTAACCAAAAACTCTCTACTATTGACCTCACCCCATTCCTAAGAGGTCTATAAGGGGTGTGCATAAGAGCACAAACGTGCCTACCATTCCTGTCCTATTGTTTCTTTCATTATATCCAATTAATATAGTTATTACATACTTATGCTCATATATATGCTTATATATTATATAGTTATTTTCATGCTTATGCTTATATATACTGTTGTGACAAAATAAATAAATAAATAAATAAATAAATAAAATAAAATAAAATAAAATATAATAAAATAAATAAATGTTTGAAGCCCACCCCTGGAAATATCTGCCGCTACCTAGGATCAAACTCATAGCCTCCTGATTGTGAGTTGAGAGCTCCACCTCTAGGCCACTGCATCACTCATTGCCACTCATGCCTATGCACAGGAATATTCTCAACTAAAGATCAGCACATGCTTGGAGTTTGATAAGTGTCAACGGACTTCAAGAGAGGCTGGATTGAGTTTGCTTTTGGGTATGTAGGGATTCTAGGCTGATCCAGGGGTGAAATCTACTTACCTTCCCTACCGGTTTGGAAGTGCATGTGCCCCATGCACATGTTCGCTTCACTCACACTCATGCGCATACCACGTGTGTGCGCAGACTCTCCGCACATATGCAAACCCTTCTGCACATGCACAGAGGGTAAAAAACAGACCGGGTGGGTGGGCGGAGCCTTGCACCGCCACTGTTACCAGTTCTCTGAACCACACACTGCCATCGCTACCGGTTCATCTGAACCGGTTCGAACCGGTAGCATTTCACCCCTGGGCTGATCCCACTTTTAACTCTGCCACAGTTTCTGCTTCTTCTTTTCCAACATTTTTATCTGACTTGTCTTGGTAGTGGTTCTTCCTCCTGTCCTTCAAGGCTGTTCTCTCTAGACCATTTCAAAGCACAGCAGCATTTTCATGCTAAAAGATTCATGTGAACTGTTTGAGATGACTAGCGCCAGTCAGTTTTGGGGAGCGCCCAAAGCAGAAGGCAACTGGCATTTGTTTTGCCTAGCAAGGTGATCCTAAGGGAACTGTTCTGTCCCCCTCCCCACCTCACGCAGGAGCGAGGGTCTAACAGTCCTTTATTTTGCAACCGACCTGAATTTCCTTTGTGGATGAAAGACTTGGCAACTACGGTGCAAATGCTTGCCAAGTTCCTAATCACTTAGCAGAGACGGGAGTCCACGTGTCCGTTGCCGAGGCAGCCAAGAGCTCACAGAATAATTCCTCCACACAGTCCAGGCCTTAACTCAAAAACAACCGAGCCAAAGTTCACGCTTGTAGTTTTTGTTTGTCACAAGGGGCTACGGAGCAATTCCACCTGCTTTTATCCCCTGTGGGGTGTGGCTCAGTGACTCAGCACTCTTCGGGCCTGCCACACCTCTTCCTCTGCTGCGCACGCTTCACTTTCCGATGCTGCCTAGGATCAATCCAGAATCGATCCTCCTCGTCTTCTATCTGTGGGGGCTCTGACATGCCTTCTTCCTGGCCTTCCGTTGGCACCTGCAGCACTGCCAGAAAGGAGGGACCTGGAGAGGGAGGCCTTGTCGGCTCCTCTCCCTCACTCTCCAGTCATCCTCCTCCATGAGGACAGGCTCGGGGGCCAGAGTCACAACAGGAACAAGAAAACGATTCTTCCATTTGCAGAGAACCTACAGGAAGCAAGAGATGAGATGAAGTGGGGTTTCCTGCATGGTGAATCCACTCTGCCCCAGAGCTTCAAAAGAACTGATGTGAAACTCTCAAAAGCTTCAATTCTCCCAATTGCTAGGGGGACCTATTGAAATAATTGAGAATGAAGGCAAATATACATGTCCCAGGATAATGTTGCAGGATCCAATCTGTGTCGATCACTGGGACCAGAGGTTTAGTCTTCTGAGCTTTTGGACTTGTGCTGGAGCCCATCCTCAGGAAATTCCTCTCTAGCAGAATGTGCATAATTGCTTTAGTTTTCACTGGCCTCTCAAAATTGCAAGGGTACCACTCATCTCCCAGGTTATAAATTCCATATATCTTTAGCTAGCAGTAGTCCCTATTGCACCTACTGAAGAGAAACCTGAATACTCATGCATATGATCATTGCTGCGTTAAGCCAAAATTTATGGCAGCAGTTACCCAGGATAGACAAATATTACATTCATATTTCTCCTGGGAATTTTGATAGTTGCTGCAGATGCCTTAGGCATGTAACCTAGAAATCGGTGAACTATATGTGCAAGCTTTAAGTTGCTGATGTTTGACTTAGTGGAACCTTGTGTGTAGGAGAGATGATGGATGGATGGATGGATGGATGGATGGATGGTTTGCTTGATTGGTGATTGAGATTGATTTTTGATTTTAAAAAAAGTATTTCTGTAGAGATCCTCTTGTGAGGTGAAATGTGTAGCTGGAGAAGGAGGAAAGTCCAGCAGTTGCACCATGGCTTCTCAGGGAAGAGACAGCACCTTCCAGAGAGAGGCCTAAACAGGGGTGGAATTCACTTACTTTCCCTATCAGTTCACAAATGTGAGTGTGCGCGCATGCGTGCTCGCTTCGCTCATGCACGCCCTGTCCATGCATGCACACGACCTTCTGCGTATGCGCTTTGCTCGTGTGTGTGGCTTGCATGCGTGCACATGGCTTGAAAACATGCCTAAATAGGACAGCATAGTGCCGGGGCTGGTGGACCGGTCCACCCGCAGGTTGCTACTACCGGTTCGGGCGAACTGGTCTGAACCAGCTGAATACCACTTCTGAGCCTGAAATAAGAGACTATACAATGCTGAATTGGATGGGGGAGGGAAGAAAAGATTCAGGATAGCCACACCCTGAATCTCCTAGGGTATATCTATTAGGATAGATGGTTATAGCTTTAGTTTGATGGTATTGTTTATTAGGTACTGCATAAGCAAATAAAAAACTGGACTCAGTTGGATTTCACTGTGTCATCTTCGGGCTTTGGCCTGAAACATCCTTAGTTGTAAAAGAAAATTAAATCATATCCAGGCAAGATGAAAGAAAAAGAGAACAGCCAGTGGCACAATTTACTAGATTCTGTTGTGGCCCGCCAGCAGCCTGAGGCTGAGGTGAGGCCAGGGCCATCGGGGAGTGAGGTGCAGACTCCAGAGCCTCCAGAGACTGATACTAGTGAGGCAGAGGAACAGGAGGAGCCTGTTCCTAATGCATGCATGAGAAGAACTGCCTGAAGGCAAGAGCAGCTCAAGCAAAGAGGACAACTCAGGAGTAGGGCCAAGAGATGATTGGCCCCTCCCATAAGGCTTAAAACACACCAGCAACGGCATTTGGGTTTTGCCGGAAAACAACGTTGGTAGCTGCATCTTCTGCTTCATCTACGTCTTGTATTTATTTTTGTGACTTCTGAAGGTTTGCCAAGAAAGTCCTTTGGCAGTTTGCCTAATTGGACCAAGGTTTGCGATAGGACTGAGGAATTTATGTTGGGAGGAATTTGTTTTAATTTAGTTGAACTACGCTGGGAATGAAGTAATTCTCAGCTGTTTGAATAAAGTTTTTTTTTTCATGGACTGAGTTTCCTACTACCTACTTGGGCCTGGGTCACAACAGATTCTACAAACTCAGGAGTCAAAGCATGTCTGTTTTATTCCAGAAATGTTTTGATTTTCATGATA
The DNA here is from genome assembly GCF_028640845.1 of Ahaetulla prasina. NCBI lineage: Eukaryota > Metazoa > Chordata > Lepidosauria > Squamata > Colubridae > Ahaetulla > Ahaetulla prasina. Next base: position 23,584,620 of record NC_080544.1, read on the forward strand.
CATATCATAGCATTTCAAACAGTAAACAATTGATGTGCCTATTTTCTGATCTAAATATAAGAGTGTGTGTATCTGTGTGTGTGTGTAGAGCAGTGGTCTCCAACCTTGGCAACTTTAAGACTTGTGGACTTCAACTTCCAGAGTCCCTCAGCCAGCAAAACTGGCTGAGGAATTCTGGGAGTTGAAGTCCACAAGTCTTAAAGTTGCCAAGGTTGGAGACCCCTGGTGTAGAGTGAGAGAAAGAGAGAACACATCCTTTGCAAATGGCTTTCTTTTCTCATTCTTTGCTGCTCGTCAATTTCTGTCAATTTCTATTATAATTGCAACTCTAATTATTGGTCCTGCTGTGATGAGTGGCAGGGTGAAGACATCAAGGGTAACTTCACTGGTTATCAGTGGTCAAAAATAAGAAGAGATCTAATAGGTGTGATGCAGATTTCATTAAAATTCAAATGAATAACTTTTTTTTTTTTGGCTTCTTCTGTGTCTTGGCTCCACTTGTCTTTCTGGAAAGTAATTCCAGAAGACATATTGCCCCAAACCAAATGAAATTCTTGACTTTAAAAGGATTATGGATCATCAGTATAGGGCCATGATGGTGAACCCACAGATGGCACGCAGAGCCCTCTCTGTGGGCATGCCAGCTGTTGCCCCAGCCCAGGTCTACCACACATGCACACGTGCCTCCCTCTGGCCAGCTGGTCTCTGCCTTGCATTGCATTTTGGGGTTCACATACATGCGCCCCCCCGGCACCCCGTTTTGGGCCTGGAAAGCCTCTTGCACCAACCTGGAAGCCAAAACGGGGCATGGGGGCACAGGGCACATGTCTGGGGGCTTGTGCGCATGTAGGGGGTGCATCTGAATGTGTTGTGTCCCACTCCTCCTCTGACGGCTGGGTCGGGGAAGTCTGTATCAAGCGTGGCCACAAAGCCTCTGCAGCTTTGCCAAAGTTCTGTCAGAGTTCTCAGGGCAGGCAGGAGTCCAAGATGTGACTTCAGCAATCCAAATTGGACTTGGCCTGACTCAAAGAATGCCAGAAAGCAGATCCTTTATATAGACCATGCTTTGGGCATTCGGCACCAAAAAGGTTAACCATCAGTGGTATAGAGGAATATCAGTAGTATCGCTGGAAGTTCAGCTGCTATGATGAATGTGTGGCTCCATGACTCAGCACTTATCCAGCCTGCCCCTCCCTTCCTTTTGTTGACGTCGCCTCTCCATTCTCCGGAAGCATGGATCCGTCCACCCTCCAGCTGCCGGCAATTCCAGCTGGTGACTGGCTTCAGGCTCCTCATGTTCACATGCTGTGGGGGAGGGGTTTATTTGCTTGGTCTGTCCGGACATGGTGCCAGGACTGGGGGCTGGAGGCATGCCAGGCCATTCGTCTTGCTTGGTCTGTCCGGGCATGGTGCCAGGACTGGAGGCTGGAGGCATGCCAGGCCATTCGTCTTGCTCGGTCTGTCCGGGCATGGTGCCAGGACTGGGGGCTGGAGGCATGCCAGGCCGTTCGTCTGCACTGTCAGTCCCTGGCTGAAATAACAGGAGATGAGAGGGGCCTGGCTGCAGAGAGTGGGGCGGGCGAGGCACAACAGAATGCGTGGGAGGCTGCTCTCATTGCATTTTGGGGGTTCGGGCAAATGCGCGTGCATTTGTGCGTTTGCTTTGGGCATTCGGCACCAAAAAGGTTAACCATCAGTGGTATAGAGGAATATCAGTGGTATCGCTGGAAGTTCAGCTGCTATGATGAATGTATGGATAAAGAATTGTCTAAATGTGGTCAATTGTAGTGTATTTTTGGAGATTTAACAATTTGGGTTATTCCATTAGGCAGGGTATTCTTCCACTGGGTTGGGAAATAGTCTGGTGTATAATATTGTGTAAAGTTAAGTGTCACTATAGAATCATTTGTCTTAGTCTGCTTCCCGATGACTGCAGTACTGCAATGCCTCAGAAGCGCTAAAGAGTCCTAGTGTGGAAATAACATAAGAGTAAAAGAATTACCATTAATTAATGTGCGGCCTCTAAGGGACCCCTGCCTGTCATTTTGATGATACTGTATTTTTTTCATCTGTAATTTGGAGCATGGAAGTACCACATTTCTGAACAGTGAACGTAAGCAGAACAAATAGAAGAGAGTTAATACTGGGAATGATATGGCTGGAGACAAGTTAGGAACAATTTGTAGGAAGGCATTAAAATATGGAGAAGTTGGGTGAATCATGAGAAGAAGGAAAAAAAGCAGAAGAACACTTTGAGTGAGGAAGGGACTTTTTTGAGGTCAATCAGAATTCTTGTTTTTTTTTTATTATTTATTTATTTATTTATTAGATTTTTATACCGCCCTTCTCCCGGAGGACTCAGGGAGGTTCACAGCCAGAATAAAAACAATAATTATATACACAATAAAACAATTATTAAAAAAAACTTATTAAATATCAGGCCAAATTAAAACCAGTTAAGACCATAAACACCCCATATAATTTACATCAAAATATTAAAAGCTACTAAAAATTTCTATGCCAGTCCTCCGCGAATAAATAGGTAAGTCTTCAACTCGCGGCGGAAGGTTCGAAGGTCAGGCAGTTGACGGAGTCCTGGGGGAAGTTCATTCCAGAGGGTGGGAGCCCCCACAGAGAAGGCTTTTCCCCTGGGGGCCGCCAGCCGACATTGCTTGGCGGACGGCACTCTGAGGAGTCCCTCTCTGTGAGAGCGCACGGGTCGGTGGGAGGCAATCGGTAGCAGTAGGCGGTCCCGTAAGTAACCCGCCCCTAAGCCATGGAGCGTTTTGAAGGTAGTAACCAGAACCTTGAAGTGCAGCTGTATTTTAAAAAGAAAATACAGATAATTCTCCATTTCATGTTACAAATGGGAATGTAGTACCTTTTTTTTTTTACCAGAACTCTTCTTATTTCTAATGATGCTTTCTATGGGGAGCAGGAGTTGTAGTTTCGAAATACTATCACAAGGCGTCACGAGAAGGAGCAAGTGACATGACTCACATCATCTTTATACAAACGTGCTTGTGATTTTGTGATACAAGTACTAGGGCAGAATTTTGCATCAGGACATCACAGCGTATTTTGTCATGTTGGCATCTTAATCGTTAAGAATGAATGGATCGCATCAAGATGAGAAACGATCATACCACTTTACACCATGCTGGTGAGATCACACTTGGATACAGTGTCCAGTGGTCACCAAGATATGAAAAAGGAAGTTGAGAATCTTGGATGGTGCACAGAGAATAGCAACAAAGATAATAGAAGGTCTGGAAACTAAATCATATGATGAACAGTTTAGGGACCTTGTTGTTATTAGTTGCAAAGTCATGTCTGACCCATCGTGACCCCGTGGACAATGTTCTTCCATGCCTTCCTGTCCTCTACCATCCTCTGGAATCCATTTAAGCTCACGCCAACTGCTTCAGTGACTCCATCTAGCCACCTCATTCTCTGTCAACCCCTTCTTCTTTTGCCCACAATCTTTCCCAGCATTAGGCTCTTCTCCAGTGAGTCCTTCCCTCCCATTAGGTGGCCAAAATATTTCAGTTTCATCTTCAGGATCTGGCCTTATAAAGAGCACTCAGGGTTGATCTCCTCTAGGACTGACCAGTTTGATCGCCTTGCAGTCCAAGGGACTTGCAGGAGTCTTCTCCAGCACCAGAGTTCAAAGGCCTCAATTCTTTCGCTGCTTTTTAGTAAGCTAGGACCTAGGTATGTCTAATCTACCAAAGAGAAGGGTTGAGGGGACACAATAACTGTCACAAAGAAGAGGGGATTGGTTTATTCTCTAGGGCATCAGAGAGCAGGACAAGAAGTAATGAGTGGAAAGTTGTCAAAGAAAGATACTACCTGGAAGCAAGAGTTTTTCTGATAGTAAGAGCAGTTAATCAGTGGAATAGCTTGCCTCCTTGGCAGTGGTGAAATCTGAACCAGTTTACTACTGGTTTACTGGCTGCACATGCATGCTACACCCATATGCGCAGTGCTCACCACACACCAAATGTGAGATGCATGCACACGCAGTGCATGCCAAAAGGAGGACAGCCAAAGAGGTTGTAAAAAAATGCTTTTAAAAGGTAAAAAAAAAGGCTCTGACGATCATAGCCGAGCCGCGCGATTGTCAGAGCGGTTTTTTTTTACCTTTTAAAAGCATTTTTTTACAACCTCTTCAGCCAAAGAGGTTGTAAAAAAAATGCTTTTAAAAGTAATTTTAAAAAGCCTCTGACGATCAGGCAGCTCAGCTGGGATCGTCAGAACCTTTTTTAAAAAAATCTTTTAGCATTTTTTACAACCCCTTCAGCCAAAGAGGTTGTAAAAAAAATGCTTTTAAAAGTAATTTTAAAAAGCCTCTGACGATCAGGCAGCTCAGCTGGGATCGTCAGAACCTTTTTTAAAAAAATCTTTTAAAAGCATTTTTTTTACAACTTCTTCATCAGAAGAGGTTGTAAAAAAATGTTTGTAAATGTAAAAAAAAAGTAAAAAAAAAGACTCTGATGATTGCGTGGCTCAGCTGGGCATGGTCGGGGGTGGGGGGGGGAGGGATTTTTGCTACTGGTTCACTGAACCACCTGCTGCCATCTCTACCAGATCAGCCAATCGGGTCTGAACTGGGAGCATTTTACCCCTGCTCCTTGGGTTGTAGGTGGTCCATCACTGGAGGTTTTAAAAAATAGACTAAACAACCGTTTGACTGGAATGGTATAAGATTACTGCCTTGAGCAAGGGATTGGACTAGGTTCCTTCCAGCCCTATGATTCTATAATGAAATATATTATTATTATTATTATTATTATTAATCACATTTATATACCGCCCTATCTCCCGAGGGACTCAGGGCGGTTCACAGGCAAGTAAAAGACATATAAATACACACTAAAACCACATTTAAAAAATGATATAATGATATCCTGATAGCTTTATGTCCCTCGTTGTATCATGTTTAATTCTTGAGCCTGAAGTCCAGAATGCTTCGCTTGTTCCATTTAACTTGGCATATTTTCTTCTGAATAAGTACAAATTATATGTTAGCTATAAAACAGCATCAATTACTGTCATCAATAATTTTTCAGCTCTTCTCATTTGCAACTAACCATGGAACAAACATACTCTGGCAACATCTTTTTCTAACATGTCTCCTTGAGAGTGCCTTTAATTCATTCCCAGGCATGGGTGAGGCAGTCTAAGTTGACCTTAGCTTCTATTGCTAAGGAAAATACCATTTCTATTGCTAAGGAAAATACCATTAGTGGTAATGAACTAATATTGTTCATTTCCAGATTGTTGGTGGCAATATGCTGACTCTGTAAACTGCTTAGAGAGGGCTATAAAAAGCACTGTGAAGTGGTATATAAGTCTAAGTGCGACTGCTATTTTCCCCTTAGTTGCCAATAACAGCCAAAAAGTATACATAATCTATTGGGCTTTGTTACCTATGACTTAGGGATGGGGTGGCTCAGTGGCTAAGATGCTGAGCTTGTCTAATGAAAGGTCGGCAGTTCAGCGGTTCGAATCCAGTGGTGGGATTCGGGAGAACCGGTTGTTAACTTTCTAAGCAGTTCCGAGAACCGGTTGTTGGAAGACATCTTATTTTGTTTTTTCCCACTTTACAGGGCTAATCCTGTAAGGAAGGCAGGAAGGAAACATTCTGGTGGTGTTTCTAGCCTAACCTTTATTGCCCTGCTTACAGAAACTGCCTCTCTGGTTAACCCCTGTTACATTGTAACAACTAAGGCAAAGCGCCCATCATTGTGAGTGACGTTGAGATGGCCACACCCACACGGTCACATGACCACCGAGCCACGCCTATCCAGCTGGTCATTAGGGCAGAGAACCGGTTGTTAGATTATTTGAATCCCACCACTGTTCGAATCCCTAGTGTTGTGTAATGGGGGTGAGCTCCCGTGACTTGTCCCAGCTTCTGCCAAGCTAGCAGTTCGAAAGCACGTAAAAAATGCAAGTAGAAAAATAGACTACCTTTGGTGGGAAGGTAACAGCATTCTGTGTGCCTTTGGCATTGAGTCATGCCGGCCACATGACCACGGAGACGTCTTCGGACAGCGCTGTCTCTTCGGCTTTGAAACGGAGATGAGCACCGCCCTCTAGAGTCAGGAATGACTAGCACATATGCGTGAGGGGAACCTTTACCTTTTTACCCTTGACTTTGGAGGGAAGCTAGGAGATGGTAATTTCTGGAAACAGAGGCAATTAAAACAAGGAAGGATCAGAAATAAGGGCAGCATGTTTCTGGATGCATTTTTTTCACCAGGTCAAGATTGGGCACTTCAACTTTGCAGCGGGGAAAGACGCATTAGCTCAGCGGTTCATGTTGCAAGATTTGAAACAGGTAGAAATGAATATTGCACCAGTAAAGAATCTGGCAGTTGGATCTTCTGCAATGTGAGTGAAAATTTTGTAAGGTTAGATTAGAAGATCAGATTAAATGGAAGGAAGATGGTAAAATAACAGTGCCCTGAAACTGAGCCAGGTGCTAGGAGCCAAGAACAGAAACTGGCTAGTCAAATTTGGCAGAAGCGAGCTTGCCTATAGTAGGCACTTCTCCTTGTGTGGAATTACTTGGATGACAGCCATCCTGAAACATAAGATCCAACAGTAGGATGGTAACTGCAGCAAGATTATTGTATGCACAAAGACGGAGGAATAATGAAACACCCTCAGTAGAAGATTGGATTATAAAATTGACAAGAGTTGGCAGAAATAGCAATGCTAACCAGTTTGGTCAGGAAAAAAAAGTAATAAAGACTGGAAAACTTATATGGAGTTTTCTGAAAGAAGAAAAGACTGAACTGATAATTTGGAATATTGAAAAGGGTTAAAGAGGGAGGGAAAGAGTAAGATGGAAATTACTTGACAGAAAGAAGGAAAACTTTTTTTGTTTTCTTTCTTTTTTATTCTTTTACTTCTTTTGCTTTTAACTTTTATTGTATTATATGCAGTGGTGGGATTCAGCCAGTTCCCACCACTTCGGGAGAACCGGTTGTTAACTTTCTGAGTAGTTTGGTGAACTGGTTGTTGGAAGAAATCATTAGGGCAAAGAACTGGTTGTTAAATTATTTGAATCCCACCACTGATTATATGTAAATATATATAATTCTATCTATTATATCTTAGATGATAGATAGATGATAGATAGACAGACAGACTGATATAAATAGATGATAGACAGACAAGCAGACATAGATAGATGATAGACAGACAGATAGATATAGATACATAGATATATGATAGATAGATAGATAGATAGATAGATAGATAGATAGATAGATAGATAGATAGATAGATAGATAGATAGATAGATAGATAGATAGATAGATAGATAGATAGACAGGCAGACAGACAGAGACAGATAGATTTAGATAGATATAAAGAGATGATAGATGATAGATGATAGATAGATAGATAGATAGATAGATAGATAGATAGATAGATAGATAGGCAGACAGAGATAGATAGATATAGATAGATGATAGATAGATAGATAGATAGGCAGAGACAGATAGATATAGATAGATGATAGATAGATAGATAGACAGACAGACAGATAGGTGAAAAAGGACTTTCTTTGGCTGATGAGAAAACATTTGGCCAGTGATTCGAAGTCTGTCTCTGGTATGGATGAAGGTTATTGTGTAGCCTCCTGTTGATGTTACTCAAACTCAAGACACCCTTCCATTAGGACATTTGTTCTTGTTGGGGAATTGCCAGCTAGGCTGAAAGGAGAAGTAAAGCAAGGGCTTAGTTTAGAGTCTTGCACAGCCACAAATGCTATATGCTTGACCTCCTTCAAAATTCATGAAACCTTATCTGGTCATTCTCAGTAGAAGGCAAGCAGTCTGATGAAATTCTCATCATCTAAGTCCAAGGTCTCCAACCTTGGTCCCTTTAAGACTTGTGGACTTCAATTCCCAGAGGAAATACCATCCCTGTCCTAAATGTCCCTTTTTATTCGTATCCTCTTCATGTATTCAAATCATGTTTATACTTTTATCTGTTATCTTATATATGCTTTACAAATAAATAAAATAATAAATAAATAAATAAGTCTTAAATGAAATCTATGGACAACTGAGGACTCCAATTCATACTGTCTTACAGGCTACCTCCAGTATATTCAGAGGTGGGTTTCAGCAGGTTCTGACCAGTTCTGGAGAACCAGTAGTGGAAATTTTGAGTAGTTCGGAGAACCGGTAGTAAAAATTCTGACTGGCCCCGTCTTCATCTATTCTCTGCCTCCTGAGTCCCAGCTGATCGGGAGGAAATGGAGATTTTGCAGTAACCTTCCCCTGGATTGGGAAGGGAATGGAGGTTTTACAGTATCCCTCCCCTGGATGGGGTGGGAATGGAGAGTTGAAGTCCACAAGTCTTAAAGGGACCAAGGTTGGAGATCCCTGATCTAAGTGATAAACAATAACGTTACTGATTGAGGTTATTCATGAGTGAGTGGCTCTAGTTGCTTGCACCCAACAGTTCCACAATTACAAACTTCAAATCTTCAGATTTTATTAAAAAAAAACACCTCACCTCTCTAGTTTTCTAAAAACCAAGGACTCACTCATTTTGTAAAAATAAAAAGGGAGTATTTTTCCCCTCAGCTTTTTAAGAAAATGAACAGTTATAGTTATAACTGACATATATATTCCCCAAAGGCTATACTTCTATTATTATTAATTATGACTATTTCTTAACTTTTCCTAGGGGGATTAGCAAAAGACAGAAGCAACTGCAGGAGTATGCAAAATACCTTTCTCTGTACTTTGTCTAAAAAAATTGATCATTGTTTTAGTTCTTATTTAAAACAAAAAAGCTGTCCTAATAGGTTATATCCATGTAGACCAGTGGTAGTCAACCTGGTCCCTACCGCCCACTAGCGGACGTTCCAGCTTTCATGTGGGCGGTAGGGTTTTTCTCTGATACTGAAGCACTTTCCTTTTTTTAAATTTAATTGACTTTTTAAAAAATATTCATAGCATTATTTAAAAACATTTTTATTAGGTTTTCATAAAATTTCCCGTGACAATTTAAATTTCTGAAAATATACTATTTGTGTCGCCTGCACATAAGTTTAGTTTACGTTACGTAAGTGAAGCTAAATGGCGCTATAGTGCGACCGCAAACAAAAGAGCCTCATCCCAGAATAGCTCATGCTTCTCCTTCCTCACCACCCAGCTGTAACAGACAAGCAGAGCTGGTAGCCGGCGCCCCCCCAAACCCAATCTACGATGCGCGAGAGGCATGTGCGGACGACGATACATGGCACATTACTGTGGAACCGGTGGGCGGTTAGAAAATTTTATTACTAACAGAGATAAAAAGTGGGTGGAAGGTATAAAAAGGTTGACTACCACTGATATAGACTATACATTTTCCAAAAAAGGACCATAGTTGAACCTCAGTAGCATCATTAGTGACTTATAGCTTCTTCATCTAGCCATCTCTGTGGTGATATAAACCTAGGCTTAATCCCCAAGATGGAGGCAAGCTGTTTCATTGATGAATTGTTCTCGTTGTTAGGAAAGTTCTCCTTAGTTCCAGACTTGATCTCTCTTTGACAAACTTCCCCCTATTGCTTCTTCTCTGCCTTCAGGTATTTTGGAGAATAAGTCAGCCTCCTCTTCTCTGTGTAAGGTTCCCCTCGCACATGTGTACTAATGGTTCCTGACTCTAGGGGGCGGTGCTCATCTCTGTTTCAAAGCCGAAGAGCCAGCACTGTCTGAAGACGTTTCCGTGGTCATGTGGCCGGCATGACTCAACGCCAAAGGCGCACGGAACGCTGTTACCTTCCCACCAAAGGTGGTCCCTATTTTTCTACTTGCATTTTTTACATGCTTTCGAACTGCTAGGTTGGCAAAAGCAGGGACAAGTAATGGGAGCTCACCCCGTTATGTTGCACTAGGGATTTGAACTGCCGAACTACTGACTTTTCGATCGACAAGCTCAGCCACCGCATCCCTCCTCTGTGAGATCCCCTCAAGTACTGGAAGACCCTTAAGCTTTTCTTTTTTTAAAGCTAGACAAACCCTTAAACATCGGTTTTACAATTTAGCCTCTAGACCCCTTATGATTGATGATGATTGAGTTGATTTTAATAGCAATCCAAATGATCAGAGAATGATGATTTGTGTTATATGCTTCAATGGTGATTGACAAAACAACAAATTTTCCCTTCTCTTCCTTCCAGTGCCAGACTTGTCCTATTTCTTAAAGCACATTTTGGAGATAAGCATTTCCTCCAAATTTGTAATGAACTCTGTTGTGAGCATCTTGCAATACAAAACATTAAAACCAGGGGTGGTATTCACTTATCTTTGCTACTGGTTCTCAAATATGAGTGCGCAAAGGGTCAAAAATGGGATGTGATGATGTCCAAGCAGGTGGGTGGAGCCTCCTGCAGCTGCCGCTACCGGTTTGCCCGAACTGGATATAACCAGTTGAATACCACCACTGATTAAAACTTAATAGTACAGTAGTGGCCAAAATTGTGGAAACCTTTTCGGGAAAAGTGTATTTTTGAGGTTTGATGGCTAATAACACCACCTTTTTTTTTTAAAGTTTCAAGATAATCATATTCCACTGCTGGAATGGCCTGTGAATAGCCCAGACTTTCACCCAATTGAAAATCTATGGAAAGAAATATACAATATATCATATTACACATATTGACGGCATGTAGAATTGTGATAGCACAGAATTGGAAACATCCGGATATCCCACCGGATCAAATTATAATAAAAAATATATATGAATGTGCAGAAATGGACATATTATCGATGGAAATGAAGGAGAGGGAAGATACTGAGCACTATCGAATATGGAATAAATGGTATTTCTGGCTGGAAAGTAGGCATAAAACTTAAGAGAGATTTTTATCATGAAACTGAATTCTGAATAGAGGTTAAAATAATTTAAATAAGAATGTTGGTTTATAGAGATACTTAGAAGTAGAATCTGTATATAAAGGTTAAACAGGATAAGAGATACTCACGTAGGAAAAGCTGTTATGAGTCTTGTAATTTCAATGTGTTTGTCTTTTTGTTTTATATTTTTTGCTTTTGTGTTTTTTTGTTTTTGTTTTTGTATTGTGTATTTTAATTTTTGGAAAATTAATAAATATTATTTTTTTTAAAAAAAAGAAAATCTAGGAAGCCGATTAAAGAAACTTGTTAGTCAGAAGCGACCCAGCAATAAAACCCAGTTAATAGAAGCAATCCTTCAATCTTGGTTTCACTTAGAACAGCTGCAGAACTAAAAGACTTGGTTCACTCCATGGGAAGATGTTGTAAGGTCATAATTCATGCTAAAGGTTACCCAACTACTGTAAATATTAACTGACATGATGATAATTTTTGTATATCTCATTTTTTCTATGGTGATCATTTTTGTATATCTCGTTTTTTTCCTACTTGTTTCATTTTTCCTCTTCATAAATGGTTTTGCATTACATTCTTGATTAAATTATCTTTCCATTGAGATATAATTTCATGGTACTACTCCCCAAAAAAGTGATGTTATTAGCTAGTTTTAGAAAATACACTTTTCCCAAAAGGTTTCCACAATTTTGGCCACTACTGTAAGGTTACCACACCCTTAGCTGCAAAACTCCAAACCACCACTAAATGGTGCCAAAGAGATGTAAGAAATAGATTTCTTTGCTATCAGCTGATGGGCATCTGGACTGTTGCAATTCAGACATGATGACCCAAGGCAGCAAGCTAATCAAGTTGTTGCAATATAGTTGAAGGAAAACAGGGAACGCATCAGTTTATTTATTAGATATCTATTCTGCTGTTTTCCTCTCCCCAATCTGCCTTTTTATTGTCCAGAAGGATCTCTGCCTCATTTGGATTAGCAACCAATTTGTTTTCCTTCATGCAAACTATGGATTCTTGAGACGTTCAGCCACAAATGGAAAGATAATTGCCTTGCAAGGAAAGAACATGGTTGGTCTGTCTGCTCAATCACCAGAACTAGTATTTTATTAAATGTGCAACCAGACACAAAATTGGCAGCTGTGGAAACAACTATCAAGTTCCAAGAAAATTGACGCAATATAAAATTAAAGTAAGGTAAAAGGCATATCCTATTAGTTGGTATAAAAGTGGCCGATGACAAATGTGAAATAAATATGAGTGTCACTCCTAGAAGCCATCATTTGCATTGGATCTTCAGGCCTGCCACGTTTACTACTGTGGGAAACTGAGAGAGGGGATTGTATGTAATAGGGGTGATATGTAGTCATAATAACTTTTCTTTCTCAGAGTGTCAAGGACATCTTGCCCTGCACCTGGAGGGGTGTGACTGGGAGGCATCTTCAGATGGGACCATGTGATGGACATGTGGGTGCTGGGCAGGGACTTGGACTTCGATTTCCCTTTGGGTGGGGAAAACCTGGAAGCTTTCAGATTTGGGTTTTCCCATATGTGCCAATATGACATCTGTAATAAAATGGAACTTTGAAGAAACTCAAGCCTTGGAGTTTTCTTTCACTGGGGGTGTCACTTGGAACCCTGACACTGAGCTTCAAACATTGGCCAAGTTTATCTATTTCTCTCTCCCTCATTACAAAATATATTTCTCACCAATGCTACTACTTCTTTTTTGAGAATGCCCATCTTTGTTGGCCTAACCTCTGATTTTCAGCCTCTGAAACTTCTGTTTGAAGCCTTTTTTTCAGCCTCTAAAACCTCCTTTTCAGAGGCTGGGCGGGGCTACATCCGGTGTATAAGACGCACCCAAATTTTCACCCTCTTTTATGGGGGGAAAAGGTGTGTCTTACACTCTGAAAAATACGGTAAATTAGGAAGTCAAACAACATCTCTGAAGATGAAGCCATTATGTCATCATACTGAGAAAACTGCATGCGCGCACACAAAGACACACTGTCGTGTCCCACCTCCACTCCGACGAACGAGTCAAGGAAGTCCATAACTGTCGTGTCCCACTCCTCCGCTGATGGCCGGGTCAGGGAAATCTGAATCAGGCGTGCCTCTGCAGCTCTGCCAAAGTCCTAGCAAAGTTCTCAAGGCAGGCAGGAGACCAGAAAGTGACTTCAGCAAGATATGTTAGACTTTGCCTGACTCAAAGAATGCCAGAAAGCAGATCCTTTATATGGGCCATGGGGTGTGGCTCCATGACTCAGCACTTATCCAGGCCTGCCCCTCCCTTCCTTCTGTTGCCTCCGCCTTTCAAGTCTTCTGAAGCGAGGGTCACTCCAGTCTGCAGCTGTTGGTAATTGACCTACCTCAGGCTCACATGCTGTGGGGGAGAGGGAGGGGTCTAGTTGCTCCATTTGCCTGGGCATGGAGCCAGAGCTGGGGGCTGGAGGTACTTCTTCCTCCTCAGCCTGTCTGGGCATGGAGCCAGGGCTGGGGCCGGGAGGCATACTAGGACATTCCTCAGCGTTCAGAAGCAGATAAGAAGGCCCCGGCTGCGGTGAAAGCGGACGAGACACAACAGTAACAAACTTGGCAATGAAGCCTCTGCAGCTTGCCAAGTTCCTTTGAGGTTTATCAGGGCAGGCAGGAGACCAAGTTGTGATTTCAGCGATAGGGTCCGGTATCAGCAAACTCGATAAGATTTTGCTTGACTCAAGGTTGGAATGCCAAAAGCAGGTCCTTTATATAGGCTGTGGGGTGTGGCTCCATGACTCAGCATTTATCCAGGCCTGCCCCTCCCTTCCTTCTGCTGGCGTTGCCTCTCAGATCTCCGAAAGCGAGGATCCTCCCACTTTGAATTATCTTCAGCTGGATCTGCTGTCTGGGAAAGAGAGGGGTCAGAAGGAGTAGGCCTGAGCAATTCTAATACCTGGCTGGTTTCCTGCTCTGACGGCTGAGCCAAAGGAACACAGGCTGTATGAGTGAGATTTATCGGGCTTGTCCTCCCACTCCTGGAATCCTCTCCGGGCATGGGGCCAGGGCCGGGGGCTGGAGGCATGACAGGCCGTTCATCTTCATTATCAGACTCGGAGTCTGATAACAGGCCCGGTTGGAGATGGGAGGGGCCCGGTTAAGGAGAGGAGGGAGGACGAGTCACAACACACACATAGACACACAAATCATGAAGTAAGAGAGTCAAGTGTCCAACTCTTTATTATTACTTATATTTGAGTTTTGCCCTTATCACCATCTTCTTTTTATGGCCTCAAAATCCCTTGTGGGTTGGAGTCTGGGCAACTGAATGGAGCTGAGTATTTACTGGCCAGATGCCCTTCCTGTCGCCAATGTGGCGTTATATTCAGCAGATATATTCTTATCATGCTCAGAGAAAGAAATATTTGCCTCTACCTAGGATCGAACTCACAGCCTCCTGATTGTGAGGTGAGAGCTCCACTTCTAGGCCACCACACCACTCTTGAGTTTTGTCCTTAAGTTCAGGAATAATTCCTGCAGCCTTTCCACACTGCAATCAAATGTCATATTTGGATTTCCACTTATTCATTGGAATCTTAAACTAGGAATTGCACTGTTATTACTGGAACTACACTTTATTATCAAACAATTTCCATAGGAGTCTAACATGTTATTTTTAATATCAATATTTATCTTGCAAATGAAAGTTGTTCTTTCCTATCTCTGTTCATGCTACAAATGTATTTTACAGCATCTCCGATTTCATTTTCCCCCCTCTTACATTTGCTTTTGAACCATTTTCAAATCCTGTTTTTTGTTTCTTATATTATTATTTTTTTGGTCATTTTGTAGTTTTATTGATGTATTTGTTGTGTAAATAAAAATAATAATACATAGAAAATCCACAAAAAGTAGATCAGACAGAAACATAGAGAAATGTAAATAAGAGTTAATTCCTAGTCCTGTTGTTCTGAATTATATTTGGCTGGGACTAGTTATTGCCTTGTGGTAAATGAATGCTTGTAAAAAAAGTTCCCAATTCCCTTTTTCATTACTTTCTTCCATAGATGTTCTTCCATTGCTGATGTCTGAATTGTTACTCTGCTTCCTCCTGATCTCTTTATAGCTTCTCATTTATACTATGAGTTTATATTTCCTGTATGCTCTGAAGTCTCCTAGCGCTTCGCTTTGCTACTGGTTTGCGCAGTGCATGCCAAATGCGCGCTTTGCAGGCATGCGCACCTCAGGTGCTACCATGCAGCACTGAAAGAGGAGGATTAAGAAGCTTTTTTACGGTAAGTAGAACGAGAGGGGGAACAGCTGTGCCACGCGATTTAGATTCGCTAGAAAGCAGGATATCCTGCTTTCTAGCGAATCTAAATCATGCAGCACAGCTGATTGTTGGAAATACCAGTTCGCCCAACCACTGGCTTTTTTTTTACTACCGGTTCGGACAAATTTGTCTGAATTGGTAGCATTTCACCCCTGTTATACAGTATAAAATTGTATTAATAAATGCATCTAATTATTGTAAATTGCCTAGAAAATTTTTTGACCATGCACTCCTGCATGTGGTCACCAAATACAGCTATGAAAGAGGCAATAGCACAGATATGCAGTTGAATGGAGATCTGAGTTAGAAAAGTTGCTGCTTTTCTGTGCTGCTCAACCATCCTAGGAACTCATATTGCCACAAATCTCATTGGCCCCCATTGTGTGACCTTACTTCACGGCCAGAATATGCATGTTGTCAACTAGCGAAGCTTTCCTAACCTGCTCCCGATTGCCATAGGCAGGGGGATGGGAATCGTGCCTTGCAGCTGCACCAAGGAATTCACACATCAGTCAAAACAAGACACAGCCTAGCCAGCCAAAGTCAAGGCCATCTCCACAGAGACTTACAACGGCTGGAGGGAGTGACTTCTACGACCCGCGAAATTGCTTCGTTGTGGAATGTGACTGGTGACACACTCTGGGGGAGGGGGAAACAGGGTCAGAGGCATGGTGCGAATTGGGTGAAGTCAGAGCTGGCTTCACCTAGGTCGTGCCAACATGGCGCTCCTAATAAACAACTGGGTTTTTCTTGCTAAATGGCTTGAGACTCTTAATTTTATTAGGGCATTGGTTGGAACCCTGACATCTATACTATGGGGATGTCGATACATCTAAGCGCACAAACGTGCCTACCGTTCCTGTCCTATTGTTTTTCTTTTCTTCTTCCTATATATGTTTATATGTGTATATACTATATAATCTTTTTGTATGATGTTGTGACAAAATAAATAAAATAAAATAAACTGTCTTTCTTCTTTTTTAAAAAAAAAAACTATTACTTTTTTTAAAGCATTAAAATATTTTAAAGCAAATATCAGTTTCTAATAATTTGGATTCCTATTACAATTAACTCAATCATCATTCCCTCCCAAGGTTGAAGAACCTTTGACTAAGAATCTTCTATTTCTCTAAAAGAATACTCCTTAGTAGGGAAAGGACCTTAGAATCATCCAACCATTGTTGGCCATAAATAGAAAAAGGGAAGAGGAATAGAAGGATGGAGTTAAAAAGTGAGAAAAAATACACAAAAAATATTTAACAAAGGTGACCTTTGGTTTTTTTCATTACAGAGACCATAAAGTAATACAATACAGCAACCTCCCTCTAGATTTAATTAGGTAATCTCAGTAAACGGTAACAGTAAAGGTTCCCCTTGCACATATGTGCTAATGGTTCCCGACTCTAGGGAGCGGTGCTCATCACCATTTCAAAGTCAAAGAGCCAGTGCTACCCGAAGACATCTCCATGGTCATGTGGCTGGCATAACTAAATGCCAAAGGCACATGGAACGCTGTTACTTTCTCACCAAAGGTGGTCCCTATTTTTCTACTTGCATTTTTTACGTGCTTTCGAAGTGCTAGGTCGGCAGAAACTGGGACAAGTAACGGGAGCTCACCCCATTATGCAGTAATAAAGATTTGAACCACTGAACTGCCGACCTTTTGATCGACAAGCTCAGCATCTTAGCCACTGAGCCACTGTATCCCTTGTAATCTCAGTACTTAACCCTTAAAATACTAATAGTCAACATTAAAGCAGAATTGATATTATGTTCTTAGTTCAGCTTTAATATATAATCACCTATCAACTATAAATAAATCACATAATTAACTACCCACATTATTTCTCTAGTCAAATCAAGTCTAATCCTAAAAATCCCAAGGTCAAAACCTGGTTTTTCTCCTTTTTTTTAAATAGGAAATCAATGTTCTCCAAGCCTTAAGAAATTTAGTCAAGTTATTGTCTCTGATCAAAGCAGCCAACTTTGCCATCTCAGCTACTTCCATCAATTTCAAAATTCATTCTTCCATTGTGGGTATATGCTTCTCTTTCCATCTTTGTCCCTGTAATAGCTTTGCAGCCAATGTCACACTTTAACCTACAGTTCTCTAATGGTGGGATTGTTGGTTCCTTTGGATGAAATTCTATCCCCAGTGTCATCGACCATGTGAAAAGCCCTTTTGATTGACATGAAAACTCTGGTTATTCCATGCACTGCAATCTTTCCTGCCTACCCCCCAACATTCTATCAATTTATTATACTTATATAGTATAATATGCTTCACTACGAAACTATGTGATCGGGCGTGATAAATTGACACTTAAAGCCTGAAACTTAATGTAGAATGTGTAATTCCGTAGCATAAGGGCGTGGTAATATAAGGCAACTGGCAGTTGGAACAGAGTTCTTTTCAGGTGGGGAGGGGGAGTAGAACGTCTAACTCCTTAGCATCAGAACATGTGAATATAATACTGTATATGAAATGATCTGATGATCATTTGGAAAAATCCTTTCTTAGTGAACACCTAGAAGCCAAGAGGAACATACGTGCCAAATTTCAAGTATGTAGGCTTTACCGTTCTGGAGATTTCGTGATGAGTAAGTGGTATTTGGCTTTTATATATATAGATAAGGCAGTGTTAGAATTAATGCTACTAAATGGCTACTAAAACAGTAGCTATTGGGGAATACTTTGCCAAGCAGATTATAGAATACAAGGAATGACTTATTTTAATTACATTTCCTGTTACATAGATTAAGCTAGCGATAGGGCCATCACGTTCAAGGCTTCAAACCTTCTAAATCAAGTATTTTTCAAACATGGCAACTTCAAGATGTCTGGACTTCAACTCTCCGAATTCCCAATCAGCACAGGGTAGCTGAAATCCACATGTCTTAAAAGTTGCCAAATTTGAAAAACACTGGTCTGGATCAATCAATCAATCAATCAGCTGTCAAATCCTTTTAAAGAAGAAAAAAATGGCTACAGAAATGGGAGTGTCAATTTCTCAGCCCAAAAGGGATTGAGGGGCAGGAGAATATGTCAAGTCCAGTAGTGACCTCAACAACTCTCAGAATGAGTGTTAATGACCAGATGACTGCAAATAATACAAATCCTTCTACCCTCCACCATTCACTCAAGAAAAAGCTTCTTGGATGTGAATCAAATTGTCTTTAGGGAAAAACAAAGTCCTTTCAAAAAAGCATCTTTGGGACAACTATGAGCTGGATGACTGAGAATCTCCATAGACATTAACAGAAGATCTTCCCACAAATAATTGGAACTATTGAACCAGTTGAAGCCACATATTTGTCTATGAATCTGAGTGTTCTGGTATGTGCTGGTGTTTTGTTCTCTCTGGGCGATCAGTTGGTGGAGCTCATTTGGTCAATTGAAGATGCTTCTTGACGGCCTCAAGTGAAAGTAGGGTGTGAGGAGGGTGAGTAGCACCTTCTTCATCATTCCTCTCTCCCAGTGTCTGTCTGCAACCCATTTCAGCACCTCATCATCCTCCTGGGTCCATGCCAGGTGCTTCTTGGGCAGGACTGCTATGTGCTCGGCATTCACCTCTGCCAGGTGGCAATGTGCTTGGCGAGGCCCTGTTTGGTCTTAAAATGGGAACCACGGGGAGCACGGGAAGCTGGGGTTGTCCATTCTGTCCTGGTGCCTGCACTATTGGTGTTCCCATCTTTGTCACTGGAGTCCATATGTCCAGAGGGACCAGGACCGAATACTATAGTCATTTTAGTAACCAGTAACAAGCCCTCTACAAAGCAGTTAGACCTGTAGAGGGGTGGCTTGGCTCTTTGCTCTGGTGCTTAAAGCACCATATCTGGCAGTCGCCACTAGAAGGCATCCAAGCCTGCAAGTATGTCCCTGTTAAACGAGTCATAGTTACTCAACATTGTACACACCCCTTCAGACTCCCCCTCTGTGCAAATCAATGTATCCCACATCGCCTGCAGAAACACAGCATCTGGAGGTGGGATAAGAGGGAAAACACCTGTTATGTCTCCTTCCCCACTTCGGAGCAACGAGCTGGCCTTCAGCCAGTGGATTCATGGCTCTTATCAGTCCTGGCAGAGAAATCGCAGCTGCCTGCCAAAGTTCAAACAAATGATTCACAGAGTAAGACTTTCAGCTGTCTTTGAAATGGTTCAGCTAATTTTTGCTTCTCAAAGCTCCTTATATATCCTGTGGGGTGGGGCTCCTGCCCCACCCTTCCCTTTGATGACGCCACCTCTCTAATCTTCTGAAGCGTGGGTCGATCCAAGCTTGATTATTATTATTATCAGCTAGGTCTGAAGGCGTAGCCTGAGGAAGGGAGGAATCAGGGGATGACGGCCTCATTATGTCCTCCGACTGGTCTTGTTCTGGCTCCTGGAGCCGGGCCAAAGGAATCAGTGCTCCTGAGGTAAGCCTTATAGGCCCTTCCCCCTCACTCTTGGAGTCACTTTCGGGCATGGGGCCAGGTTCAGGGGCTGGAGTCACAACAACACCACTACTAGAGTGAAAAACTGAAAACTATACCAAGGTTCCCTCAGCTGAGAATAGACAACAAGATACAATGGAAGCAATATGTACCATGCCCACTGGACATAGTTAGCAGACCACCTTTGCATCAAACAAAGAGCTATGGTGGCACAGTGTTTAGAATGCAGTACTGCAGGCTACTTCTGCTGCCTGCAATTTGGCAGTTCGAATCTCACCAGGCTCAAGGTTGACTCAGACTTCCATCCTTCCGAGGTCAGTAAAATGAGGACCCAGATTGTTGGGGGTAATATGCCAATTCTGTAAACCACTTAGAGAGGGCTGTAAAGCACTATGAAGCGCTATATATGTCTAAGTGATATTGCTAATTGTATGGATTTGCCCTTCAACTTTATGTAGCTCCATGAAAACAAGTACCAAAAGTCATAATTATTTACAAGAGCCTTAGGACGTATTAGTGCACTTGTAAAGGAAAGACACTGTAATCATGGAGGGGTCATCCAGACTTGTGCATCAATCATTTCTCTAATTCCAAGATTATATTCATTAATTTCTGATATGCATAATGCAACTAATAAATTAAAACCTTGGCAGGCAGACCGACCTGATGGATAAAGTTTATCAGGTTGACAAACCGTGCGCAGAGAAATCCGTCCGACCAATCTGCTCACGGCTCATACTGAAAAAAGAAAAGCTTGAAATATTTTATAGGTTTTTTTTAATCATAGCCATAGTATAATAAGTATTGGTCATAATTTATCAAAATGTCTAACTGTATAATTCTTTACATCTCCTAGTCTGCGCTGGGTTGTTACAGGATGTCTTTGGCAATGTCATGGGTGAGTCTTGGACCCTTTATGCACAGCAGGAGAGAAAGCTGAACACCTTTCATATGTGCTGTCTCTGACGTATTTTTGGCATCACCTGGCAGGACAAAGTTCCAAATAGCGCAGTCTTGGAACGTGCTGGAATTTCTAGCATGTATACACTACTGAAACAGCGACGTCTATGCTGGCTTGGGCATGTCGTGAGAATGGCTGATGGTCGGATTCCAAAAGATCTCCTGTATGGAGGATTAGTGCAGGGAAAGTGCCTCAGAGGGAGACCACAGCTGGATAGACGTGGCAGGGGAAGAATACTGCAAAATCCCCATTCCCTCCCCACTCCTGGGGGAAGGATACCGCAAAACCCCCATTCCCATCCCACTTTGGGGCCAGCCAGAGGTGGTATTCGCCGGTTCTCTGACACTACTCAAAATTTCCGCTACCAGTTCTCCAGAACCTGTCAGAACCTGCTGGATTTCACCCCTGCTGCCATCCCGAATTCTTCGACTGACGGGATCTGCAGCTTGTCCATTTTGCTTGCTCTTATGTATATTTAATCTGAATGTTGGTAGCGTTTGTTATTGTTTTAAAATGTTTTTAGTATTTTAAGTGTAATATTTTTTTTAAAAAAAATTAACCTGCCTGGAGTCATTGCTTGAGATGGACAGCTAAACAAACAAATAAATAAGTAAGTTTCCTCCCTGGGTAGGGGGTTGGACTAGAAGACCTCCAAGGTCCCTTCCAACTCTGTTATTATGTTATGTTAAGTAAGTAAAATTGTTGTGCAGCCCTGGAGATTTTTCTTTGTATTTCACCTTGGGGTCTTGATAAAGCCCTGTTCCCCATATTAGACACAATTAAAAACCATTCCATTCTAGAATAATAATAATTCCGCCTCTCTACCTCGCTGTGGTCTGTATTATTTAATAATAATAATAATAATAATAATAATAATAATAATAATAATAATAATAATAATAATAATAATAATATCAGAGTTGGAAGGGACCTTGGAGGTCTTCTAGTCCAACCCCCTGCCCAGGCAGGAAACCCTACACCACTTCAGACAAATGGCTAGCCAACATTTTCTTAAAAATTTCCAGTGTTGGAGCATTCACAACTTCTGCAGGCAAGTTGTTCCACTGATTAATTGTTCTAACTGTCAGGAAATTTCTCCTTAGTTCTAGATTGCTTCTCTCCCTGATTAGTTTCCACCCATTGCTTCTTGTTCTACCCTCAGGTGCTTTGGAGAATAGCTGGACTCCCTCTTCTTTGTGGCAGCCCCTGAGATATTGGAAGACTGCTATCATGTCTCCCCTAGTCCTTCTTTTCATTAAACTAGGCATACCGAGTTCTTGCAACCGTTCTTCATATGTTTTAGCCTCCAGTCCCCTAATCATGTTCGTTGCTTTTCTCTGCACTCTTTATAGAGTCTCAACATCCTTTTTACATCGTGGTGACCAAAACTGAATGCAATATTCCAATTGTGGCCTTACCAAGGCATTATAAAGTGGTATTAACACTTCACGTGATCTTGATTCTATCCCTCTGTTTATGCAGCCCAGAATTGTGTTGGCTTTATCTGGTTTAATTATAGTTTGACTTTTGGTTGCTTTTTCATCCAAGAGTTGATTCCACCCAGGGGTGGGCTTCAAAAATTTTAGCAAGGGGTTCTCTGCCCAGTTGCTCGGTGGGTGTGGCCATGGTGGGCGTGGCCTTGTTGGCTTCCTGCACCATTTTTGCCCTCCCTGGGCTGCGGAGGCTTTCCTTGAGCCTCCGGGAAGGCGAAAACAGCCTCCCCAAGCTCCGGAGGCTGGAAATGGGCCCGTTTCCAGCCTTCCCAAATTTCCAGTAGGCCTGTTTTTTTCACTCCCAGAGCCTCCACGCTCACCCTATGCTTACCTGCATCCAAAATGGGCCGCCTGGGGACTCCTCTGAGGGGCGGGAAGCGGTGGGTGGGGCTAGCCAGGAGTGGGATTTGGGGGGGGGGGTTCCTCCGAACTGCCCAGAATCTTAGCCAGAGGTTCTCCTGAACCCCTGCGAACCCCCAGCAGCCCATCCCTGGTTCCACCTCTTTTGAGCAAATGAATTAAGGACTTTTTCATCCGAGCCTGGGAAAAAGGAAAAGAAAAGAATATGATCTACCCCATTGGAAAACACACCCTTCTGAAAGCATTTTTCCAGCAGCGTGTTCTTGGCAGAAAGGGTATTAAAAGAGAGGCTTTCATAACTCTCTGTCAATACAACTATATTGTGCGAATATGATGGGTTCTGTCCTTTTAATACCTGTTTTCTTCAGCCGAGCTTGTTTGCAGGCTACTCCGGAGTACTTCAGATGTGAATGCCTTGCCTTCGCTGTAATCCTTTCATCTCTTTGAACTTGCTTTAAACAAATTGATTTCTCTGTTGGGATCAATTAAGAATGTTCTTCTGTAATAGGAAAAAACCTGGTAGCGGTCCTTTCTCCGCTAATGCATTTAAATAGCAGAGCCAGCCGAAAGCGTACCCTGAATTATTTCATTGTGATATAATATGATTCATGCGACGGGAGAGTAGGACACTCGCTCCTTCTTGTCACCAGGCACTGAAAGAGGAAGAACGTGAGATACAGGATGTTCTGAACCAGATTACTTGAGCGATTGCATCTATTGACTGAAACCTTTTCTTTTTTTTCCACCGCCTCTTCTGTTTTCATTTGTTGGGCAAGTGGGATGTTATACGGTAGAACCATTAATGGCTGCAATTCTCCTGTTCTGCTGTTGTAATACAAACAGATAAAAAGTTTTCTTTCTGACATTGTTACAGCTTGAGGTCATTTGTTGAAACTAACCTAAGTGCAGGTAGATTCCTGGTTCATCCAAGGAAGACTTTCCACTTAGACCAGAGGTAGTCAACCTTTTTATACCTACTGCTCACTTTTGTAGCTCTGTTAGTAGTAAAATTTTCTAACCGCTCACCGGTTCCACAGTAAAGTGCCGTGTATCGTCGTCTGCGCATGCCTCTCGCACATCGTGGATTGGATTTGGGGGGAGGGCGCCGGCTACCAGCTCTGCTTGTCTGTTACAGCTGGGTGGTGTGGGGGGGAGATGCGAGAGCTATTCTGGGACGAGGCTCTTTTGTTTGCAGTCGCACTATAGCGCCATTTAGTTTCACTTACGTAACGTGAACTAAACTTATGTGCGGGCGATACAAATAATATATATTCAGAAATTTAAATTGTCACGGGGAGTTTTATGAAAACCTAATGAAAATGTTTTTAAATAATGCTATGAAAATAAAAAATAAAAAAAAGAAAGTGCTTCAGTATCGGACAAAACCCCTACCGCCCACCATGAAAGCTGGAACGCCCACTAGTGAGCGGTAGGGACCAGGTTGACTACCACTGAGTTAGACGAAGAAATGTGTTGCTGGCCAACCAAATAGGAGTAGATAAATTCATGATGGAGGAGGTCTAACAATAACAGAATAAGGTCTAAAATAACAGAAGCTATTAGCCTTAACTAGGAGATACTAGAATCCAAGTGTTAAGTTCGGGAAGTAACGAGGCTGGAGACCAGGGTAGTGACAACAGCTCTTTAATATAGGGTGAACCCAGCAACAGGCTGGGGCAAAAACCTCTCCTTTTATACAGTTCTGTTGGAGGCTTCGACCAATCAGCAACGTGCTGATTTCCCGCTCAAATATTTAAAGGCACAACTGTTAATACATAACACTCCTCCCCTCCCAGAAAACACTTGGTCTTATTTACATATTTATTCACATGTTATTTTTCGACGTAGTCACGCAAATAACCTGGGCGTCTTCTAGTTCTTTCTGACCTGCGCGGTTCAGTTCTGGGTGGTGTTTTGAGCTGGTCGGAGGGGCTGTTGTCTCCTCCCAGCTCTTCCTCTAGGCCATCGGGCCCTGGATTATTGGCCGACTCTTTTTCTTGGCCATCCGGCCTTGGATTAATTTTGGAATTTTCCTTGCTGTTTCCCTCGGGGACCTGATGGCGTCGCTGGAACTCTGGGACCTCAGCTAAGTCTTGCGCCTCCCCCGGGTCATTGTCTGCTGTGGATTCAAAGTGGTATTGGTCATTACCTGTCTCTGTTGGTTTGGTTTGGCCAGTTATTCGTTTCCTTAACTGATCTATGTGGCGCCGCCACATTCGGTTGTCTGGTAGCTCTACCACGTCGATTTTGGCCCTGTTGCTTTTGTTACTTGTCCGGCGACCCAACTCGGGCCGTCCCCATAGTTTCGGCCCACACCGGTCGCCTATGCTCATTTCCTTGTTTTTCTAGCTCCCCTTGTAACCCTCGGGTGTGTAATGGGGTTCAAGCAGTCAAGTGGGCACGGAGTTTCGTCCCATTAGCAATTCGGCTGGGCTTTTCCCAGTGGCTGTGCTTGGGGTTCTGTGCTGGGCAGCTAGGAAAAGTCTATTTTGTTTGCCAGTCACCTGGCTTGAGCCTGGACAATGCCTCCTTAGCGCTCCGGACGGAACGCTCTGCAAGGCCATTCGACGCAGGGTGGAAAGGTGCAGAGAGGGCATGTCGGATGCCTTCCTCTGCCAGGTACTCTTCAAACTGGGCTGCCGTGAATTGGGGCCCATTGTCGGACACCAGGGTGTCCGGCAACCCGTGAGTTGCGAATAGGTGGCGCAGGGTTGCGATTACTGCTTCGGCTGTGGTGGACTTCATAAGTATGATCTCTAACCATTTGGAAAATGCGTCCACCACTACTAGGAACGTTTGGCCGTGAAAGGGGCCAGCAAAGTCAATGTGGATTCTTGACCAAGGCCCTTGGGGCTTTTCCCATTCTCTGACTGGGGCTGTTGGGGGTAGCGGTCTGGACTCTTGGCAAGCTTGGCATTTCCCTACCCTCTCAGCAATCTCTGCGTCCATGAGTGGCCACCATACATAGCTTCTAGCTAACCCCTTCATCCTTACGATGCCTGGGTGACCCTCGTGGAGGAGGTCCAATACCTTGCCCCTTAGCTTAACAGGAATTATTACACGATCACCCCATAACAGGCACCCCCCTTGAGCCGAGAGCTCATCACGTTTCTTAACAAATTCTTTGAACCGTTCGCCCGGCGCAGCGGGCCACCCTCTCTGTACCCAACCGAGTACAGTCCTTAACACAATGTCGGTATGATGCCCGAGCCACTTCCTTTGATGTGACTGGGCCAGAGTCCAACGAGTCAATAAGGAGGATGGGTGTCCCGGAGTGGGGTCTTGGTCGCCTGGCAGTGGGCATCGGCACAATGCGTCTGCATGCCCCACTTCTTTCCCCGGTCGATGCTGCAGCTTGTATGAGTAAGCGGCTAAAAATATAGTCCATCGAGTCAAGCGTGGCGAAAGTGCCACAGGCGTTGGCCGGTCGCCAGCCAGTAATCCCAGTAACGGTCTGTGGTCAGTCACGATTTCAAAATTCGCCCAAAGACATACTCATGGAATTTTTGACCCTGATACAATGGCTAATGCTTCTTTGTCTAATTGGCTGTAGTTCCTCTCTGGGAGGACATCGTTCTAGAGTAGAACGCTATAGGGGCTTCTGTGCCGTTTGAAGTCTATGGCTGAGTACAGCCCCACCCCATAAGGGGACGATCGCAAACCAGCACTAGGGTAGTGAGTCGTGATATTGGATGAGCAGGCTATCACTTGAGAGCAGGTTCTTTACTGCTTCAAAAGCCCTATTTTCTGACTTTCCCAAGACCAAACAGTATTTTTCCTAAGAGCCTATGCAGCGGTTCCATACGGTTGCTTTGTTCTTCAAAAAAACCGCGTAAAAATTAACCAATCCCAGGAATGCCTGCAGCTCTGCTTTGTTTTTGGGCGCTGGAGCCTTCCTAATTGCCTTAACTTTGCTCTCAGTAGGGTGAATTCCTTTCTTGTCGATCCGGTAGCCCAAGAAATCGACCGATTCGACCCCTATCTGACATTTATTTGTCTTGACCTTTAATCCGGCTGTCCGGAAAATGCTCAAGACCTTTCTTAACCGCTCCCCCAATTCCTCCATGTTTTCCCCTGAAATTAGGACATCATCGAAGTAAGGAACTACCCCTGGGAGCCCTTGCAGTAGTCGTTCCATCAGGTTTTGGAACAGCCCTGGTGCCACACTAACCCCAAATTGCAATCGGGTGCACTTGAATGCCCCCCTGTGCGTCACAATCGTTTGGGCTTCGGCTGTGCGGGCGTCTACTGGCAGTTGTTGGTAGGCTTGGGCCAAGTCTAACTTTGCAAAGACTTGCCCTTGCCCCAAGGAGTGCAATAAATGTTGCACTACGGAACCGTGCAGCGCTTTTCTGTAAGGCTTTGTTAAGCGTCGCCTTGTAGTCAGCGCAAATTCTAATTGACCCGTCCGATTTGATGGGGGTGACGATTGGCGTCTCCACTTTGCGTGATCGACTGGCACCAAAACCCCTGATTTATGAGCTTGTCCAGCTCCTTATCAATTTTGGTTTTAGGGCAAAGGACTCTCCTCGCCTTAAGCCTAATGGGGGCTACCTGGGGTCTAAGTTGAAGGAAATAGGGGTCCCCTTGTACTTGCCCAGGCAGTCCTTGAAGACATCTTGAACTCGTTAAAGAGAATGTCTTTCAAATTGCAGTCACTTCTGTAGATGCCAGTCACTCCCATGCCCAGGGCACGAAACCAGTCTAGTCCCAACAGACTGGGCAGAGTTCCTTCGGCGATCGTGATGGGCAGGGTCTTTTTTGAGGGCCGTGCTGACTCGGACGGAGGTGGTCCCTCGAACAGGATGCGATTCCCTGGTCGTGCACTGTACTCGCTGTGCTTGCAGATGGCGCCGCTGACGGACGGCAGCGACTTCGCCAGGGTGTCCCAGGACATGATGGTGATCGCTGATCCGTGTCTACTTCAAGCCTGCACACCGTACTCCTCGATCTTGGGCTTTGTGAAGATCTTCTTTTCCACTTTGGTTGGCGCGCCTATAATGACAGTCGCTTGGTTAGACTTCGCCTTTCTTGTTTGAACCAATCGGCCGCCTTTCCGGTTCCGTTTGATTGGCCGATTTGAATTTTCGGCGGAAGGTTGGGCCGCTCTGCAAACCTGAGCTAAGTGCCCTTTCTTCCCACCGCCCGGCATGTTGCGTCTTTAAACCTGCAGCGTTGGCGCTGATGCTGCCCTCCGCAACTTCCCGCTCGTCACGGTCCTCAGTGTCGCGTTTCTCGTCCGGCAGACCCTTCCTCATCCTCGCCTCACCTTCGGATTCGGACTGAATCTCCTCCTGGTGTACTGGCGTTGGCTTTGCGCCGCCTTGGATTGAAGAGGCTTTTGCAGAGTCTCTGCTGCTTTAGTAGACATTTCGTGTGCTCTGGCCTCGTCCAGAGCGGTGGCTAGTGTCAGGTTGCTCCTGGCTAGCAGTCGCCGCCGTGGCGGATGTCCTTGACCCCTCGGATGAGTTGCTCGAGTAGCACTTCGTCTAAGTCTCGGTATCCGCAGTCCTTGACGCTCTTCTTAAAGCGCCATGTAGTCACCGATGGACTCGCCCTCCATCTGTCTACGTTCTCCGAATTCGAACCGCTGCACGTATTTGGACGGCGTCGGTGCGAAATGGTTTTTCAGCAAAGTCTGCAGAGTCGGCCACGATACCGATTGTATCGGCGTTGGCTCTGCCAGGGCTTCCGCAATCTCGATTTCCTCCGGCCCGCCATGGCTTAGGAAGTAAGCCCGTTTGCGGTTATCAGGGATCCCCTGTAGTTCGTTGGCTTCTAGAAAGCTTTCGAAACGGGTCATATATGTTCCCCATTTCTCCTTGCCCGGGTTGTACGGTGCGGGTGGCGTGTTTGCCATTTCCGCGTTTCTGCCCTGAGTTTGCTGGGTTCGGGACTAGCGTGCTTCAGCTCGGTTCTGGTTCTCCTTAGCCTCGAGATCCCACCCTCGTCGCCAATGTTAAGTTCGGGAAGTAACGAGGCTGGAGACCAGGGTAGTGACAACAGCTCTTTAATATAGGGTGAACCCAGCAACAGGCTGGGGCAAAAACCTCTCCTTTTATACAGTTCTGTTGGAGGCTTCGACCAATCAGCAACGTGCTGATTTCCCGCTCAAATATTTAAAGGCACAACTGTTAATACATAACACCAAGGCAGTATGTTTTAAAGATTATTTGCTAGAGGACAACAGCAGAGCAAGCCTCCAGCTTCTTGTCCTCTTCTGAGCTTTTGGGAAAATTTGGTTAGTATGGCTCATGTTGCACAGCAACTGTATCCAGCCTGCCTTCCTTCCTTCCTTCCTTCCTTCCTTCCTTCCTTCCTTCCTTCCTTCCTTCCTTCCTTCCTTCCTTCCTTCCCTCCCTCCCTCCCTCCCTCCTTCCCTCCCTTTCTTCTTTTCCTCCTTTCCTCCCTCCCTCCTTTTCTCCCTCCCTCCTCCTCCCTCCCTCCCTCCTTCCTTCCTTCCTCCTCCTTCCTCCTTTCTTCTTTTCCTCCTTTCCTCCCTCCTCCTTTCTCCTCCTCCTCCTCCTCCCTCCTCCTTCCTTCCTTCCTCACTCCTTCCCTCCCTCCCTTTCTTCCTTTCCTCCCTCCCTCCCTCCTCCCTCCCTCCCTTCCTTCATCCCTCCTTCCCGCCCTCCTTCCTTCCTCCCTCCCTTTCTCCCCCCCTTCCTTTCAAAGTTTGCATGAAATGAGATGGCACATAGGAAAGTAAAGCAAACCAGATTTAAAGAGAAAACGGGATATGTGCAAACATTCTCATATATTGCTGTAGCTCTTCATAAAATAAATTATTCTTTAGTGGTAGGAATTTGCAAAGTACCAGCAATTATTTTAAATTGCTGATAAAAAACACTCCTTCCTTTTAAATATCTCAAATATTCTTCCTGAGCCACAATTTACTTTCATTTTTGCTCCCAGACATTCATTTCACTCTTTTAGAAGATATAAAAGGTATATATTATTTTTACTCGTTCTTCTTTAATTAATGGAATATCTTCACTCAGCGTGTTCTTTGTAGCCTCTTTTGTCTTCTCTCATCTTTCCTTTGTCCTTTATCTTACACATTTAAAAAAAAAAAATTACATATCTCCGGATAAGATTCTGTTCTTTGGTGATGTTGTCCTTTGTTCAACGTATCTCATTTATTATAATAAAAACAACAGCAGTAGTCACAAAATTTGAGAACAATGTTACAAGGGATGGTTAGAAATCCCTGTATCTACAGTGATTTGCCCTCTAATCGCAAATCTGTCCTATTCGAATCCCCGTATAATTCTGCAAATATTTTTTTTTTATTGGATGCATTTAAATTCATATACCTGCATGCCAATTTTATCAAGATACACAGCGATGGAAGCCTTTCTCTAATGTGTGTATCCTACCATAATGTGCATATTTTTGTCTCTATTACATTTTTGTATGCATTTTTTTTAAAGCCAGGAACCATGTAAAGTATGCAGGCTGAAGATTAGCTGTGATCCACCGACTGTCCTGGAAAATATAAACAAGGTTTATCTACTTAAAAAAAAAAAAGCAACCAAGCACAAACAAAATTCTCCAGCCTTTTAGTAACTGTTCAGCTTAAGGCCATTCTCTTATCTGGAAGCCACCCTGCCTCTGAAACAAAAGCTAATAATGTCCTCAGGATATCAACCAACAGCAAAAGTCCTTTTCTCTCGTGATTAGGCTCTTAGTGGATGATCATAAAAAAGAATGTTAATGGAATACAAGAGTTGTGCATTAAAATTAGAGGGTGCTGAAGCAGCCTGAGAAATTATATTGTGTCACATGAAATTATATCGTGTCACATGCTTTTTGAAATGCCTTTCTTTCAGGCAACTTCTAAAGGTTTTTGAAAAATTATGACTGTTTCAGGAAGCCACCAAGGTCAAAATGTATGACCCTTTCTACTCTGTTCCATTGATTTTGCTTGATGGGGGACCCTCTTGCATTAGAAGAAGACAATCCAGTGACTTATTTATTTATTCATTTGTTTGTTTATTTATTTGTCAAACAAGATAGCAGGTATAGGTATAAACATAAACATAGACAAAGGAAGTAAGTACGGATAAATGGGGACAGTAGGACAGGGATGGTAGGCACGCTGGTGCGCTTATGCATGCCCCCTTTATGGACCTCTTAGGAATGGGGTGAGGTCCACAATAGACAGTTTGAGGTTGAAGCTGTGAGCGTTTGAGGCTGGAGTAATGGAGTCGGGTAGAGAATTCCAGGCATTGACCACTCTGTTGCTGAAGTTGTATTTTCTGCAATCAAGTTTGGAGTGGTTTACCTTGAGTTTGTATCGATTGTTTGCCCGTGTATTATTGTGGTTGAAGCTGAAGAAGTCATTGACAGGTAAGACATTGTAGCAGATAATTTTGTATACTATGCTTAAATCGGACTGCAGGCGGCGCAGTTCCAGATTGTCCAGAATTTCAAGACTGGTGGCATAAGGGATTCTATTGTGAGTAGAGGAGTGGAGTACTCTTCTCGTGAAATACCTCTGGTCCCGCTCAATTGTGTTAATGTCCGATATACAGTATGGGTTCCAGGCAGATGAGCTGTATTCAAGAATTGGTCTGGCAAAGGTTTTATATGCCCTAGTTAGCAGTATAATGTTACCGGAGAAGAAGCTTTGCAAGATTAAGTTAACAATTCTTAATGCCTTTTTGGCAATGCTGTTACAGTGAGCTCTGGGGCTTAGATCGTTCAAGGTGTTTTGAAGACTTCAGGAGGTATTGGATCTTATTCTGGTCATCTCTGACTAACAATTATAATCCAAAAATTTCAAATAGGTACAAAATTATATGATGTGAAACGGAGGGTTGGAGGTGAATATTTTTTTTAAGTCTAGACATATACAAAGTTGAACATTCTTGAAACTTACTCTGGGAGGTACTCCTAACTTTGCCTAAAGGAACCAACTAAGTTTGAGAAACCCTGTCCTATATGGATGAAATGTTATTTCGAAAATAAACCGTAAAGTCTTGGGTAACTTCAATGGAATTGTTTTATATATAGGAGGAACTAACATAAATCCATTCATCAATTTAATATGTCACAGTTGTAAAATATCCCAGTCCTGTCTCTAGATCCTTTGATGCTTTCTGGTAGCCGGCAGGAGTTTAGCAGCTCAAATATTATTCTATATGAGATTAGCAAGAATTTGTCTAGGTAGCTCTCTTACACTTTAATCTTGTATGATTCCAAGGCCAGGAATAAATGTGAGAAGCAGAGATTTTATTCAACTCTTGATATTTTACCGGTAGATTTTCACAGGAAAGAATGGAGTGGGGTGGAATGGAATGGAATGGAATGGAATGGAATAGAATAGAATAATAGAATAGAATAGAATAGAATAGAATAGAATAGAATAGGAATAGGAATAGGAATAGGAATAGAATAGAATAGAATAGAATAGAATAGAATAGAATAGAATAGAATAGAACAGAACAGAATAGTATGCAGTGGTGGGTTTCAGATTTTTTTACTACCGGTTCTGTGAGTGTGGCTTGGTGGGTGTGGCATGGCTTGGTGGGTGTGGCTTAGTGGGTGTGGCAGGGGAAGGATATTGTAAAATCTCCATACTCACCCCACTCCAGGGGAAGGTTATGCAAAATCCCCATTTCCTCCCCATCAGCTGGGACTCGGGAGGCAGAGAATAGATGGGGACGTGGCCAGTCAGAATTTTTACTACTGGTTCTCCGAACTACTCAAAATTTCCACTACCGGTTCTCCAGAACTGGTCAGAACCTGCTGAAACCCACCTCTGATGGTATGGTATGGTATGGTATGGTATGGTATGGTATGGTATGGTATAGAATAGAATAGAATAGAATAGAATAGAATAGAATAGAATAGAATAGAATAGAATAGAATAGAATAGAATAGAATAGAATTCTTTATTGGCTAAGTGTGAGTGGAATTTATCTCTGGTGCAGAAGCTCTCAGTGTACATGGACTCAACATGTACATGGTAATCATAATAATGATATCAATAAGAGAAGGTAATAGAGAAAATGAGAAGGATAGTAGTAATACAGCTATACTACATGGGTAAATATACTTAGACATAAGATAGTACTGTGGGAATTAGGTGTTCAGCAGAGTGATGAAACGAAGGAAAAAATGGGAATCCAGAAATGCTCTTAAAAAGAGACAGTCTGGATGAGAGCAAAGGCAGAACAGAACGGCTCAACTAAGTGCTTAAATACAATGAACAACGACGGTATAAATAACCCTTGATGGTATAATGTCATCCCATTGGAGCAAAGAGGCTCCAAGACTATGCGAGCACTAGGAAGATAGGTGTACGCGTGTTCCTGTGAAATAGAAATACACAAAACTACTTTATTTTTTTTAAAGTAAAACATAACAATACCGGAAATATAAGCACACTTCTTGGTAAAAAGGATTTATTTTCCTCCTTTATATTTGTAAACTTGATTGTAGGTAGGCCTGCCACCTGCTCTGGTCATTTTTAGGATTCAAATGGAGTGCTCTCTGGGAGAGGCAGACCATACATGCAAAACCCAACTTTCATTTAGACCATATACATTGGTTGTTGTTTTTTTAATGCTGGATCTCAGAAATACTATTGTTCTTTGTCTGGGGTAGCTACTTAAATGAATAAGCCCCAGTGAAGCTCAGTAAGAAAGTTATCAAATCTACTGTAGCTTGAGTCTCATCAATTTATTTGAAGCTTTGTTATAAGTTAAGAGCAGGGGTGGGCTTCAAATTTTTTAGCAAGGGGTTCTCTGCCTGGTTGCTGGATGGGCGTGGCCATGGTGAGCGTGGCCTAGTTGGTCTCTTGCACCATGGTGGAGGGGGGATTTTTGCCCTCCCTGGGCTCCGGTGGTTTTTCTCAAGCCTCTGGGAGGGTGAAAACAGCCTCCCCAGGCTCCGCAGGCCCTCTGGAGGCCGGAAATGGGCCCATTTCTGGCCTTCCTGAACTTCTGGTAGGCCCATTTTTTGCCCTCCCCGAGCCTCCGCGCACACCCTACACTTTCGTGCATCCAAAATGGGCTGTGTGGGGACTCCTGGGAGGGGTAGGGCTAAATGGGTGGGGCCAGCCAGGAGTGGCATTTGGGGGTCCTTCGAAATGCACAAAATCTTAGCTAGAGGTTCTCCTGAACCCCTACAAACCCCAGCGACCAAACCCATAGTTAAGAGGTCTTCTGGATGGAGTTTGGACTGGACATAAGCGAGATGAATCCTCCTGTTGATCTTATGATATTGTAGGGCTTGCAACTGCAATCAGGTTCAGCTTCTCCCTGTTCTACTGTTCTCCAGGGAAAATGACATTTCAGTAAGAAAATATATTACTATTTTATATATTTATAACTATATTATAAATTATAAATATATTTTATGCAGGACACGTATTGAGTGTCATGATTCATTTAGCAAAGAGGTGGAACTTGCATCACAAGAGTGTGATTTTTTTAAATTTTATTTGGACATTTCCCCGGCCCAGCTGGGCACCTCTGCTTGAAGGAATGATCTGTGTGATCTTTGCTTTCATTTTGGAAGAATCTTGCCGTGTTGTCTCCAAGGTGCTTTTTCCAAAGGGCAACTGTGATTTCTTAGTGTTTTTTTTTTCTTTGAAAATGTTTTGCTTCTCGTCCAAAAACAACTGCAGAAGCTTCTTGGATGAGCAGTGAAATATTTTGAAAGAAAAACCAAGAAAAGTTGGCTGCCTTTTGGGAAAAAAGCATCTTTGGGTAAAGTGACCAGATTTCAGCGATGGCAAAGCGGGACACCATTGACCGGGGGGGGGGGGGCTGCACATGCGTGCTGAGTCTTGCCACCTGCCTGAAGGAGGAGGAGCGGCTGCTGCTTCTCCGCTCTTCCAGGCAGGCTCGGCTTTCCTCGGCTCTCCTCTCCTCTCGGCTCTTCTCTTCCTCTCGGGTGAAGTCAAGCGGCGTCTCTCCTCCCTCTCGCGCCCCCTTCTCCGCCACTCCCCCTTCTCCGCCTCCTCCTCTTGCGTTGCTGCCTCCCATTTTCAGAATGGGAGTGAAACAACAACAAAAAAAATAGGGACTTTTTGGAATTGCTGCGGGATGCGGGACAAATTATTAAAAAGCGGGACTGTCCCGCCAAAAGCGGGATGTCTGGTCACTATACCTTTGGGACAACCATGACCTGGACTATTGAGAATCTCCGCAGATATCTATGGAGAAGTGAAGAAGCTTCTTGGATGGGAAGCAAGACATCTTCAAGGAAAAACAAAGAAAATCCAGTTGCTTTTTGAAAAAGCACCTTTGGGATAAACTCCATAGACATTCTTATCTTGTCTACACTTCCTGGATCCCATTCGACCAATGCACTGGCAGTAAGGTTTTAAAAGATAACAGACAATCAACACAGCGAACAGAGAAAGAGGGGAAACTCAACCAGTTTCTTCACTTTTATTTTTGTGAAAAAGGGGACAAACATTTGTGCACTCTCTAAGGGGGAAGAACTGGGACAAGATATGACAAACAAAAAGCAATAGCAATAGTACTTAGACTTATATACCGCTTCACACTGCAGTATACAGCCCTCTCTAAGTGATTTACAGAGTCAGCATGTTGCCCCCAACAATCTAGGTCCTCATTTTACCCAGCTCGGAAGGATGGAAGACTGAGTCAAGCTTGAGCCTGGTGAGATTTGAACTGCCAAATTTCAGGTGATCAGGAGTCAGCAGAAGTAGCCTGCAGCAAGGATGCTATTCAGCAGGTTCTGACAGGTTCTGGAGAACCGGTAGCAGAAATGTTGAGTCCTTTGGAGAACTAGAAAATACCACCTCTAGCTGACCCCAGAGTGGGGAGGGAATGGAGATTTTGCAGTACCCTTCCCCCAAGAGTGGGGTGGGAATGGAGATTTTGCAATATCCTCCCCCCTAGGAGTGGGGAGGGAATGGGGATTTTGCAGTATCCTTCCCCTGGAGTGGGGTGGGAATGTAGATTTTGCAGTATCCTTCCCCTGGGGTGGGGTAGGAATGGAGATTTTGCCGTATCTGCCACGCCCACCAAGTCACGCCCACCGCACCACACCATGCCCACCAAGCCACCCCACAGAACCGGTAGTAAAAAAAATTTGAATTCCACCACTGGCCTGCAGTACAGCATTCTAACCACTGCACCACCACGGCTCTTGCTGATTGGCTTACAGTTTTTATTTATTTTTATTTATTTATTTATTTATCATATTTGTATACCGCCCTATCTCCCAAGGGACTCAGGGCGGTTTGCCTACTGGCAAAAATAGGTAAAACACTCATCACTATTGAATCTCTGAGACCTCACTTGCAAACATATAAATATGGTGGTTTGCAGCAGGACCCTAATGTTCAAACAGATCGTTGTTAAACAGAATCGTCAGAAGCCGCTGGATTGCTTTGGATTACATTTTAAACGGGATCCCAATAGCTGGGAAGCAGACAGGATAGTGGTCCAGAAAATCCTGAAGTTATCCCGTTGCTTTTTGTGTATTCTAGAAACCCTGTGTTTTGAAAAGGCAGGATCAAAATGTTAATCAATACAGCCCTGTCTAATTAAATGCCACTCATGTTCAGATACCTGTAATCTGCCCTTTTTATGGCAGTCTCTTAATTTAAAGCTCTTCAGGTGGCAAGGCTAAACAGAAAACTGAACTGTGACAATGAAACAAATTGCAAGCCCAGAAACAATCGAAAAAACATGGAAAGAATTCGGTCAAAATCCATCAGGCGCAAATGCATCAATTGCATCTTAAGCAATTTGCGAAAATGGTCTATAGGATGATGTATGGAGCACCTCCAAAAGGAAACGGCACTTCAGAGCAAAAGGTATCCGAACTGCAAATTAGTATTATTATTACATTCCAGGACATCCCCAAGTGTAGGTCATTCAAAAGTCAGGTCACAGCATGACCACCATGAGACGACCTTAATCTCAGAATTCTCTGAGAACTGCTTCTACATCCTGAACGTTATACTAATCTTGATG
Organism: Ahaetulla prasina; assembly: GCF_028640845.1. Taxonomy (NCBI): domain Eukaryota; kingdom Metazoa; phylum Chordata; class Lepidosauria; order Squamata; family Colubridae; genus Ahaetulla; species Ahaetulla prasina. The sequence continues at coordinate 23,621,035 of NC_080544.1, forward strand.
GGAGATTACTAAAGCGTGGATCGCTGGAGTTACTGAGCAATATTGCTGTTTTTCTGGAACTTCAAAGCAGTTCACAAAATGTGATCTCTGTAAAGCGTACTTCTGCAATGTGTGACAAATCAATAGGGCATGGTTTTTGCTGCCTGGATCCCACACATGCATGGATGGGGCTTCACGCACTTGCACGGCCTGGTTCCTGGAGGGCCACAGACTGGTGCTAGTCTACAACCTGGGGGTTGGGGGGCCCTGATATAAAGCAGGGGTGAAATGCTCCCGGTTTGGACTGGATCGGCCAATCTGGTAGCGATGGCAGCAGGTGGTTCGGAGAACCAGTAGCAAAAATCCCCGCCCCCAAGCCCACCCAATATTCGGTCGCCCGCTTCCCCACTTGTCGCTTCTTTTAAAAATGCTTTTAAAAGGTAAAAAAAAAGGCTCTGATGATCACAGCTGAGCTGCCTGATCATCAGGACCTTTTTTAAAACTTTTAAAAGCATTTTTTTGACAACCTGTTCGGCCGATAGTGGCATTAACACTTCACATGATCTTGATTCTATCCCTCTTGTTTATGCAGCCTAGAACTGTGTTGGCTTTTTTGGCAGCTGCTGCACACAGCTGGCTCCTATTTAAATGGTTGTCCATTAGGACTCCAAGATCCCTCTCACAGTTACAGCTATTGAGCAAGGTACCACATATACGGTACCTGTGCATTTTGGGTTTTTTTTGCCTAAATGTAGAACCTCACTTCTGGTAGTCTGTTCTCCTGGGGTCGGTGTATTAATTCAAACCCCAAACAGATTCCCTATGTGTCTGCATAATCTCCTACAGAGTCTGTTCTGGAATTCATAGAATTCAATGAGGTTTGGATTGAATATTGAAATACCCCACTACAGTTTCAATCATTAGAAGGGGGGCATTTTTTCCAGACAATAATTTATTTCTTCTCTTAATAAGTTAAATTTACTGTTCAAATTGCAAACAAACTAACGGTAGAGATATACAAGAGCTGTGGTGGCACAGTGGTTAGAATGCAGTCCTGCAGGCTGACTCTGCACACTGCCAGAAGTTCGATCCTGACCATCTCAAGGCTGACTCAGCCTTTTATCCTCCCAAGGTCGGTAAAATGAGGACCGAAATTGTTGGGAGCGATATGCTGATTCTGTAAGCCTTTCAGAGAGTGCTATAAAGCTCTATGAAGTGGTATATAAGTCTGAGTACTATTGCTATGTGCATGGAAGTATGTATTTATCTCAATCTATAGGCACCCCATATGTGTTGAAGAGACTATGATGTCTATCTTCACTTCTAGTAGGCAATGGAAGATGACCATCCCATCTAGGATGAAAAATTATATGATATTGGAATCCAACCCATCTGAAGGGCTCCAGTACAGGAAGATTGCTACACAGGTATCCCAATAAATGTTGACAGCAGTACAGAAAATTGGAATCTCCAATTTGGTGCCCAAGGATGTTATTGTGCCAGTGGAGTTGATCTTCTTCTAAAACATTAACTTCCCACTGACAACATGGGAAAGTCTACAGACTTATTCAAAAAACATCCAGATCCCTCTGATACTGGACCTGGATTGTTTTAACTATTCCGTAGAAGTTTGTACCAACCAAATATTTAAACTGAAAATGACCAGAGTATGATTTATCTATGGCAATGGGTTTATACAGAGTCCCTCCGTCTTCTAAAAAAACCTGATCTAATATATGACCTACTTGATGCTTGCAGGCAAAATGCTACAGGTTCGGTTCGGTTCTTGGATGATGAGATGATCAAGTGATGAAATTCTGAACTGCTGTTATCTGGACATTGAAATACTCCAGGACAAGAAACCTATGATAATTCAAGATCGCTTGGCTAGCCCAAAAGAGTTCACTAGACAACAGGGTGGAAATTACATTAAGAGCGCCGCTGCTTATGGCTGCAAGGATAAACTTTTTACAATATTGGAAAAAAATACCAATAGTACCAACAATATCACACTGGGAACTTGGGGAACAAGCTGCAATAGAGCAAATAACAGTCTATGTACATAATAAAGAATTTTAAATGAATTTAAACAGAAATGGCTTTCAGATATATTGCATGTTACGCAGCTAGGTAAATACAAACATTTAGAGTATGGTTTTTAAAGCTTACACCAACAGATACTGCAAATAGATTGGAATACAAACAAGGGGGAAGTTAGAAATTGAATATTTACTTATATTGCTCATAGATTTTCTTTTCTTTTTCTTTTCTTTTTAAATTTCTCAACAACAACACAGGAGATTTTGGCAACAAATTTAAACATGTATGTATGTATGTATGTATGTATGTGTGTATTTGTAGGAGAAATTTCTCCTACAAATAGGAAGCTGTAAGCACCTAGCCTGATGATGACGAATGGGATTTCATCGAAACGTCGCCAAGACACTTCCAATTTTACGCGGGAGAAAACCCGAATAACCAAAGACCTACATACAAACACCCACGAAAACCTCAGAAAACAAATATATATATATATATATATATATATATATATATATATATATATATATATATATATATATATATTTGTATATTTTTATCATAAAAACAAATAATATACTCTGCTTACTTAATTAATGTTACATTCATTAGCAACTGTATAACTTCAGCAGTTACTTGTTAATTTATAGATAACTTCTTTTTAAAAGATACACATTTGCGTTAAATAAAACAGATAATAAACAGATTGGGATCTTGTTCATAACATGTCTGATATAACAGTGATTGAAAAGAAGACAGTCTGGTTCATTGGTGTTCTTATGCCAAGTGATGCTAAGATTGAGAAAAAGATCACAAGATACAAAATTATGGCCTAAACCACTTAGCACAATGGGTGCCATTGCAAACAATCTTGGGCAGCACTTAGAAAATCTGTGCATTGACAAAAATTTCCATCTGTCAATTTAAAAAGTCATGCTGCTTGGAACTGCACGTATGCTACATTAATACATTACAACATCCTACATGCTTGGGAAGAATTCAGTGTCTATGAAGGCCAACACCAGCTAAAGAACTGGCAACTATGATGTCACATTGTTGTGTAAATAAAAATGATAAGCACAGAGTACTGTTGATGCACTTTTTAACAGAGGGAAATCAACATCTGTTCTGACCTAGGCCTCCCAAGATCGTGAAGCAGACTCCTTGTCCCGATAAACCTCTTTTATTTAGATTAAAGGGAATTCCTCTCCAGCAAAATCCTTGTAAACAGTCTTTCATGAGATTTCACAACTACAGACCTTTATTAGACTTGGAGAGCTGCCAGGCCGATATCTTCCAAACGTCACTCTGTAGCAGACAATACATGGCAAGAAGTCAGGAACAGAACTTCACTCTAATGAATTGAATTAATTGTCTCCTGCAAACTCCACTCCCCTTTGCTCCTCTTTATTCCCTATGGGAGGGGCCATTCACCGTCCACCTGTGCCTTTACTCCCGAGTCAGCCCTTGTTCCTTAGCTGTTCACTTCTCCTGGCAGCTCTGCGCATGTGCACATTGGGAACAGGCTCCAGCTGTTCTTCTGCCCCACTGATATCCAACTCCGAAGGCAGCTGATAACTGTCAGATGGTCCTGGCCCCATCTCTGCCTCCGACGCAGAGCACTCATTAGAGCCTTCCCCAGACTCCAGGACTGGCCCATGTTCCGTCCCAAGCTCCTCACTGTCTGAGTCTGCCACCAGCTCCTCTGGTGGGCCACAACAACATCCATCTCTATTTGTACTTGTACATACCATATTATAGCTAAACAATGTTTTGATTATGGGGGCGCAATGGTTCAGTGGTTAAAGATGCTGAGCTTGTCAGCTGGAAAGCTGACAGCCCAGGCTCAAGACCTGAATGCCATGCAATGAGTTGTCAAGCCTGAATCTGACCAGGCTGTGAGGTTGTTTCTATCATGGGTTATTCTTACATGAATTCAGGTTGACACAGTTTGGAGCTGAAGGGGGATAGTAGAGGTGGATGGAGTCTTCAGCCAAAACAACATAGTTAGCCAATGAGTCAGATACATTCAAACCTCTGGCTGGCCAGAGGAGGAGGAGAGAAGTCACCAAGCAACCAGCTCTTGTCCCGATTGGACAGTGTGACATATTGTTTTGGGAAAATGAGAAACTCTTACTATAAGTAGGGTGGAAAGCCTGGGAACTTTTAGTACTGGCTTTCCACCAGTTTGTGCCAAGATGAGGTAATTAAATTTGTTCTTTGAAGAACTGGAATGCCTCGGAGATCGATTTGTGATGGGTCCATTAATTGGAACCTGACAGGAGTGAGGTCCTGTCCTTTGCTCCAGCTCCTGTTTGAAAGAATGCAAATGCAAGAAGATTAATAGGTATCACTTTGCTGGTCACATGAAGGAAAATGTCTTCAGACAATGCTGGCTCCCTCAGCCGAGAAATGGAGTCAGATGCAGCTACAGTAAACCTTTACCCATCAATGTTTTAATTGCTTATTTTAAAAAAGAAAGGCAATACATTAATAGTACCAACACCCCAAATATAGCAGCATGCTCCTGGCTGATTATCAAATGGAGCATCTTCTAAGAAAGCAGGGCCAACTTTCTCTGATTTTTATGGAGGGGTCCAGTAGAGAACCTAAGAGAGATGAACTCTGCGTTCTTCACTCAGCAGATCTTCAAAACACTTCCATTAAATCCTGGTTAATAGATGTTTTGATTTGGCATTGAAGAGCAGGATTTTTAGATTGGAGATATTGTTTTCCAGGAATTCTTTCCCCTGATAATCCTCTGAAAATCATTGCAGTGTGTTGAAGTGGCTAGAAAAAAAATGCTAATCTAAGACGGGCTTGATTAAATAGGAGGCTATTTGGACAGAACACGAGGCAGGAGGCCACTTGCTCATATCTCTTTGTGGACAATAATACGGATACAGCAGAGACTGGAGCCAGATAAGAATGATTGTCAGTGCGTTTAAATCTATTGATAGTAATTCGCTCTAATCTTAATTGTAGGAAATATGACTTCTGCAATAGAGTAGTAAATGTCTAGAACACCCTACCTGATCCTGTTGTTAGTCTTTCTAATCCCCATACCTTTTACTGTAAACTGTCTACCGTGGACCTTTCATGTTTCTTTTTTTTGTCCGGGCAAATTTTTTTATTTTCCATAATAATTCCCACAATTTGACCAGTGTACAATACAATCACTTATCCAACAATCGATCCTATACTCAAATTATGCTCAATCAGGCCTGCTCGACCACCACTCCCTTCCTTAATCCTTTCTACCCTTCTCATCCTTCTTCTACTTTCCCCACCATCCTTCTCCACGCTTTCCTACTTCCCCTCCTCTTTCCCACTTCTCACTACCATCCTTTCTAACCCTCTATCTTCCCCTCCTTCTTCTCCTTTCATGTTTCTTAAGAGGTCCCTAAGGGAGCGTGCATAAGCGCACCAGTGTGCCTACCATCCCTGTCCTACTGTTCCCAATTATATGTAATCATTCTATGTGCGTATATGTATATCTTTGCTATTTATATCGGATTTTTTGTGCCAATTTTGTTCATGTGCCCATGTCTATGTCTATACTGTTACTTGTTTCCTTGTTCTTGCTGATAAATAAATAAACAAACGAATGAATGAATGAATGAATGAATGAATGAATGAATGCTTAGAAGGGGTTATCTCATTTTCACTTTGCATGTAGTCTGAGCTTCAGAAATGTGAAACTGGAAAAAGTATACATTCTGCTATTTATACTGACAGGCAATATCATTTGTAACCTAGCTTTTTTTAATATATATATATATTGTTTACATATAAATATATTGAATACAGTGTAATTGTCCTGGTGTTCCACTAGCCATAAAACAAAGGTAAAAACAAAATAACATATATGCTATTTTAAAAAGTACTAGTGTTGTACAGTAATTTCTGACCATCATATTCTAGTATGTCAACTTATCTATCATTCTAATACCTACATTCTAATACATAGAACTGCAGAAAAAACAATTGCTACCAACCTGCCTTCCATTGAGGACCTGTATTCTGCATGAGTCAAAAAGTGGGCTGTGAAAATATTTACAGACCCCTCACATCCTGGACATAAACTGTTTCAACTGCTACTCTCAAAAGGACGCTACAGAGCACTGCACACCAGAACAACTAGACACAAGAACGGTTTTTTTCTTGAACGCCATCACTCTGCTAAACAAATAATTCCCTCAATACTGCCAAACTATTCAATAAATCTGATTACTATTAATCTTCTTATCATTCCTATCACCCATCTCCTCCCACTTATGACTGTGTGACTGTAACCTTGTTGTTGGTATCCTTAAGATTTATATTGACTGTTTCCCTATGACTATCATTAAGTGTTGTACCTTATGACTCTTGATGCAGGTATCTTTTCTTTTATGTACACTGAGAGCATATGCACCAATACAAATTCCTTGTGTGTCCAATCACACTTGGCCATTAAAGAATTCTATTCTATACTATTCATACATAATGTCTCTTTCCATGTCCACCTAACCTGATTCTTTCGCATTCCAACTTCTACCTCGTGTTTCTAACCATTGATAGAAACTATCCCATGTAGCAAAATATTCTGTATCTCCTTTATCTTTTGTTTTTAGCGTTAGTCTGTCCATTTCTACACAGACTATTATCTTCCTTATTGACTCCTCTTCTGAAGGGCTGTTTCCGTTCTTCCACTGCTGCGCATACACAGTTCTTACTGGGCAAATATTAAAAAATGGCTAGAAAAAATAACAGTACAACCAGTTGAAAGTAAACTGGAAACATTTTTACTAGGAATCTTTACAAGAACATACACCAAAGAAATAAAATATCTGATTTTGCACATTATAACAGCTGCACGAATAACATATGCACAAATTAGAAACAGGAAAAGATACCAACAGATGATGAAGTGATAGGGAAAGTTTTAGAATGTGCCGAAATGGACAAGTTAACAAAAGAAATGAAAGAAAAAGAAGAGACAGATTATTATATAATCTGGAATAAATGGTATGGATGGCTTGAGTCAAGAAATAAAGGAAAAAAATAAAGGGGAGAAATTAGAATGTACAGAATGTATTAGAAATGTATAATATGTAAATAATAAATATATAAGAATCTAGAAAAGTAAAGCTATTAGTATTAGATAATTTAATATAAATAAAGAAAAAGGGATAAGAAAGAAAATAAAATAACAAATGTGATTTGGGGGGAAAGGTATAAAAGCGAAAGAAGACCACTAAGAAATGCTGTTTAGAAATAAGAAATATTTATATGTTATATGCTGTGTGTTTGTCAGATTGAGTATCACATTAAAAAAATAAAAAAATTTAAAAAAAGAAAAAAGGGTACAAGGCAAAGCTTCCCATTATCTCCATTGTTATTTATCTTAACACTGGACGTACTAACCAGAAACATCAGGCAACATGAGCAAATCAAAGGAATGGAAATTAAAAGAGAGAAGTACAAATTGCAAGCATTTGCAGACGATTTAGTTTTCATCTCAGAGGAACCGTTAGAATCAGGCCCGAGACTCATAGAGAAATTAGAGAAATACGGAGCGGTTGCCGGATTTGTAACCTAGCTTTGGTCGCTAAGCCAACAGTTGACTCTTAAGTCATGTTCAGACTTCCTTCATTGTAAACAACTAGTCACATGTTGCACCTGTAGGGGAGATCAAATGTGGGGAGCAGCACCCCATCCCTATGTTGGGATCAGTGGTGGGTTGCCCCCCAATTCGGACCAGTTCCAAAGAACTGGTAGTAAAACTGGTGGGAGGCTCCGCCCACCAACCTGGATGTTGTCATAGGTGATCTGCGCATGCACAGAAGCTTCCTGTTGTGAACCGGTAATAAAGGTAAGGAGAACCCACCCCTGGTCGGTGTGCATTAGTAGCTCCACTGTAATGCAAAAATAAAGGCTTTCCTTTGTTTCTGTTACTTAACAGGAAGAAAAGATTATCTGAAAATGGCTTTGATCTGCATGTACCAGGACGCAAGTTGATTGAGCGCTTCAGAGCCTTTTCCCTGCGTAGAGAAGCCAAACCCAAAGGCTTTGAAGTTCTGATTTCGGCATCTGAAATTGATCTCCACCTTAAATCAACCTACCCCATCAAACTAGGAAGTCAGATTGAATCATCAGAGGAGGTTGGATGCCTGCATTGCAATAAAAAGCCCTTTTACTCAAATTGACCTGGAAAAAAAAAATCAGTTCAACACCATTTTACAGATCAATTCCAATTGTCAGATTGGATCAGACGGATGATGTGAATCTGATGGACCTTTTGAATCTGAGTGGAGTCCAGCCCTCTACCTCTTGTACATCACTCCATTGGTTCAACTGATGGGTTGAAAAACAACCCATTCTAGCAATGGCACTTAGACTTACATACCACTCCATAGTGCTTGACAGCACTCTCTGAGTGGCTTACAATGTTAGCATATTGTCCCCAACAATCTGGGTACTCAATTTACCAATCTTAGAGCATGGAAGGCTGAGTCAACCTTGAGCCTGTCAGGATCAAACTCCAGGCTGTGGGCAGAGTTAGCCTTCAGTACTGCGTTCTAACTGTTGTGGTCCGCCAGCAGCCTGCGGAGCTGGAAAGTCAGCTCTGTGGAGTCAGACAGTGATGAGACTGAAGAAGAACATGGGCCAGTCCTGGAGGCTGGGGAAGGCCTAGATGAGAGCTCTGTGTTGGAGACTGAGGTGGGGCTAGGGCCATCGGGGAGTGAGGTGTGGACTCCAGAGCCTCCAGAGGCTGACAGTAGTGAGGCAGATGAACAGGAGGAGCCTGTGCCTAATGCATGCACGAGAAGAGCTGCCAGAAGGCAAGAGCTGCTCAAGCAAAGAGGATGATTGGGAGTAGGGCCAAGAGATGATTGGCCCCTCCCATAAGGCTTAAAAGACCAGCAACGGCGTTTGGGCTCTTTGCCGGAAAACAACATTGATAGCATTGTCTTGTTGCATTTATATCAATGTCTTCTGAACGTTTGCCAAGAAAGGCCTTTGGTAATTTGCCTAATTGGATCAAGGTTGGTGAGAGGACTGAGGAATTGTGTTGGGAGGAATTTGCTTTAGTTTAGTTGAACTATGCTGACAATGAGTTAATTCTCAGCTGTTATAATAAAGTTTGTTTGTTTTTACACCGACTTGAGTTTCCTACTACCTACTTGGGCCTGGATCACAACACTAACCACTGCATCACCAGCCTTTAGGAATAGAGGTTTGTAGCGCAAAGCTCTTCCTATAAGTTCTTAAGTTGAATATACAGAATCTTTGATCATGAGCAAGAAAAGCTGCAGGGTTCAGAAGCCATCTCTAATTTCTAAGGATTCATTCTGGTCACTTGTTAGAGTAAGCACTCTTCAAGCAGTTCTCCTCTCTAGAGAGAGGGATGAAATGTCTTGTCCTCACCCATCCCACATTCAGTGGTTAATTGCTACCAGGAATCTTAAATGGTTCCAGGAGTTTCGAATATACACTTCTAATTAGATGCAAGAGGAACAGCTAAGGAGAAAATAACATTTGCTCTTCCTAAGAAGATGGGAGGTTGAACAACTAGCCTCATGGTGCGACCGGAACAATCTGGAACTGAACACACTCAAAACTGTAGCAATGGTGGTGGACTTTAGGAGAAACCCTTCCATATTTACACCTCTTACAATAACACAGTATCAACACTAAAAACCTTCAAATTTCTAGGTTCTACCATATTGCAAGATCTAAAATGGACAGCTAACATCAAAAACGTCATCAAAAAAGCATAACAAAGAATGTTCTTTCTGCGCCAACTCATAAAGCTCAAACTGCCCAAAGAGCTGCTGATTCAGTTCTAAAGAGGAATTATTGAGTCTGTTATCTGCACCTCTATAACTGTCTGGTTTGGTTCTACAACCCAACAAGACAGACACAGGCTTCAGAAGTTTACCTGCAAATTCTGTGAAGCGACTTTATGACTTACGACATTGTTTTTGGGAGATTGCTAGAAGATCCTGTCATCATCTTGGTTTATCAATCTGATTATTCTATTTGGAAGACCTGTCTGAGAATGGAACCTTGTACATAGCTAGAGTTTAGCTAGAGTTGGCCAGGTTGCATCCAAAAGGCTGTTTTCTAGATGTGGAGTCCCATGGGGAAATCACAATATTGGAGTCCAACAAAATGATTTGGCCTAAACAGGTTGACTCAGCAATAAGCTCCTATGAGATCAGTGTCACTTTATTACTAAGAACAGGTTTTTCCTTCCTCAATTTCTTAGATGCTTCTTCCAGTGTGTAGCTTAAGTGGTGAATTTTTATCTTGATAGCAGTTGCTTTCTGCCTGGACTGGTTTAGATTTATCTTTCCCTAAATATCACTGATGCTTTCTGACAACTGTTTGGCAATCCTTGAAATGAAAATGGAGGTTTTTTCCCCTGGTTCTTGGCAGATCGTATCCCCCAATCCCCCATCAACTATGTATCAATTGACATCCTTCCTCCCTCGTTGGCAGGTCCAATTGAGAAGGGCGCCAAATTAGTACAAAGCTTGTCTTTTGCTGTCTGTATACGTTATAAACCAGTGCACATGCCTCAGTTGCCATCCTCTTTTATATTTACTTCCTCTCGCGACTAAATGCTCAAAAAGCCAATTAAAAAGAGCTGCCTTCCCAATGTAGTGGCTGCTGTGTGTTTTGGGGTTACAAGTCCCAGAGTTTCTAGGCCATGCAGAGCCAATCCTTTCCTGCCAATTCCGGTTCCCTACACATCCTTCGATACCAATAGAAGAGAATATTTGTAGCTCAGGGGTTGAACTGATATCATCCCTGTGCACTGATGATGCTACCTAGTTTGGTAATGAAATGTCTGCGAGAAAACCACCAAGCTCAGAGAAGACCAAAAAAACACACATTCTTCAGTCTCTCACCAATCTACCCAGATACCATATATCCATGATGATGAACCTATAGCATGTGTGCCAGAGGTGGCACGTAGCACCCTCTCTGATGACATGTGAGCCATCGCCCCAGTTCAACTCTGCTGCGCATGCACATGCACCTCCCACCGGCCAGCTGTTCTTCAGGTCTCTGCTGCGTATGCACGGGGGCGGGGCACATGCTGACGGTGTGCACAAGCATGCAGGGGGTGGGACGCATGCACGGGGGCCATGCATGCATTGCATTTTGGGGGTTCACACATGCGTGCTTTGGGCACTCAGTCCGGAAAAGTTTAGCCGTCCCTGTCATATATGATCTCGCTAGAATACAGGGAATGGAATAAGTAGGACATGTGTGATTAGTGGACCCTTGAACTGTCCCATCCAAGCTCTCTTCTGGCCTCCACCTAAACACCAAGATTTTTCAAGGAAAAGACTGAAATTCTAATTTTACATTTCCTTGATATATTCTATGGGGAACAAGTCCTGGCTGTGAACTGTCCTGTCCCCTTAATTATAGATAACAATGGAAAGGCTTTTCCCCCCCCTTATAATGTATGAAGTCCAGGAAATATTTAGAAGGCTTCACCCTGTTCAATCATCCTGTTTGATACTCCGAAGGAACGGAGAGACAGCATGATATGGATACATGCAAACATCTGGCAGGACAAGAAGCAATGGATGGAAACTAATCAAGGACGCAAACAACCTAGAACTAAAGAGAAATTTCCTGACAGTGAGAACAATTAATCAGTGGAACAATTTTGCCTCCAGAAGTTGTGGAGGTTCCAACACTGGAAGTTTTTAAGAAAAAAACTGGACAATCATTTGTCTGAAATGGAAAAGGGCCGTGATGGTGAACCTTTGGCATGCATGCCACAAGTGGCATGCAGAGCCCTCTATGTGGGCACACCAGCCGTCGCCCCAGCCCAGCTTCACTGCGCATGAATGCTCACTTCCCACCAGCCAGCTGGTCTTTGGGTCTCTGCAGCACATGTGCAGGGGGCGGGGCCTTCCCCGATCTCTGCAGTTTTCCCCGCCAGTGCGCCCTACATTTCCACTCCACTTCTGCTGCCCTTGCCTTCCTCAATCTCCAGGGGTTCCCTCCAGCATGCCCTAGCTTTCTACTCCATTTCTGCTACCCTTGCCTTCCTCAATCTCTGCAGGTCCCCCCACCCAGTGTGCCCTAGCTTTCTATTCTATTTCTGCTGCCCACACCAACCTGGAAGCCAAAACAGGGTGCAGGAGGGCTGGGCACATGCGCAGGGGACGAGCGTGCATTCTCAGGGGGTGCTAGCATTGCATTTTGGGGGTTCGGGCAGGCACGCGTACATTTGCATGCGCGCAAGAGAGAGAGCGTTGGGCACTCGGCACCTAAAAGGTTAACCATCACTGGTATAGGGTTTTCTGCCTGAGCAGGGGATTGGCCTAGAAAACCTCCAAGTTCCACTCCAACTCTGCTTTTCTGTTATTCTGCTATTCTGTCTTGTTTATAGTAAACTTCCTGGACTTGAGGAAGGAATGGGTAGCAGAAACGGAGTAGAAACCTTGTCCAGAATACTTCAACATCTATACACTGAAGCTGTGTTTGAACCAGCCATACACTGGGCCCATGTTTCCAAAGATAGCACTTCACTATTTAATGGTCAATTCAATGTATCCATAGCACTGTTGCCCCAAGCAAAATTAATGACTGTTTCACTTAGCAAATCCAGGTTAGCACGTGGAATTGATTTTTTTAAACGTTGGGTTTAAATGTGAAAGCGTGTTCTGAAGACTTTGAGAAGCCTGAGGCAAAATGTCAATTTACCATCTCTTTCTTTTCAGTTATCACATATCAGTGATTTCCATACACGCACCCTCCCTCAATTCCCCCCCCCCCCGGATATCAGTGGACCAATAAATACAAATACATGTGTTAGGAAGTCAAAACATTGCAAAAACGTTTAGGATCATGTTTCATTTGATTTGGAGAGCTGCCTTAAATTAAAAAATAATGACAATGACACCTTTCCATCTGAAATTTTCACATTCAAAACCAACAGAAGACGGCTCATCCCAGCATGGGACCTGAAGAGAATATTTCCAATTACATCCCCAAAACTCTCTGTATGAGGAACTTAATCCCCATCAATTGTGTTGCCACCTCCCAACCAATGCTCATATTTTGAGCACGATTGATTACTAGCTTGTAAAATCCCAGAATACAATGTCGTACCTTCTTATTTATAACAAAGAAAGATAAAAGATGTAGTCCTGAAATTTTCCCCAGCTCCCAAAAACTGAAAGGATGTTACTGGTAACCCTAATGAAAATCCATTTTTTCCTCTGGAGGAAAACGATAGAGACACACATTTTTGTAATTATCTCTCTCTTTAAAAAGTGGGTTTCAGATTATATTGCTACAGGTTCATGCACATGCCTGTCTTCCGCCTATGCGCTCGGCCTTCCACGCGTGCAGTTTGCTCACATGCGCACCTTCCCCACATATGCCCGACCTCAAAAACATGCCTAAATAGAATGACATAGAGCCAGGGCTGGTGGCCAGGCCCACCCATGATTTCTGCTACCGGTTCAGGCAAAGCAGTCCGAACCGGCTCCTACCAGTTCAGGCAAACTGGTTCAAACTGGCTGAATACCACCTCTGGTTAACACAAATGGTGATATCGTGTCCCACTCCTCCTCTGACGGCCGGGCCGGGGAAGTCTGTATCAAGCGTGGCCACAAAGCCTCTGCAGCTTTGCCAAAGTTCTGTCAGAGTTCTCAGGGCAGGCAAGAGTCCAAGATGTGACTTCAGCAATCCAAATTAGACTTTACCTGACTCAAAGAATGCCAGAAAGCAGATCCTTTATATAGGCCATGGGGTGTGGCTCCATGACTCAGCACTTATCCAGGCCTGCCCTTCCCTTCCTTTTGCTGACGTCACCTCTCCATTCTCCAGAAGCATGGATCCAACAGGCCCACCCTCCAGCTGCCGGCAATTCCAGCTCGTGACTGGCTCAGACTCCTCATGTTCACATGCTGTGGGGGAGGGGTTTATTTGCTCGGTCTGTCCGGGCATGGTGCCAGGACTGGGGGCTGGAGGCATTTATTTATTTATTTATTTATTTATTAAATTTGTATACCGCCCTTCTCCCGAAGGACTCAGGGCGGTTCACAGCCAAGTAAAATAGACAATACAATATAAATACAATTAAAATACAATTAAAAAACTTATTAAAATTGGCCACAATTAAAATTTGAGACTAAAACCCATTAAAATACCTATAAACTTAAAAACTAACCCAGGCCAGCGCAGATAAATAAGTAAGTTTTAAGCTCATGCGAAAGGTTGAGGTCCGGAAGTTGACGAAGTCCTGGGGAGTTCGTTCCAGAGGCGGGAGCCCCCACAGAGAAGGCCCTTCCCTGGGTGTCGCCAGACGACACTGTCGCGCCGGCGGCACCCTGAGAGTCCCTCCTGTGAGAGCGCACGGGTCGGTGAGAGGTATTCGGTAGCAGCAGGCGGTCCCGTAAGTAACCCGGCCCTATGCCATGGGCGCTTTAAAGGCGTTCACCAACACCTTGAAGCGCACCGGAAGGCCACAGGCAGCCAGTGCAGCCTGTGCAGGATAGGTGTCACTCGGGAGCCACGGGGCTCCCTCTATCACCAGCGCAGCTGCATTCTGGACTAACTGTAGCCTCCGGATGCCCCTCAAGGGAGCCCCATGTAGAGAGCATTGCAGTAATCCAGGCGAGGCGTCACAAGGCGTGGTGACTGTGCACAAGGCATCCCGGTCTAGAAAGGCGCAACTGGCGCACCAGGCGAACCTGGTGGAAAGCTCTCCTGGAGCGGCCGTCAGGTGATCTTCAAAGACAGCCGTTCATCCAGGAGAACGCCCAAATTGCGCACCCTCTCCGCCGGGGCCAATGACTCGCTCCCGACAGTCAGCGCGGACTCAGCTGACTGTGCGGGATGCCGGCATCCACAGCCACTCCGTCTTGGAGGATTGAGCTTGAGCCTGTTTCTCCCCATCCAGACCCGTCGGCTTCCAAACACCGGGACAGCACTTGATAGCTTCATTGGGGTGGCCGGTGTGGAAAAGTACAGCTGGGTGTCATCAGCGTACAGCTGGTACCTCACACCGTAACCACTGATGATCTCACCCAGCGGATTCATATAGATGTTGAACAGAAGGCGAGAGAATCGGCCCTGCGGCACCACAAGTGAGGCGCCGTGGGGTGACCTCTGCCCCCGTCAACACCGTCTGCGACCGGTCGGAGAGATAGGAGGAGAACCACCGATAGCGGTGCCTCCACTCCCAATCCCCCAACCGGCGCAGCAAGATACCATGGTCGATGGTATCAAAAGCCGCTGAGAGGTCTAATAGGACCAGGGCAGAGGAATAACCCCTGTCCCTGGCCCTCCAGAGATCATCCACCAACGCGACCAAAGCCGTCTCAGTGCTGTAACCGGGCCGGAAGCCGGACTGGAACGGGTCCAGATAGACAGTTTCCTCCAGGTGCAGGGGGAACTGATATGCCACCATACTCTCTACAACCTTCGCGGCGGGTTGGAGACGACGATAATTACCTAAAACAGCGGGTCAGGAAGGCTTCTTGAGGAGGGGCCTCACCACCGCCTCTTTCAAGGCAGCCGGAAAGACTCCCTCCAACAAGGAAGCACTTGTAATCCCCTGGAGCCAGCCTCGTGTCACCTCCTGAGTGGCCAGCACCAGCCAGGAGGGGCACGGGTCCAGTAAACACGTGGTGGCATTCAATCTACCCAGCAACCTGTCCATGTCCTCGGGAGTCACAGGGTCAAACTCATCCCACACAACATCACCAAGACCGCCCTCAGATACCTCGTCTGAATCGCCACAATTTTGGTCCAAACCGTCCCTAAGCTGAACGATTTTATCGTATAGATAACCGTTAAACTCCTCATGCGTCCCATAGCGGGTCATCCCGCTCCCCTGGCGAAGGAGGCGGGTCACCAGGCTGGGGCAGCTGGGCGGTTATCTGCCGGCGCAATGAGGAGGCGTGGGCGCCTCGCTTCCTCAGTGCCACTAGGTAGGTCCTGGTATAGGATCTAACTAGTGTCCGATCAGCCTCTGAACGGCTGGACCTCCAGAACTCTCTAGGCGTCTTCTCTGGCGTTTCATCCCCCTCAGCTCCTCGGAGAACCAAGGAGCCGGTTGGGATCTGCGCCGGGTCAGAGGCCGCAAAGGCACGACACGGTCTAAAGCCCCAGCCGCAGCCCGTTCCCAGGCTGCAGCTAGTTCCTCTGCCGTGCCGTGAGCCAGGCCTCAGGAAGTGGCCCAAGCCCCGTCCGAAACCTCTCTGGGTCCATCAGGCGCCTGGGACGGTACCACCGTAATGGTTCCGTCTCCCTGCGGTGTTGGGTAGCGGTCAGAAAGTCCAGGCGAAGGAGAGAGTGATCTGACCATGACAAAGGTTCAATGACTATTTCCTTTAAGTCCAGATCTCTCAACCACTGACCAGAGACAAAATCAGGTCCAGTGTGCCTCCCCCGATGTGAGTGGGGCCATCCACTACTTGAGTCAGGTCCAAGGCCGTCATGGAGGCCAGGAACTCCCGAGCTACCGTCGATGACGAGCCGGCAGATGGCAAGTTAAAGTCCCCCATGACTAAAAGTCTGGGGGTCTCCACTGCCACCCGGCTAGCACCTCCAGGAGCTCGGGCAGGGCAGCTGTCACGCAGCAAGGAGCCAGGTGCGACCAGCAAGCCCATCTGACATCTATGACCCCACCTCACAAAGAGGGATTCACACCCGGCAATCTGAGGTACAGTGGTCTCCCTCGGCTCTAGACTCTCTTTAATAGCAACCGCCACCCCTCCACCCCTACCCTGGGCCCTCGGCTGATGGAATGCACGGAAACCCGTGGGCACATCTCGATCAGGGCACACCCTTCAGTGCCCAACCAGGTCTCCATGCGCCTATAATATCCGGCACCCCTGAATCAGATCATGTATTAGGGGCCTTATTGGCCACGGACCGTGCGTTGCATAACATCAGGCGAAGGCCCAGGCTCTGAGGGTCTTGACCATCCGAGGCAGGAGAAGTCAGGGGATCGGGCACGCGATCGCCTGCAGACATCGAACGCGTGACCCCTATGTCGTCTGATCCCCCTTCCGCCATATCTGCCCCTCCCACTTACCGTGCAAATAGACTCACCTCACACAAAGGAACACACTCCCCCCATAACCTCCGAACCCATTTGATAGTCGCCACGAGCATGCGCTGGAACTGGTTTCTCCCGACGGGCTACCCCCATCACCCACCCTAACCTCCCACCCCCATCCCCACCCTAACCTCCCACCCCCCCAACCCAGACCCGTCGGTTCCCCTCCCCCCCTTAAAATTTCCATTAAAACTCCCACTTAAAAAACGGTTAAAACAATTAACTAAAAATCCCCTAAGCCTCCTAGATTTAGCATGCCAGCTCTCGGGGTTCCAAAACCCGTCCTCAAGGTGGGCCCTCGATAGTGAGGAGGGCCAGGCCTGCGAGAGAGGGGAATCTCGCAGGGCAAGAAGGTCCGCAGTAGAAAATCTTCGCATAATAAAATTGTGGTGCGATTAGCAGCCCATCCAGCCGGTCTAGATGTCATTTCAGCAAAAGTTCTACGCCCAACAGTATAGGCCATGGCTCCGAATAAGCTAGCCACTCTCCTCCAGTCCGAGCCAATGGCATGCCAGGCCATTTGTCTGCACTATCAGTCCCTGGCTGAGATAACAGGAGATGAGAGGGGCCCGGCTGCGGAGAGGGGGGCGGGCGAGGCACAACAGGTAAAGACTCCTAGCACCTTCAAAGAAATATTGCTAGCCAGTTTTATTTAATTATCTATAAAATATATAGACTTCCCCAATCTGTTATGTCTCTGGACAGCTTACAAAAATAACAATAAAAAAATATATGAAGGTACAAGAAACTTCAAAAGAAGAGTCGGGAAACGGAACACCAACAACAACCGAAACATCACATATGGCTCCACCAACCACCTTGACTCAATTCTTGGGTGAACAGTAAAGTTTTGAGATCTGGTTTAAACAAGGTCAAGGGGTCAGGGGGGAGAAGAGAAGTAAATCTCAGGGATAACATTACTGGAGAAGGCAAGAAGCCAGGATGCTTTCTCAAAGTATAGGCACCACTCCCCAGTTCCTGTAGCTGTTCCAAAGAGAGCCATTCAGTCAAACTGATTCCGATTAGCCTGAAAGTTCCTTCCATTGATTAACCCGGCATAGTCCTACTTAATTTCTCTAAGAATAAGGAAGGTCAGTTAGGAGCTGATTTTCCTTTAGTCTTTGGTTTGCATAAACATCTTGCTTAGTATAAGATTCACTCACACTCAGAGGAAGACCTGAGCATATCTAGAGCAGGGGTGGGTTCTACTTACCTCTGCTACCGGTTCGTGATGGGAGCACACACACACACATTTCTGTGCATGTGCAGATCATCCATGATGATGTCCGGGCAGGTGGGCAGAGCCTCCCACCGCCATTACTACCGGTTCGCAAGAAACGGACTGAACCAGGAGCAACCCATGACTGATCTAGAGGTTGTTGAATCACAACTTCCAGCATCCGTCATTGGAACAATCGATGGTAAGATATTTTAGGAATTATATTTAAGAAAAATATGAATATCTACCCATTCCATGTGTCTGCTTTATATCATTCTGTTTTTTCCCCCAATAATGTTTTTTCTAGTTTGAGATCTTTGTTTTCCCCCTTCATATTAATTATGTGCTGCTTCGACTACATCATTACATGGCTCTGCTATGATGAAAAAAACATGTAATTTAGTTGGACAGGAAAAAAGGCTGTTAAGACGGATGGATTATTAGTGTCTGGTTTAAGTAAAACAAGTATAAACATTCTTTTTTTCCTCCACTAGAGTAATTGGTTTTTTTCCCCAGTTAAAAAACTTTGTTTCATTCCAATTGAAAAGTTCAGGTTATTATTGTTCTCTTTTATTCATTAAACATGAAACTCAGTCAATTGATGTGTCACAAATATGACTGACTGGTACTAATGGTTGACACCGGTTGCTGCCAGCGTCCTAGGTATCAACCAAGTATCTTCTTAAAATATATGATGTTCTGAATAGCGCAGTTTTTTGCAGTTCTGCTGGTGCAGGAAGATGATGATGATTTTATTTATTTATTTATTTATTATTTAAATTTATATACCGCCCTTCTCCCGAAGGACTCAGGGCGGTTCACAGCCAAGTAAAAATACAATACTATAAATACAAATTAAAATACAATTAAAAAACTTATTAAAATTGGCCAAAATTAAAATTTAGAACTAAAACCCATTAAAACCCATTAAAACACTAACCCAGTCCAGCGCAGATGAATAAGTAGGTTTTAAGCTCGCGGCGAAAGGTTCGGAGGTCCGGAAGTTGATGAAGTCCTGGGGGGAGTTCGTTCCAGAGGCGGAGCCCCACAGAGAAGGCCCTTCCTGGGTGTCGCCAGGCGACACTGTCGCGCCGATGGCACCCTGAGGAGCCCCTCTCTGTGAGGCGCGCGGGTCGGTGAGAGGTATTCGGTAGCAGCCGGCGGTCCCGTAAGTATCCCGGCCCTATGCCATGGGCGCTTTAAAGACATTCACCAACACCTTGAAGCGCACCGGGAAGGCCACAGGTAGCCAGTGCAGCCGGCGCAGGATAGGTGTCACTCGGGAGCCACGAGGGGCCCCCTCTATCACCCGCGCAGCTGCATTCTGGACTAACTGTAGCCTCCGGATGCCCCTCAAGGGAGCCCCATGTAGAGAGCATTGCAGTAGTCCAGGCGAGGCGTCACGAGGCGTGGTGACTGTGCACAAGGCATCCCGGTCTAGAAAGGCGCAATTGGCGCACCAGGCGGACCTGGTGGAAAGCTCTCCTGGAGCGGCCGTTAAATGGTCTTCAAAAGACAGCCGTTCATCCAGGAGAACGCCCAAATTGCGCACCCTCTCCATCGGGGCCAATGACTCGCTCCCGACAGTCAGCCGCGGACTCAGCTGACTGTACCGGGATGCCGGGATCCACAGCCACTCCCTCTTGGAGGATTGAGCTTGAGCCTGTTCCTCCCCATCCAGACCCGTCGGCTTCCAAACACCGGGACAGCACTTGATGGCTTCATTGGGGTGGCCGGTGTGGAAAAGTACAGCTGGGTGTCATCAGCGTACAGCTGGTACCTCACACGAAGCCACTGATGATCTCACCCAGCGGCTTCATATAGATGTTGAACAGAAGGCGAGAGAATCGGCCCTGCGGCACCCACAAGTGAGGCGCGCGGGGTGACCTCTGCCCGTCAACACCGTCTGCGACGGTCGGAGAGATAGGAGGAGAACCACCGATAAACGGTGCCTCCCACTCCCAATCCCCAACCGGCGCAGCAGGATACCATGGTCGATGGTATCGAAAGCCGCTGAGAGGTCTAATAGGACCAGGGCAGAGGAATAACCCCTCTGGCCCTCCAGAGATCATCCACCAACGCGACCAAAGCCGTCTCAGTGCTGTAACCGGGCCGGAAGCCGGACTGGAACGGGTCCAGATAGACAGTTTCCTCCAGGTGCAGGGGGAACTGATATGCCACCATACTCTCTACAACCTTCGCCGCGGCGGGTTGGAGACTGGACGATAATTACCTAAAACAGCGGGTCCAGGAAGGCTTCTTGAGGAGGGCCTCACCACCGCCTCTTTCAAGGCGGCGGAAGACTCCTCCAACAAGGAAGCACTCGTAATCCCTGGAGCCAGCCTCGTGTCACCTCCTGAGTGGCCAGCACCAGCCAGGAGGCACGGGTCCAGTAAACATGTGGTGGCATTCAATCTACCCAGCAACCTGTCCATGTCCTCGGAGTCACAGGGTCAAACTCATCCCACACAACATCACCAAGACCGCCTCAGGCGTCCCATCCGAATCGCTGCAATCTTGGTCCAGACCGTCCTTCAGCTGAGCGATTTTATCGTATAGATAACCGTTAAACTCCTCGGCACGTCCTGCAGCGGGTCATCCCGCTCCCCTGGTGAAGGAGGAGCGGGTCACCCAGGCTGGGGCAGCTGGGCGGTTATCTGCCGGCGCAATGAGGGAGGCGTAGCGCCTCGCTTCCCTCAGTGCCACTAGGTAGGTCCTAGTATAGGATCTAACTAGTGTCCGATCAGCCTCTGAACGGCTGGACCTCCAGGAACTCTCTAGGCGTCTTCTCCGGCGTTTCATCCCCCTCAGCTCCTCGGAGAACCAAGGAGCCGGTTGGGATCTACGCCGGGTCAGAGGCCGCAAAGGCACAACACGGTCTAAAGCCCCAGCCGCAGCCCGTTCCCAGGCTGCAGCTAGTTCCTCTGCCGTGCCGTGAGCCAGACCCTCAGGAAATGGCCCAAGCTCCGTCCGGAACCTCTCTGGGTCCATCAGGCGCCTGGGACGGTACCAACGTAATGGTTCCGTCTCCCTGCGGTGTTGGGTAGTGGTCAGAAAGTCCAGGCGAAGGAGAGAGTGATCTGACCATGACAAAGGTTCAATGACTATTTCCTTTAAGTCCAGATCTCTCAACCACTGACCAGAGACAAAAATCAGGTCCAGTGTGCCACCCCCGATGTGAGTGGGGCCATCCACTACTTGAGTCAGGTCCAAGGCCGTCATGGAAGCCAAGAACTCCCGAGCTACCGTCGATGACGAGCCGGCAGATGGCAGGTTAAAGTCCCCCATGACTAAAAGTCTGGGGGTCTCCACCGCCACCCCGGCAAGCACCTCTAGGAGCTCGGGCAGGGCAGCTGTCACGCAGCAAGGAGCCAGGTCTGCGACCAGCAAGCCCATCTGACATCTATGACCCCACCTCACAAGAGGATTCACACCCGGCTATCTGAGGTACAGTGGTCTCCTTGGCTCTAGACTTTCTTTGATCACAACCGCCACCCTCCACCCCTACCCTGGGCCTCGGCTGATGGAATGCACGGAAACCGGTGGGCACATCTCAACCAGGGCACACCCCTTCATTGCCCAACCAGGTCTCCGTAACACCTATAATATCCGCGGCACCCCTGAATTAGATCATGTATTAGGGGGCCTTGGCCACGGACCGTCGTTGCATAACATCAGGCGAAGGCCCAGGCTCTGAGGGTCCTGACCATCCGGGAGCAGGTAAAGTTAGGGGATCGGGCACGCGATCACCTGCATACATCGAACGCGTGACCCCTATGTCGTCGATCCCCCTTCCGCCATATCTGCCCCTCCCACTTACCGTGCCAATAGACTCACCCTCACACAAAGGAACACCTCCCCCATAACCTCCGAACCCATTTGATAATCGCCACGAGCATGCGCTGGAACTGGTTTCCTCCCGACGGGCTACCCCATCACCCGCCCTACCCCTCCCACCCCTTAAAAATGCCCTGTCTAAAAACCCCCAAAGGCTCTTTCTTCTCGCATGCCACCTCTGTGGGTCCCAAGACCCGTCATTGAGGCCGGCCCTTGGTAGCGATATGGGCCATTCCTGCGAGGCGGGGGCACCTCGCAGGCGCAAGAGTTCATGTGCAGTGTAGCGCATAGGAAAGTGCGAATCGGCGAGGGATGCTAAGATGGTAAAATCCCAAAGTAATAGAAATGGTGAATCTTCCAGCGGGAGTCCAGTTGGTCAAAGGACAAATGGAGCAGGAACCGGATAGCGATGACAAAACAGGAACAGACAGGCCGACAGTCTCCATAGCGTGCCTATGGGGAGCAGTTCTACAATAGATCTTAATCAGGTAGACGTGGCTAGCGGTCTGCCCAAGTCCCTAGACCAGTCCAAGCTAGTCCAATCCAGTCCAATCCACTCCATCACGCAGATGGACATGCATGACCGCCCAGTTTAGATGACCCATGGTCCGGGATAGGGGGGGCGGAAATAAAATGGAGCAAGCCAGGCCATAAGGCCACAAAGGAAAATACGATGGAGCAAGCCAGGCCACCAGGGGCCATTCGATGACACGCGATGGAAAGATGCGACAAAACAGGCCACAAGAGGGGACAAACCTCAGCCACGGTTCCGGCCTCCTCTCCCACCGAGGCCTTACCACACCCATCCTCGGTGGGGCTGCCAAATACAGGGCGCCGTTGGACAGGCGCCTCGCGGTCCACACAGCCTCGCCGGGCGCAACCAGCGCCGATGGAACTGGCGCCGATGGAACTGGCGCCGAAGGAGCCGGCAGGCCCCCCGACAGGCAAAAACGGGCCGGGATTCGCGCCAGCTGAAACCAGGCCGAATCCACACCCCGAAGCCGTCGGAGCCGTCGGAGCCAGGTCGGGATCACCGACGATCTCACGCCGCTGGAATTTGGCCAAGATCGCTGGGGTCGCCGCTGGGCAGGGCTCCGCTGGGCAGGGCTCGCCGCTGGGCCGCTGGGCAGGGCTCCGCTGGGCAGGGCTCACCGCTGGGCCGCTGGGCAGGGCTCCGCTGGGCAGGGCTCCGCTCCGCTGGGCAGGGCTCCGCAGAACAAGGCAGGGCCGCTCCGCTCCGCTGGGCAGGGCTCCGCTCCGCTCCGCTCCACTCTGCTGGGCAAGGCAGGGCCAGAGCCGAGGCCGAAGCCCGCAACGAACAGCAGGCCTCCCTCGCCTCCCTCGCCTCCATCGCATCCTCGCTTCCTCCAAAATGGCCGCCCCCTTCCGGACCGCCACTCCGTCCCTCGGCCCGTTCTCGGCTGTCGCATGTCCGAGAGGCCACAAACCTCTCCAGCGGCAGCCAGACAGATCGAACCACATGCCGAGGGACCGGAGAAGCCTGGTGAGTCAGCCCGAAGTCTCCATTTCAGGGAAAGCCGCCACCGCCGATTCGGGCTCCTCTAAGCAGCTACCATTCTCGCGCATGCGCAGAGCCGATGATGATGATTATGATTTACTTTATTCATTAAAAATGAAACTCAGTCAACTGAACATTCAAAAATACAAATAGCATTGCTACAAATAGCATTGACTGGTGCTAATGGTTGATACAGGTTGCTGCCAGCATCCTAGGTATCAACCAAGTACTTTCTTAAGATATACGATGTTCCAAGTAGCGCAGTTTTTTGCAGTTCTGCTGGTGTTATTGCAGGAAGCTGCAATTTGTTGATGAAATATCTTATAAAATTCTTGGACATGGTACCAAGTACCCCAATGACAATGGCTATCACTGTTATATGTTTCATCCATAGCCGTGTAGTTTCGATGGTCAGGTCGCGATATTTCATGATTTTTTCCAGTTCTTTTTCTTCAACTCTGGCATCTCCTGGTACCGCGATGTCAATAAATTGTATGTTTCAGTTTTCCACAACTGTGATATTTGGTGTGTTGTGTTCCAAGTGATGGTCTGTCTGTATTTTAAAGTCCCACAAGATCTTCACCTTCTCATTTTCTATAACTTTTTCCACTTTATGTTCCCATGACTTTTTGGATACAGGCAAGTCATATTTTTTACATAATGACCAGTGGATTAATTTAGCAACTCGGTCATGTCTAGCTTTATAATCAGTTTGTGCGATTTTGCTGCATTCACATATTAAATGTGAAACAGTTTCGACTTGGTTGTTGCAAAGTCGACAGTTTGGATTGTCGGTGGATTTTTGTATCTTTGCTTTCATGGCATTAGTTTGTAGTGCTTGTTCTTGAGCAGCGAGTATTAAACCTTCCATTTCTTTCTTGATGGTTCCCATCTTAAGCCATGCCCATGTAGTTGTCATCACATTTTCCTTCAATGTTTTTCAAGTGCTGTCCATGCAAAGCTTTGGATTACCATCTATTTAATCTGTCATCCAGCTGTTTTTTCTTATATTATGCCTTTGTTTCTGTTGTTTTTATAATGTTCTCTGTTTTCACAGCCTGCAGCAATTGTTCTGAATTTTGGTTCACATAATCATTCAAACTTCATTTTTCTTCTTCTACAGTTTGGTGGATTTGCA
This sequence comes from Ahaetulla prasina, assembly GCF_028640845.1. Lineage (NCBI taxonomy): Eukaryota > Metazoa > Chordata > Lepidosauria > Squamata > Colubridae > Ahaetulla > Ahaetulla prasina. The sequence goes on from NC_080544.1 coordinate 23,645,861, forward strand.
ATAATCCTCTGCCCCCTATTTTTCTTGGCAGGTACAACCTATCCATGTCACTTCGTAGATGTAAAGCGTGGTACATATTCAAAAGTTTCCGCGTTTTCCGGTCCACGTTTTCTAGTTCAGCCAAAGTCCAGTTGATGATTCCAGCTGAGTAGTGTATCACTGGAACTGCCCATGTATTAATGCCTTTAATTAGATTTCCAGCATTCAGCTTTGATTTTAATATTTTGTGGACCCTCCTGATATATTCCTTTTGCATTGACTCTTTGACTTTTCCATTCAAGATGTTATCTGCTTCCAATATACCTAGATATTTATAACCCTCATCCTTTGCTAATGCTTTTACTATGTTTCCATTTCCCATTCTATTCCTTCAATTTTTTCCATTTTTCCTTGCTGCATGGATAATATAGCATATTTTTCAAGTCCAAAATTCATTTTGATGTCGCTGCTGAACAGTTGAACTGTGTTGAGTATTGATTTAAGTTCAGTGGGGCTTTTTGCATATATTTTTAAGTCATCCATGTATAGTAGATGGTTTATCTTTCCATGCTGGCTTGAGATTTGGTATCCCAGTTTTGTGTTTCATAGGATTATTGTCAATGGAATTAATGCGATGTTGAACAGTAGTGGTGAAAGTGAGTCCCCCTGGAAGATTCCTCAAACTTCACCAATGTTCTCCCCATTTGTTGTTAGAACTGTTTTCCATTTTTGCATATTTGCTTTAAAAAATGTACAAATATTTTTGCTGATTCCAAAGTTTTTCAAATTATTATTATTATTATTATTATTATTATTATTATTATTATTATTATTATTATTATTATTATTATTATTATTATTATTATTATTTTCTTTTGGATAAATAAAGGAAGCAGGATGGACAGTCAGGATGCAAGCAAATCCTTTAGGGCTATAGGGCAGAAGAAGAGTACAAAATCTATGGAGCTGGTGGCAATGGATATATATGGTAAATTAGAGGGGGCTTAGTCACTCCCATTTGAATATAAACTCCCCATTAATAATCATGTTAGAAAAGTGTCGCATTGAGTTAACAGATCTGCAGCAGTTGGGAGGGAAGCAAAGTTGCGTTTAATAAAAGCAACTATGCACGCGCGCTTTCTTTTCTTCCATGCTTATTACGCCTATGCCAAAATGATAGAATTTATATATATTAAAAAAATCTTTTAAAGCAATGTAACTATGATTTCCTTTGTTTTAATGTTTACCTTGCTTTGGAATTTTCTGAGTAAGAAAATAAATAGATGCATAGAGCAATACACTGAAGTTCTTCTCCCACCCCACCATGGGATTTCTAACATTTTATCATTGGTAGGCACATTTAAGATTTATAAGAATATATTGTCATCATTCTAAGAATATGGCAGGTGAAGTTTTTCCCCATTCACGTTTGCCTTTTAGGGAGAACGACTCAATCAATTCCACAGAATCCATTCACAGGAATGCTATAAATGTGGCTCCTGGAGTTGGCCCTTTTGCTATTAAATGTCCTTTTCCTTTCCCAGATCAAGTCAGTCACTTGCTTTAGTTAGGGAACTTGGAATGAGGGAGAGAATTCAGTCAGGGTGCAAAACCCCCAGTAGATCAGGCTGAGCATAGAGCAGGGGTGTCAAACTCAATTTCATTGTGGGACACCTCAGGGTTTTGTTTGACCTTGGGAGGCTGGGTGAGCGTGGCTGGGGTGGGCATGGCCAGCTCAACATCACTCATGTCGGAAGCACCTGTGGTGGCCCAGGCGGGGCTGTGGGGGATCCATTGTCTCCAGATCCGTTTTCGGCTGCGACGGCCTCCTACAGCTCTTTGCCAGTGAAAATGGAACTCCATTTTCATTGGCAGAGGCACCATGGGCTTGTCCTTCACTGTTTCCAGGGTGGCCCCACGGGACAGATCTAAGCATCCTGTGGGCTGGATGCTGCCAATGGGCCTTGAGTTTGACACCGCTGGCATAGACTTGAAAGCCCAAGTCCTGCACTAAAGCAGCAAATGAATCAGACTGCTTACTTCTATGTTTCCATTGTTCGCAGCCAACCCTGGTAATTTTGGATATTGAGTAGGGTCTTCTCCAGTGAGGCTCTTCTCTTCCTTCTCATTAGGTGGCCAAAGTATTTCAGTTTCATCTTCAGGACCTGACCTTCTTTCAGTTTCATCTTCAGGATCTGATCAACCCTTCAGTCAGGGTTGATCTCCTCTAGGAGATCCTATGCATAGGCATGATAAAGTGATAGGTATCATTCGAGACAATGATGAATCCGCATACAGATGCGAGGTTGAACAACTAGCCTCATGGTGCGACCGGAACAATCTGGAACTGAACACACTCAAAACTGTAGAAATGGTGGTAGACTTTAGGAGAAAAAAAAAACTCTCTACTATTGACCTCACCCCATTCCTAAAAGATCTATAAGAGGCGTGCATAAGAGCACAAACTTGCCTACCATTCCTGTCCTATTGTTTCCTTTCATTATATCCAATTAATATAGTTATTACATACTTATGCTCATATATATGCTTATATATACTGTTGTGACAAATAAAATAAATAAATAAATAAATAAACCCTTCCACACTTCCACCTCTTACAATACTAGAAACACAGTTTCAACAGTAGAGACCTTCAAATTTCTAGGTTCTACCATATCACAAGATCTAAAATGGACACCTAACATTACAAATGTCATCAAAAAAGCACAACAAAGCATGCTATTTCTGTGCCAACTCAGAAAGCTCAAACTGCCCAAGAAACTGCTGATCTACAGAGGAATTATTGAGTCTGTCATCTGCACCTCTATAACTGTCTGGTTTGGTTCTGCAACCCAACAAAACAGACACAGACTTCAGAGGATAATTAGAACTGCAGAAAAAACAATGGCTACCAACCTGCCTTCCACTGAGGATCTGTATACTTCATGAGTCAAAAAGAGGGCTGTGAAAATAATTACAGACCCCTTACATCCTGGACATAAACTGTTTCAACACCAACCCTCAAAACAATGCTAAAAGGCACTGCACACCAGAACAACTAGACACAAGAACAGTTTTTTCCCGAAGGCCATCACTCTGCTAAACAAATAATTCCCTCAACACTGTCAATCTATTTACTAAGTCTGCACTACTATTAATCTTCTCATCATTCCCATCATCCATCTCCTTCCACTTATGACTCTATGACTGTAATTTTGTTGCTTGAATCCTTACGACTTATATGACTGCTTCCTAATATGATTTGATTCCTTATTTGTACCCTATGACTACTGTTAAGAGTTGTACCTTATGATTCTTGATGAACATATCTTTTCTTTTATGTACACTGAGAGCATATGCACCAAGACAAATTCCTTGTGTGTCCAATCACACTTGGCCAATAAAAAATTCTATTCTATTCTATTCTATTCTATCCTATTCTATTCTATTCTATTCTATTCTATTCTATTCTATTCTATTCTATTCTATTCTATTCTATAAATCATTTTAATTGGAACTTAACATATGGCCCTGGTCTTCATACCTAACAATATTCTATTAATATTCTACATATTACTTTTGTAGAATAAGTTGAAGTTTAAGATCCATTAACACTCCTACAATAGAAGTTAAGACACCCTCCCATTGTCTGGGCAATGTAAGAACCTTCAGTTTTTTATTTCATTTTTTTCGTAGCATCTGCCTATCTAATTGATTAACTGATAATAGATATAGTTTAAAAAGATTTTTTAAAGGATTTAGCAAGTATCGCAGAAACTGAAAATGCTGCTGGTTTAAACAATGTTTTAACAAATGTTAAGAGTTGTAAATATTGCCATAGGTTACATCTGATATATGATCTTTGTCTCTTAATGGCTTAGGACCGGGATATTTACGGGACCGCCTACTGCCATCTTGTATCTCCCAGCGACCTGTGCGTTCTCATAGAGAGGGACTCCTTAGGGTGCCGTCAGCCAAGCAATGTCGACTGGCGGCCCCCAGGGGAAGAGCCTTCTCTGTGGGGGCTCCTACCCTGTGGAATGAGCTTCCCCCTGGACTCCGACAAATACCTGACCTCCGGACCTTTCGCCGCGAACTTAAGACTTATTTATTTCGTCTTGCTGGACTGGCTTGAATTTTAATTTTAGTTTTTTAGCCGATTTTATGGGGTTTAATTTTTACTAATTTTTAGGGTTACTTGTATTTTAATATTGGGCCAAATTTAATAAGTTTTTTAATGTTTGTTTTTAGTATAGTATGTGTTGCTGTATTTTATTTTGGCTGTAAACCACCCTGAGTCCTTCGGGAGAAGGGCGGTATACAAATTAAATTATTATTATTATTATTATTATTATTATTATTATTATTATTATTATTATTATTATTATTATTATTATTATTATTATTATTATTATTATTATTATTAACACAACACATATTAAAAAAATATATCTTCATCATCTATCATTTTGTTCAAAGTCAATATCTCCACTTCCATTCAATTTTTCCACATCACAAACTTTTCCTCAATTTTTAATGTTGGGTTTCTCCATAAAGTCAACTAAGCATAGGAAAACAGGATTGATTTTTTTTAAAAAAATTAGACGTTTTGTTCCATAGCATTTTAGCTGACATTCAAGAGATACTAGAGTTCTAATGTATTTAAAACCAGTACAGTCCATCCAGCCAAGTAACATCCCCATGGTCACATGATCAGAATTTGGGCACTCGGCAACTGGCATGTATTTATGACAATTGCACTGTCCCCCCAGGTCATATAACCACCATTTGTAATCTTCCCAGCTGCTTTCCAGAAGCAAAGTCAATGGGAGATGCCAGATTTGCTTAATACCCACATGATTAACTTAAAAACTGCAGTGATTGGTTTAACAAGTGTGGCAAAAAAGGTTGTAAAATGAGGCAAAACTCACTGAACAACTGCCTTGCTTAACAACAGAAATTTGGGGTTCGATCATGGTCATACGTTGAGAACTATCTGTAATTGTATTTTCCATATTCTTGAAATTGAAGAAGCCGTACACCTTTTTCTAAACAAAGAATTTGTTTTCTAAAAATATTTTCCAGATAATTTGAACAGGAATTCTCCTCAGAATACAGATTAATCTGGGAATAATATTCATTTCAAGAGCATTCACCTTTCCTCAAAAAGGTTTAATGGCTCCCATCTATACTTATCTGAAGAAGCTTCTTTATATATTTTATTTACACTACATATTATTAAATGAGTTATAGATTTGATATGCACCTAGATAAATACATAATAGATTCAGGGCAAATAAATATGGAATTAATATTTCTTAAATGTAACGTAACCAAATTCTCATCTCCTGGCATCAATTCTGCTACCTTACTGACTGTCGTGGACATCAACACTGGAATGGTAGCATGAGGTTTACAAATAGATCGAAGGTCATTTGCAAATATAATCAATCTATCTCAAAGGTGCTTTTTCAAAAGGCAACTGGACTGGTTTTTCCCTAAGGAAGAAGATTTTTCTCTTCTCATCCACGAAGCTTCATTGATTCTGAAAGGAGTAATCTTTCTATTTCTTCAAACATCCTGCCAGAACTGATGAAGCTCCTTGAATGAGAAGCAAAATATCTTCTTAGGGGAAAAAAAAACCTCCCAGTTGCCTTTAGGCAGGAAAAAAAACCAGATATATAGGTACAAGATAAGCAGAACCTAGTTAAACAGTAGTACCAGAGATGGTATTCAGCCGGTTTGTACGGGTTCGGGCAAACTGGTAGCAGAGATCGTGGGCGTGGTGCCAGATCTATGACGTCCCATTTAGGGATGTTTTCGAGGCCGGGTGCATACATGAAAGGTGTGTAAGCAAGCAAAGTGCATGCATAGAAGGTGAGTGTGGAAGGTGCATGTGTACGGGGCGAACCGGTGGTAAGAATTTTGGAAACCCATTGCTGAGTAGTACCCATGGGAAGGATTTGGGTGTCCTCATGACCCATCCCTTAAGTATGAGCCAGCAGAGTGCTGAAGCTGCCAAAAGAGCCAATGCAGTCCTAGGCTACCTCCACAGAGGGATGCCATCAAGATCATGGAAAGGGATCTTGAGCGCTCCATGGTTTAGGACCGGGGTATCTACGAGACTGCCTTCTGCCACCAATAGCCTCCCAACGACCTGTGCGGTCCCACAGAGTGGGCCTGCTCAGGGTGCCATCGACCAAACAATGTCGGTTGGCGGCCCCCAGAGGGAGAGCCTTCTCTGTGGCAGCACCAGCTCTTTGGAACGGGTTACCTCCGGGGTTACGCCAACTCCCCGACCTCCGCACCTTCAAGTGGGAATTAAAAACTTTATTATTTAATCGTGCGGGACTAGCCTAAATGTATTTTAAGTGTATTTTAATTTTGTCTTTTAAATTTTAAAGGGTTTTATGTCGGCTTTGACCGTTTTAGTAATTAGTAATATATTCGTTTTAAATGTTTTTTAAATTTGTTATTTGTATTATGTATATTTTTGTATTTTTAATATGGCTGTAAACCACCCTGAGTCCTTCGGGAGAAGGGCGGTATAGAAATTGGATTAATAAATAAATAAATAAATAAATAAATAAATAAATAAATAAATAAATAAGGGATAGTCACATACCACTGTATAAAATATAGATATAGGTAATAACACCTTACACTGAAAGAGCATTCACTTATTATTTTGACAAAACGGAGCACATTTTTTTAAAATGAGCAATTAAACCCAATGGGCCAAATGTCCAGAGTCATTTCAATATGAGATGGGCAGGAAATAATGAATGAATGAATGAATGAATGAATGAATGAGATGTCCTTTTAAACCTTCTTAAAACATTTGGGTGGGCTACAACTCCTGAGACTGGAAACTGAGTTCTGAAGCTCTGGGACAAAGATGAAGAATGTTGATCTAGCAGCCGCAAAGGATGAGTATACTGGATGGCATTTGTGGGAAATGAGAACCTTAAAGGAAGAAACATCTTGGGCTCCAGACATTTAGGATTTCAAAATTAATCAGGGTAGGTAAAATGTTTTTCTGCCTAACATCTTCTCAGATCAACCCATTTTACTACAAAGTGTTGAATTTTTATGAGCTCCCATTCACATCATCAGAGACATTTTCCCAAGGTTACAGCACAATTCCAGGAAAAGAAACATACAGTAGAAAAACACACTCACACACACACACACACACCCCAACCCTATTGCACTCTATCCAAAAACAAATTGGCAGCCAGTATAAAGATTTCAGCAGTGTGACCTCTATAAGATACTCTGGAGGTACCAACCTGGTTGCAGCACTTGTACTAGATCCGTGATGGCGAACCTTTGATGTGCCTGCGTGCCGGCCCGCATGCCAAAAATGGCATGCGAAACCATCCCGCGAGGTATGTGCGATCCCGCTGGCCTTTGTACATGCGGGAGCGCCGATATCCGGAAGACCGGCGGTCCATCGCGCATGCACAAGCTGGCACCCAAACACCCAGATTGTTGTGTCTGCGCCCCCTGAGCCGGGCCTGCTGCCAGAAAGTGACTTGGACAGTGAGGGGGAAGGGCCGTCAGGACTTACCTCGGGAGTAGCAGCTTCCCTGGCTCAGCTCCAGGAGCCAGAAGCAGGCCAGGTGGAAGAGGGAACAATAGAAGCAAGGGTGGGGCAGGCCCAGGAAGTGCTGAGTCATGGAGCCACACCCCACAGGATATAAAAGACAGCGAGAGCTGCTGTGTCTCTTTGTAACAGGCAAATCCACTGATTAAGAGCTGAAGTTTGTTTCTAGGTGACTCACCAGCGTCGTGGAAGATAACGGAAGCTCTTGGCATACGCTGGCTATTCTGCTGCCAGAGCTGATAGTGCCGGCTAATTAAGCCATCACTCGGATGGAGGCAAGGGAGGACACAACACGTATACGGGCATGGAAGTGTGCCTGACGAACAGCTGGCCACCGCGCATGTGCGCAACATCAACCCAGAAGCTTGGGTGCTGGCCTGCACATGTGTGCCAGAACACCGCTGTTCCGGGTTCTGCTGCTTCCGCACGCGCGATGGCCGGCTGACTGGTGCGCGTGTGATCACAGGAATGCAGAGTAAGAGCCAGCGAGGCTGTGCATATTTTGCGGGATGGTTTTGTGTGCCGCTTCCGGTATGCGTGCCATAGGTTCGCTGACACTGTACTAGATGAAGGTGATAAATGATGCACAATATCAACCATTAATACAGTGTACTGCAAAATTCAAATCTAGAGGTTATAAGTAAATGACCCACTTTAGGTCTCATTATTGAGAAAAGGCCACACCTGGTGCTTGAACTGAAGCTGCATTAAAAAAAAAATACTTTGGACATTTCAGGGATCAGAATTATTTTTAAGACACCTTTGCTCATTCACTAGACTCCAATCCAGCCTCACCCATAGTTCTTTTTTTTTTTTTTTACAGAAATGTAAAGAACTTTATTCATATCACTGAACTTGGTGAGTTTTAGCATAAACAAAGGAGAACATTTTGGGAAATTTTTCCCCCTAGAATCGTTCCCGGGAGATTTTACTGGAAAGGTCCCTGTGTTGTCAAAAATGATTAAAGCAAATTACAAGACACCAGGACTTCTCAAGCAAATTACATAATAATAATTCAGTCACTGTTCTTTTCAGTTGGGTTGATAGATTGCCATGAAGTCAACCCATTTGTTTCATTCCTTTAAAATATCCACACATAGTTTTTCGTTGATTCACAAATAAAACAGATTATGCAGCTGTGTAACACAGCCAAAAGAATCATGTACCCAGTCTCTATTTCTGTGTTTTCCCAAGTGTAATGGTTTATTTATTAGGGGACCAAGAGGGCATCATGAATATCTGGCTTTAGGTTCAGATTTTAAAAATGGTATTTCATTTTTGAAAGTACCAAATTCATAACCCTTGTGGAAAAAATACATCGCTTAAAGGGTTCAATTATTTTCTGTTGTTGTATATGAGATCAGAAATACATTGTGGTTGGACTATCTCGGCACCAGGGGTAGAGAAGACTGAATTATTCAGCATCCTGAATCCTTGATTCCAAAGCAAAGCAAAGCAAAGCAAAGCAAAGCAAAGCAAAGCAAAGCAAAAGTAGAGGAAGCCAAATCTATCAGGAATGGAAAGGAACATTTATTTTTTATTTTTTTATTTTATTTATTTTGTCACAACATTATACAAAAAGATTATATAGTATATAAACATATATATGAGTAAATATTAGGAGGTATAAGCATATATATATATATATATATATATATATATATATATATATATATATATATATATATATATATATATATATAGGTCTTGGTTGTTCGGGTTTTCTCCGTGTAAAATTGGAAGTGTCTTGGCGACGTTTGACGAAGTCTCATTCGTCATCTTCAGGCTTCAGCTTCGTGCTTCTGGGAGCAATGTGTGATCGCAGCTGTTTCTTCCTTTTAACTGCTAGTGGGGGTTTGAACTGATTGGGTGGGAGCTTGGCTGTGCTCTGATTGGATGGGGGTTTTCTGTGCTCTGATTGGCTGGGGTGTGTCCTGTGTTGGTGGGGGCTTGGTTGTGCTCAATCAGTCTGTGCTGCAGATTTGAGCTGGTGAGCTGCATAGCTGTTGTTTGGCTTTGTGGTCGTGCTACATCTTCATGAAGATGTAGCACGACCACAAAGCCAAACAACAGCTATGCAGCTCACCAGCTCAAATCCCCCTGCAGCACAGACTAGATTGAGCACAACGAGAGACGACTTCCGGTATCCGGCGGCAACGGACATCTGGAGGTGCCTCTCCTGCCTCCAGTGTCCGAATCCGGCCGCCTCCGAGGCCCTTAGGGGCCAGGTGTTCCGAAAAGGACACCTGCCGCACGGACGGCTCGCCAGGGGTCTCCCAGCCGACATACAGGACTGGGGGGACCGATGCTGGCGCGTCCTAGGCTCGGAGGGGTTCGGAGGCCTCAGGCCGCGGCCATTATTTTGGTCGTCGCCTGGGCCGCTGTGCCCGGTGACACCGGGGCTTTGGATTTATAATTGCAGCAGCCTGGTGGCGAACAGGGAACGGAGAAGAATTGAGGAAGGGAGAAGGGAAGGAGATATCGGCAAATGTGAGTGGAGTGCTCCGGAGTGCGGGGGGGTTTCTCTCCCCTGCGACTGGAAGGAGCACGAATCACTTTGGAGAGAGGAGAACTTAAAATAACAAGATTACCGGTTTTGTGGAGCTCTGGAGAAGAGGTGATGGAGAAATTTAGGAGGGAGGGTTTGAGGCCCCCCCCCCCTCTGGGGAACAATGGTGGCGTCCAGCTTCCGCCTTCACTATGAGAATCTTGATGACATCACTTCCCTTCGGCTTCCTGGTTGACTAACTGTACTCTGGACTCGTTGCTCCTGTGAGTGCCCCCTGGTGGATCCGGAGGAAATTACAAGGATACTGTGCTTGCCTGAGGATTTTAAAAATTTTTAAATGGCAAAGGTCAGAGACCAACTGCTGGAGAAATGGAGAATTTTGGAAAAGTTATCTAATATGGACAAGAAACTGGATGAAATAAGAGCAGAAATTGTGACTATCCAAAAGGATTTAAAGGACACTCAACAAGTCTCAGCAGAAAACAAGCAGAAAGTGGAAGGTCTGGAGGGAGAGATGCGGGCAGTGCAGAAAAGAGAGGAGGCGACAGGCAATGCTGTGCTTGGACTACAGATGGATAAAATGTCTTATTTCCTTAGGTTTCAAAATCTGGAAGAAGTGGACCAAGAAGACTTGAGAGATGTTGTGACTAAACTGTTGGGAGAATTTCTTGGGAGAGGTGTTGACTTTATGAATTGGGATGTGGATCGAGCTTATAGAGTTAATTCAAAATATGCATACGCATGCAGTTCCTAGAGAGGTTCATGTCAAATTTGTGAGAAGAGAGACGAGAGATGAAATTCTTAGAAAACATAGGAGTGGGGCACTGACTTATAGGGGCAGGAGATAGCCATTCTGAGGCAGATTCCCAGACAGGTACGTGAAATGAGAAAGAAATATTACTTTTGTCAAGCAAATTGTACCAGAAGGAGTAGGCTTCAGATGGCTGATGCCAGAGGATTGATGATTTTCCGGGAGGGCATTACGAAAAAATTAGTACAATTGCGGAGGCTGCGGCCTACGTGGAGGAACACAAAGCCCTCCTGGAATTAGATGACCCAGGAGTTGAAGAAGGGGAGGTTATAGACCATGGGGAGGAGGCGGCTGCCGCTGTTGCGGCCCTGGAGTTGGGTCAGGCTGAACCCAGAGTTCTGAGATCCAAAACTAGGAAGTGACAATGATATTTGGTATTGTGTTGGTTTTCCTTATTCTCCTTTGTATGATATTCTGATTATTCTTGACCCTTCTTTATTGCGTATGTAAGATTGATAAACTTAGCTACTTCGTATCACCTGCTTGCCATATGGCTGTTGTATGTGTTTAAAATTTTGAGTAAAATTCTTATCTTGTATAAGAAAAATGAAAATTTACCATACCTGATATGTATTTGTATAAACCTTTTTTGACCAATAAAAACTTTTTGGATAGATTGAGCACAACCAAGCCCCCACCAACACAGGACACACCCCCAGCCAATCAGAGCACAGAAAACCCCCCATCCAATCAGAGCACAGCCAAGCTCCCACCCAATCAGTTCAAACCCCCACTAGCAGTTAAAAGGAAGAAACAGCTGCGATCACACATTGCTCCCAGAAGCACGAGGCTGAAGCCTGAAGATGACGAATGAGACTTCGTCGAAACGTCGCCAAGACACTTCCAATTTTACACGGGAGAAAACCCGAACAACCAAAGACCTATATACAAACACCCGTGAAAACCTCAGAAAACAAATATATATATATATATATATGAAGAAGAAAAGAAAAACAATAGGACAGGAACGGTAGGCACGTTTGTGCTCTTATGCACGCCCCTTATGGTCCTCTTAGGAATGGGGTGAGGTCAATATTAGAAAGTTTTAGGTTAAAGCTTTTGGGATTATGGGAAGAGACCACACAGTCAGGTAAAGTATTCCAAGCACTGATGATTCTGTTACAGAAGTCATATTTTCTGCAATCTAGATTAAAACAGTTAACATTAAGTTTAAATCTATTGGTTACTCTTGTATTATTGCAATTAAAGCTGAAGTAGTCTTTAACAGGAAGGACATTACAATAGATGATTCTATGAGTTAAACTTAGGTCTTGTTAGGCGACGGAGTTCCAAGTTTTCTAAGCCTAGGATTTCAAGTCTGGTGGGATAAGGTATTTTGTTGTTTTCAGAGGAATGGAGAACTCTTCTTGTAAAATATTTCTGGACACGTTCAATTGTATTGATCTCAGAGATGTGGCGAGGGTTCCAAACAGGCGAGCTGTATTCTAGAATTGGTCTAGCAAATGTTTTATATGCTCTGGTTAGTAGTGTGGTGTTTTTGGAAAAGAAGCTAAGCAAGATTAGGTTTACAACTCTTAGAGCCTTTTTTGCATGTAGGCAATTTATAAATGCTAATTTCCACGTATAATAGAGTAAAATGGCTGTAATTTACATCTATCAGTTGTGATGTGACTCATGTCCTTGCATAATTTGTTGCATGGTGCTTGTGATGATGAGCAGTTTTTCTCTAATTAGTGAAAATAAAACTTGAACTTTTTCTATGGAGATTCTCAGTCATCCAGGTCATGGTTGCCTCAAAGGTGCTTTTTCAAAAGTCAACTGGACTTTCTTGGTTTTTTCGCTTCTCATCCAAGAAGCTCCCTCTCTTTTTTCATGTTTTCTTTGTTTTATTTATATAACATATAAAAATTCAATTTCCATCAAACAGTGTGTGATTTGGGTACAGCTGTTTTTAAGCAGTCATAATCGAAATGCTTGCTATGGTATTCATCACAATAATATTGATAACATAATAATACAATAACAATAATACTTAACATTATCTTCAACAACTCTCCACTTATTTCCTCTTTTTATGTCTCCCCTTTTCTAACTTCTGTTTCTGTTGTCTAACCATTGATAAAATACGTCCCATATCAAAAATATTCAGTTTCTTCTTTATCTTTAATATTAAGCGTTAGTCTATCCATTTCTGCGCATTCTAGTATTTTCTTAATTACATTCCCTTCAGATGGAATCTCATCATTTTCCCATTGCTGTGCAAATACAATTCGGGCTGCAGTTAATATATGTAAAACCAGATATATAGTCCTTTTATCATATTTTTCCGGTAGGATGCCCAATAAAAATGTCTCTGGTTTCAAGTCTATATGCTGCTTTATCATTTTTTCCAACCAAGTATGTATTTTCGTCCAATATTTTTGAGCTTTTGGGCATCACATATGGTGATATGAACCAGATGATTGATTACACTTCCAGCATTTAGCAGATCTATCTTTATACATTTTTGCCAGTCTTGCAGGTGCAAAATGCCATCTATAAAACATTTTATACCAATTTTCTTTATATGCAGTTGACATAGTCAATTTAACATTTCTATCCCATACTTTCTGCCATTTATCTAATTCTATTATATATCCAATTTTTTTAGCCCAAACAGTTATTGTCTCCTTTACCTGCTCACTTTCAAGTTTAATATCTAATAAATAACAATATAATGTTTTTATCAATTTTTCATCCATTCCAGTTAATATCTGGTCGCAAGAAGCTTCTTCAGCTATAAAGTGAATTTGTCTTCTTTTTTTTTTTTAAAGGAAGTATATACAATATCTGTGGCTACTCTACCCTACTGAAAACTCCAGGACTGGTTGTTCCTTCCTCCTTTTACTATTTAACAATTGAAATTTATTGGATGATGATTGTGTCCAGAAAGATTACACTACTAAGCAGAGCATATAAAACATTTGCTAGACCAATTCTTGAATACAGCTCGCCTGTCTGGAACCCACACCTCATTTCTGACAGTAATACAATTGAGCGTGTCCAGAAATATTTTACAAAAAGAGTTCTCCACTCCTCTGTTTACAACAAAATACCTTATGCCACCAGACCTGAAATCCTGGGTTTAGAAAATGCCGCCTTCGACATGATTTGAATTTAACTCATAGAATCATCTATTACAATGTCCTTCCTGTCAAAGACTACTTCAGCTTCAATCGCAACAATACACAAGCACACAATAGATTTAAGCTTAATGTGAACCGCTCCACTCTTGATTGCAGAAAATATGACTTTAGTAACAGAGTTGTTAATGCCTGGAATGCACTACCTGACTCTGTAGTCTCTTCCCAAAATCCCCAAAGCTTTAACCAAAGATTATATACTATTGACCTCATCCCATTCCTAAAATGTCTGTAAGGGGCATGCATAAGAGTACCAGTGTGCCTACCGTTCCTGTCCTAATGTTCCCTTTGATTGTATCCAATTTGTATAGTTATTTCATGCTTATGCTTATATATACTGTTGTGACAAATAAATAAATAAATAAATAAATAAATAAATAAATAAATAAATAAATAAATAAATAAATAAATAAATAAATAAACCAAGCAGGCCTGGATGTTGTCAGATCCCCATTGGTGGCATCATGACTTCAGGGATGGAAAAAAGATGAAATAACATTGTACAAAATGAATCACAATAAATCGATCACTATCTGATTTGTGCATCCAGTATTGATAGAAATCAGCCAAGCATTTATATTAATTTAATTTGCATGGTGCTTTATGAACATCGTAGTGAATTTACATAATTTTGTTTTTCTGGCTGTAACACTTTGAGTGATTAGCAGGGAACCATTTTCTCATTTCATGACTGTGAATATTTAGAAGAAATGATCATTTTTTTTTTTTTGCATCTTAAAATTAAAACAAGCAAACGAACAATTTGCCGGTGTGTATGATTCTCATTTCAGATCATTCCAAAGCAAAAGTGGAAGGCTTTTGACTGATTACAATGGATTCTATCTCTATCACTCTTGTCTCTCTCTTAATATTAGAAAAATGGAAGTTCCACTAACTAATCAGTTAATTACCTTCCAAGCAAATTCATCATTGCAACTAACAATCATGTTAATTACATTCCAGCAAATTCATCATTGCGATTATGAGAATTGGAGAATATGACCATGTAAAGATTTGTTAAATAGTTTGGTTAGACTATGTGATTAAATCACCCATTCACACTGGAATCAAATTGATTTTGATTCTGCGGTGGCCCAGTGGTTAGAGTGCAGTACTGCAGGCTACTTTTGCTGATCACCGGCTGCCAGCAGTTTGGCAGATCGAATCTCTCCAGGCTCAAGGTTGACTCAGCCTTCCATCCTTCCGAGGTCAGTTAAATTGGGACCCAGATTGTTGAGGGCAAGAGGCTGACTCTGTAAACCGCTTAGAGCAGGGTTCTCCAACCTTGGTCCCTTTAAGACTTGTGGACTTCAACTCCCAGAGTCCCTCAGCCAGCAAAGCTGTCTGAGGAACTCTGGGAGTTGAAGTCCACAAGTCTTAAAGGGACCAAGGTTGGAGACCCCTGGCTTAGAGAGGGCCTTAAAGCATTATGAAGCGGTATATAAGTCTATTGCTATTGCTATTTGATGTTGACTTAAAATGGGTCCCTTAGAATGAATTCTAACAATTCAGCATGTATTTGAATATGCACTTGGGCAAATGTGCCTTTGATTTGGATTTTGGGTGACTCGCCCTCCTATAGGTACTATATGCTTCAAAACATGGGCTCAGACAATTTTAAACTCAAGATGTTATAAACCACATGAAAGGGATTATAGAGTCACAATCAATGGCTGAGGAATAGCCTGTGATTCAGATTGAGTTCTGTAACAATATTCAAATTTTTACCTGTTTAGAGCTAATTCATGAGCTGCTTGGTATAACACATTGCAATATACATGTACAGGGGTGTCCATAGGGTGTGGTCAAGAAAAGCAAAACAGAGCTACAATCGTGTAATCAAAGACTGCTAGTTTTTAATGTGCACTCCATATATAATTCACGTAAAAATTGAGCAAACTTCAGGAACACCATTGTGACGTCAAAATTATCTTCCGGACTACAAACTATATAGTCTGGCCAACACTACACATATAAATTCAATAAATTTTGGAATTATATAAAATGCTTGGTCTTTGTTATTTTCCCATTTTTTCCAAGCATGCCATAGTAGTTTCTTTATGTTGAAGCTGTGTGTCTTCATTCAAATTGTCATCTCTAGACAACTATGTAAAAAGACCAGAGAAGGTATCTTCTGTGTTTTTTGTCTTTTTTTAAAGTTTATCTCTGGGTATTAAATAAGCATTGATGAATCTGCAGACACATAAGCTTGATACGTGAGGACTCGTGTGGTTCTTACCGAGCGAATCTGTGTACTTGTGGAGCAAATTGATTTGATGCCCACAAGTTCATTTCTGAGCGATGTTGTTAAGCCTGAGGATAATCTGTCTCACGGAGACTGAAGGGGTTTCTACCGCAGATTAGACAGTCACATTGCATTACTTCCACTGAGTTCATACCCAAAGACTCATCCTTGTCCCACCAAGGGGATGGAAATACACCAGAGACATCAATATACATGATGAAACTAGATAGGCCCAATAGCTAGTTCTCAGACCTACCAGTCTGATGGATGGAGAATGGCTGGGGAATAAAGATGAAAAGGCCATTCTGAATGGCCAAGTGGTGGAAATTCATGACTCGATAAGCTGAGGCAGGAGGGGCAGTTGAATTTTACCATAGGGGGGCCCCTAGAGTATTTTCACCATGTTTTAATCTTCTTAGAAACTTTACTTATCTATCCACCCATCCACCTATCCATCCTGGCATGTGTCAAGCTAAGCCGTTAGATCCTGGAAATATGGAAAACTGAGTCTCCCCCCCTTTCTTCCTTCAAAATTCAATTTTTTTTTTTCATTTTAGGCTGCTTTACTCATTTCCTCTTCACTGAGGAGAATATCTTTATTGAGCGTGGCATTATTTTCGCAGACTTATAAGATGCAGCAGAATAAACATGCAGAAGTGCTAAGAACTGTGTGCTCTAGACCAGGTTTCCTCCAAAGCCTGCTGTATTTAGTTCCCTACTACGCAACACTATGCACAGAATTGTGCAGTTCAGTGATTGCAAATCTTAAATAGGCTTAGGTTGCCTGTATACACATTTAAAAGTAAGATCTAGGATTTATCTTAAGTATATACTTCTATCACACTTACGCTTTGAAATAAGCACTGTAGAAATCAGTGGGAGCTTTATTATTTATTCATTTATTTGATTGGGCTTGTGCCAGTTTGAGTGACTTATACGCTTTATTTTCCTAACTATGGTCCAACATTTCCATAAACATCTATAAACTATTGTTATCAATAAAATAACAAGAGCCACCAATGGTGGGTTTCAAAAATTTTTACTACCCATTCTGTGGGTGTGGCTTGGTGGGCATGGCAGGGGAAGGATACTGTAAAATCTCCATTCCCTCTCCAATCCAGTAGAAGGTTACTGCAAAATCCCCATTTCCTACCAATCAGCTAGGATTTGGGAGGCAGAGAATAGATGGGGGCGGGGCCAGTCAGAATTTTTACTTACCGGTTCTCCGAACTACTCAAAATTTCCACTACCGGTTCTCCAGAACTGGTCAGAACCTGCTGAAACCCACCTCTGAAGAACCCATTTAGTCCTGTACTTAAGGCACCAGGCGACTGTGAGTTTTAGTCCCATTTTAGGCACAAAAGCCAGCAGGACAACTTTGGACCAGTCACTTCTCTCTCAGCCCAAGTCACCTTACAGCTTTGTTATTGTGGGAGAAATAGGAGGGGGAAGGAGTATTAAATGTGCTCACTGCCTTGAGTTATTTATAAAAATAATAAAGGTGGAATAAAAATTGTAAAAAACACAACCACATGATTGATTTTATGTTTAAAGGTATGTGGGACCTTGATCATGTGATTGCAGATGCTATCTTCATTTTTTTCAACTTCCCTTGCAAATTTCGGAGTATTGCTATTAGATCTTACTGTTTTCCCAAAAATAAGAACTTCCTGGATAATAAGCCCAATTGGGCTTTTGAGTGCATGTGCTAAAATAAGCCCCCCCCCAAAAAAATAAGCCCTCCCCAAAATAAGCCCTCCCCAAAAATACCCCTCCCCAAATATTTAAACACATGCGCAGCCAGTCCCTGCCGTTTCCTCTAGTTAGGGTTAGGGAGACAAAGCTGGAAATCAGGTAAGATGGCAAGAGGAGATCGTCTTGATCCACGCACCCCAAAATAATAAGACCTCCCCCAAAAAAAGGTCAAGATGTAGATATAGATTAGCTAGACATAGATGATATAGATGTAGGTATAGATTAGATAAGATTTGTAGACATAGATGATATAGATATAGATTAGCTATAGATCAGGGGTGTCATATAGATATAGATTAGCTATAGATCAGGGGTGTCAAACTCAAGGCCCGGGAGCTGGATCCGGCCCATGGAGTGCTTAGATCTGGCTCACACAGCTGCTCTGGAAACAGCAAAGAATTGACCCGCAGTGCCTCTGCCAGTGAAAAGGGAGTTTTGATTGCAGGATGCTGTCACAGCCAAAAACGGAACTCATGAGGGCCATGGGCAGCCTTCCCAAGCTCCATTTTTGCTGGTAGAGGTTGGCCGGACACTGTCGCAGCTGAAATCAGAGCTCGTGAGGGCTACAGGCAGCCCTCCTGAGTTCCGTTTACGCTGGCAGAGGGTTGCAGGAAGCTCAGGAGCCCGTTTCCCTTGAAAAGTGCTCGGACTACCATAGGTGCCTACGACACGAGTGATGTCGAACTGGCCATGCCCCCCCCCCCGAGGTCAAACACAACCTGATGTGGCCCTCAATGAAATTGAGTTTGACACCCCTGCTATAAATAGACATAGATATGGATTTTGGTGACCATCTTTAAAGCGCTCCATGGCATAGGGCCGGGCTATTTACGGGACCGCCTACTGATACCGAATACCTCTCACCGACCCGTGCACTCTCACAGAGAGGGACTCCTCAGGGTGCCATCAGCTAGGCAGTGCCGTCTGGCGACACCCAGGGGAAGGGCCTTCTCTGTGGGGGCTCCCACCCTCTGGAACGAACTTCCCCCAGGACTCCGTCAACTTCCGGACCTCCGAACCTTCCGTCGCGAGCTTAAAACACACTTATTCATTTGCGCAGGACTGGATTAGTTTTTAAATTTATATTGGTTTTAAATGGGTTTTTATTATTTATATTGCTTTTTAATTCGGCTTTGTAGAATAAGTTTTTTAAATGTGGTTTTAGTGTGTATTTATATGTCTTTTACTTGCCTGTGAACCGCCCTGAGTCCCTCGGGAGATAGGGCGGTATATAAATGTGATTAATAATAATAATAATATATCTATATCTAGTCAAATCAAGGGGTTAACAATAGTTCAACTAAATCTAAAAACTACCCATGAACCCTCTATTAAACTATAATAGACCAGAATTGAAACAACTAAGCTAAATTTAGGAGAATTAGCAATTAAAACTATAAACAGCCCCATGCTGTAAATTATCATCCAGCTCCCAAAGTTTGATGAGAAACACCCACTCTTTACTGATTTTCTCAATGTAAATATTGGTGAAAGCTATCAAGATCTCAAGGAGAAATTTATTCTAAAGGACAGGAGCTGTTACTAAAAAGCTCTAATTCTGTTCTTCTGCTTCCTTGGTTTCCGAAGATTGCAGTAATCCCACACATGTTGTATGAACAACGATGCAGGTTCTACTCGGAGGAGATGGTCCTAAATGAACTTTAAGGCCAAGCATATATGAAGTCATGAATGAATGAATGAATGTATTTTCTGAGTCTGTAGCTAAGTGGCACTAAGTCCAGCAGGACTGGCATCAGTCACCATAAAAACTGAGGCATTCAGGCAGGGGTGAAATGCTCCCGGATTGGACTGGATCGTGCCATCCGGTAGCGATCGTGACTGGTAGTTCAGCGATCCGGTAGCGATGGTGGAGCTTTGCTACCGGATCACTACCGCTCTGCCATCGCTACCGGATCGCTGAACTACCAGTCACGATCGCTACCGGATGGCACGATCCAGTCCAATCCGGGAGCATTTCACCCCTGCCTGAATGCCACCCACCCACCCAGGTGTCATTACTTCCTGGTTTTAACCAGGAAGTAATGTGTTTTTTTACCTTCTGTGCATGCGCAGAAGGTCTGCGCGCATGGCGCATGCACTTCTGAATCAGTAAGGAAGGTAAGTAGATTTCACTCCTCCATTCAGGTTATTCTGAGCCAGAGTTAATGCATTTTTCATACTGAAAGGCAGAAACAATTGCTAAAGACTTAGGCCAGCCTTACGTTTTAACATGTCCTCTCTCTGAATATGGAGGAAGAACAGTACTGCCATCTTTGACATTTTGCTTGTTTTATGCTATCTCTGTGAAATATGTTTAGATCTTACCCAGTTCTGGGATGAGATCATACTATTATTCGAGAGGATCTAAAATTCTGATGTATATTCTGGGTCTTCTGGGTTGGAAAAAAAAAACCCTGGCTGGAGAAATTGTTCCAGTACATCTTATCTGTATGCCTTCTGTGTTTAATAGTCAGTTAGATAGAAAATCTGTTTCTTTCTCTCTTTTTACACCTTTCTCCCTATTTATCCTGCTGGTCATGTAGGTAACAATATATAGTGCAGGGGTCTCCAACCTTGGTCCCTTTAAGACTTGTGGACTTCAACTACAAGAGTTCCTCAGCCAACTATGCTGGCTGAGGGACCCTTGTAGTTGAAGTCCGCAAGTCTTAAAGGGCCAAGCTTGGAGAGCCCTATTTTAAGAAGATACTTGGTTGATACCTAGGATGCTGGCAGTAACCCATATCAACCATTAACACCAGTCAATCGTATTTGTGACACATTTTTAAATGTTCGGTTGACTGAGTTTCATGTTTAATGAATAAAAGAGATAATAATAATAATAGTAACAACAACAACAACAACACACCGACATACTATTTCGGCTACACTATTACAGACATGAGGTCATAATGACCTCACTAGCAAAAAGACATTCAATGTTTTCATGGTTGGATCTAAAAATTGAAGTATAGAGCAGTAAACCAACTTTTTATTTATTTATTCATTCATTCATTCATTCATTCATTCATTCATTCATTCATTCATTCAGTTAGTCAAGCATGTATTTTATGACAGATACAAGTGTAAACATAATTATATATACATGTAAAGGATATGAATAAAAGAAAACAGTAGGACAGGGACGGTAGGCACACTGGTGCACTCATGCACGCCCCTTACAGACCTCTTAGGAATGGGGTGAGGTCTACAGTAGACAGTCTAAGGTTAAAATTTTGGGGGTTTGGGGATGAAACCACAGAGTCAGGTAGTGCATTCCAGGCGTTGACATCTCTGTTACTGAAGTCATATTTTCTGCAGTCTAGTTTGGATCGGTTTACCATGAATTTGTATCTATTGTGTGCTCTTGTATTGATTTGGTTGAAGCTGAAGTATTCATTGTAGCAGATGATTTTATGTACTACGCTTAGATCAGACCAAAGACGGCAAAATTCTAAGTTGTCTAAGCCCAAAATTTCGAGTCTGGTGGCATAAGGTACTCTGTTGCAAGCAGAGGACTGGAGGACTCTTCTTGTGAAATATCTCTTGTGGACTTGTTTTTTTTTTATTTGCATTTATATCCCACCCTTCTCCAAAGATTCAGGGTGGCTTACACTATGTCAATTGTTCAATTGTTCAATTGTATTAATGTCAAAATGTATTGATCTCTATCAAACCCACATCGTGCAGGTCACTTTTTGTTTCTCCGTTCTTGAACTTCAATCTTTCTTCCCTAATTTTTAGATTGGTCCACTGAATGATGGTGCTAATAATTTCTTTAGAAAATAATAATTTCCAAATCTCTAGGGGAGTAGGTGAATTTCTGAGATTTCTTACTGCTAGCCTTAGTCCAGGTAATTGCACAACAATATTGTGACTAGTGGTTCTGGATCTATTGCTTCCAGAATGTGCAGAAGATGATTTGAATTTGTTCTTGCTATATAACTTTTGCACAATGTAGATTGTACCTGGTCATCAATTTCATTTGGACCTTCATCATCGCTGATGTCAGAATCAGCAGCGACTGTGGGTTCCTTGTCGTCCATTACAAAATTTTCGTCACAATCCGATTCCATTTCCCTCACATCACACACTGCTTCTCCATACTATTTTAGAACAGTTTCTTTGAAGTTTGGATCACCAAATTGCACTCTTTTTGGCAGAATACTTGGCCCCAAGATTATTTTTTTTAAAAAAATACGTTAACAAACATCTGCGGTCAAAATGACTGAAACTCAAATTCGAATGCTGCTACAGAAAACACCAAATGACTGACACAAGCACAATGCTTCATACACTCTTATTGGTGGGAAAACAAAAGCTATTCGCAACCGGAATGGCCCATTTCTAAAAATAGGGGTGTTCCGAACATTTTGGAAAACTGTTGCAGTCACTTATGACTGCAGGTCTGTGGTTATGGGTTAAACCCATAACATTGACTGTGGAGGGCGAATCGTTAGCCCCCAGGGAATCGGTGCACAATTTAGGCGTTCTCCTGGATGCACGGCTGTCTTTAGAAGACCATTTGACAGCCGTCACCAGGGGAGCTTTTCATCAGGTTCACCTGATTTGCCAATTGCACCCTTTTCTGGACTGGGATGCGTTATGCACGGTCACTCATGCCCTCATCACTTCCCATCTGGATTACTGCAATGCTCTCTACATGGGGCTCCCCTTGAGGAGCACCCGGAGGCTCCAACTGGTGCAGAATGCGGCCGCGCGGGGGATTGAGGGAGCTCCTCGTAGCTCCCATGTAACACCTCTCCTGCGCAGGCTGCATTGGTTGCCGGTGGTCTTCCGGGTGCGCTTCAAGGTGTTGGTTATCACCTTTAAAGTGCTCCATGGCATTGGACCGGGATATTTACGGAACCGCCTGCTGCCGACAGTTACCTCCCATTGTCCGGTACGTCCAGTGTGCGCCCACAGGGAGGGTCTTCTTAGGGTGCTGTCGGCTAGTCAATGTCGGCTGGCGGCCCCCAGGGGAAGGGCGTTCTCTGTGGGGGCCCCGGCTCTATGGAATGAGCTGCCAGTGGGACTCCGTCTCCTCCCTGATCTCCAGACCTTTAAACGCGAGCTCAAGACTTTCTTTTTTCACCAAGCGGGGCTGGCCTGATTGATTTTAGTATGGGGGTTTTAGTGGGTTTTAATAGGGTTTTACTAAGGTTTTAGTTTTGATAAATTTTAGCTAATATTTTAAGTATACAGCGATTGAATCAGTTTTTTAAACTTGATATTGTATTTTAATTTGTTAGGATTCTTGTCGTTTTATTGGCTGTACACCACCCTGAGTCTTCGGAGAAGGGCGGTATAAAAATATGAATAAATAAATAAATAAATAAATAAATAAGTAAGTAAATGTGAGCTCAGCTGTCCAAAGACCCATCCTGCCTCTCTACACTTAAGGGTTAATTTCTGTACTGCTTCCTGTAGGATCTTGCTGCACAACTCAGATGAAATTCCTGTGAAATCCATCGCTTTTGTCCTTTTCTTACAAATTACAGCCTTTTTCAATCTACTGCGGTGTAACAGGTGATGAAAAATGTGGAGGCAATGTTCAAAACCACATTTGACACTGGCTCTTCCTTCAGAAAGGCTCTGTGATTAGATACAGGAAGACAGATGAGGAGATGGCCCAGTATGTGGACAACACAATACTCCCATGTCAGGAACCTTTTGTTTTCTTATTAGCGTGTGCACTGGGTGTGGATGAAGAGATAAATTGTTCATTCTGGACACAATCATCTCGGGCAGGAGGAAATTCATCACTCACCAAAAAACGGAAGAAAATTATTTCCCTATAAGTGGCCATTTTTTTAAAAGAGAAAATGTCACATGTTCACTGTTTCACAGAAGGTTAGAAGCACAGAATAAAAGTATGAGTCAGAATACATAAAGTCCCAAGCGGAGCTGAAGCCCTGATGAATCCATGGAAACATCCATGTTGTTTTCTTGGTGGCATTATGGAAATGCTTCGCCTTTGCCTTCTTCGGAGTTGTTGTTGTTTTTTTAATTCTCAGTTTAACCTCCAGTTATTGGAATTAGTATTGGAGCTGCTCTGATCCAAGCAAGGAAGAAGAACAAAACTCTCTTAGCTTGAGTCTTTATATATATATATATATATATATATATATATATATATATATATATATATATATATATATATATATATATATATATATATATATATATATATATATATATATATAGGTCTTTGGTTGTTCGGGTTTTCTCCGTGTAAAATTGGAAGTGTCTTGGCGGCGTTTGACGAAGTCTCATTCGTCATCTTCAGGCTTCAGCTTCGTGCTTCTGGGAGCAATGTGTGAATGAGACTTCGTCGAAACGTCGCCAAGACACTTCCAATTTTACGCGGGAGAAAACCCGAATAACCAAAGACCTACATATATATATATATGAGGTAAAGGTTCCCTTCGCACATACGTGCTAGTTGTTCTCGACTCTAGGAGGCGGTGCTCATCTCTGTTTCAAAGCCGAAGAGCTAGCACTGTCTGAAGACATCTCCGTGGTCACGTGGCCAGCATGACTCAACGCCAAAGGCACGGAACGTTGTTACCTTCCCACCAAAGGTGGTCCCTTTTTTCCTACTTGCATTTTTTACGTGCTTTCGAACTGCTAGGTTGGCAGAAGCTGGGACAAGTAACAGGAGCTCACTCTGCTACACGGCAGCACTAGGGATTCGAACCGCCAAGCTGCTGACCTGTCGATCAACAAGCTCAACGTCCTAGCCCCTGAGCCACCGCGTCCCTTTTATATATATATATGTGTGTGTGTGTGTGTGTATATATATATATGTATGTATATATATATATATATATATATATATATATATATATATATAGAGAGAGAGAGAGAGAGGGAGAGAGGGAGAGAGAGAGAGAGAGAGAGAGAGGGAGAGAGAGAGAGGGAGAGAGCCATTGAAAGTTTTAAAACTGAGAGTCAAAAATTAAAATAAAGGAAGAAGCGAAAAAGAAGAAAGAAGAAGGAAGAGAAAGCTAATGTCAGAGCTGCCATCCTTCATTCACTATGCTTTGCTAGATACCAGTCCATCATAGGCTGTGGGGGCAAGGAGCGGTGGGAAGACGGGGAAAACTAAAACCAAATCTTTATGCCATCCTGGGACAGCTCAGGGCCACGGATCTGAGATGGAATGTAACATTAGAATAGAATAGAATAGAATAGAATAGAATAGAATAGAATAGAATAGAATAGAATAGAATAGAATAGAATAGAATAGAATAGAATTTTTTATTGGCCAAGTGTGATTGGATACACAAGGAATTTGTCTTTGGTGCATATGCTCTCAGTGTACATAAAAAGAAAAGATACATTCATCAAGAATCATAAGGTACAACACTTAATGATAGTCATAGGGTACAAATAAGCAATCAAACCATACTAGGAAACAATCAATATAAATCATAAGGATACAGCAACAAGTTACAGTTACACAGTCATAAGTGGGAGGAGATGGGTGATGGGAACGATGAGAAGATTAATAGTAATAGTAATGCAGACTTAGTGAATAGTTTGACAGTGTTGTTTAGCAGGGTGGTGGCGTTCAGGGAGAAACTGTTCTTGTGTCTAGTTATTCTGGTGTGCAGTGCTTTGTAGCATCGTTTTGAGGGAAGGAGTTGAAACTCCTATGTCCTATGTTTATGTCCAGGATGCGAGGGGTCTGTAAATATTTTCACAGCCCTCTTTTTGACTTGTGCAGTATACAGGTCCTCAATGGAAGGCAGGTTGGAAGCCATTGTTTTTTCTGCAGTTCTAATTATCCTCTGAAGTCTGTGTCTTTCTTGTTGGGTTGCAGAACCAAACCAGGCAGTTATAGAGGTGCAGATGACAGACTCAGTAATTCCTCTGTAGAACTGAATCAGCAGCTCCTTGGGCAGTTTGAACTTCCTGAGCTGGTGCAGAAAGAACATCTTTCCATCTCACCAACTCTCACAGACAGGTGTTTTTCCGGTGACACCGGTCTACCCAAATATGGGATGGAGCATATTACTTCTGCTTTTGCCTTTCAGCCCCAATCCAGGAGCCTTCACAAGCAGTCACTACCGTAAAGTAAATTTAAATTTGTCACAGAGACAGTTACCAAAACTTCTTCAACTGAAGACGGTAACAGAGGTGTGGAATGGGGAAAGGAATTGAACGGTACAGTTGGACAATTGAATGTAACAGAGGTGTGGAATGGGGAAAGGAAAGTTAACTAGGGAGTCTTCACGTGCAAACACTTAGTTCTGGCTTTGCTCAATGTAATCACTCGGCTTCTAGTAAAAATAACCTTTTTGCTACAAATGGAGTTGAGGGTGTTCCTTTCCTAAGGGACCAGGTTGGGGCAGGTCTGACAGCTAAAGTGCAGCTAAGGAGCTTGATTGAGGCGCTGGGCTTTTAGTTTTTGTTCTATCATTTTTATCATTTTACTGTTGTTGTTAGACCCCAAGGGTTGTCTTCAGATGGGCAGCCATACAAATCTTTTTTAAACAGACAGATATGAACATGATCTTGTAGATAGGTAGATCATTTATAGATCCAGACTTCCCTTGGGGAAAGAGGGAAAACATCACTTAGAAGGGGAACAGGTAAGGACAAGTTTGGATTATCTTTGTGATATGCTGAGATGAGACAAAGGCTGCATCAGGAGCCCCTACCCTCCCAATAGTTAGTGAGGGCTATTAGAGGATGTGAGAAAAAGCACACTGTTATTTTAACCTGCTGAGCTTTTAACTGAAGCTAAGAAGAACTGAAAAATGTAAAGAAAACCTTTACTAACAACACTTGGACGGCTAAGCCCCACTTGCATCTCTGTCTAGCGACTGCACTGCTATAGAGTGAGAAAAATCAGATCAATAGTACTCCAAAGTGTGTTAAAACTGAAGAGGCTCACTCACCTCAGTTCTCGCCACAGGAAGCAGCTGCCAGAAACTCACTTTGTCCTAATAATACAATCCCATTAATAAATGGCACTTGTTGCAGACAAAGCAGAAGTTCTGACTCTGCTTCTGTATTAAAGTCTTCTTGGGGTTTAAAATTATTTTTTATTTTTGTGTTGTCTGTCATGATTCCTTTAGGGCAGGGGGTGAAATGCTACCAGTTCAGATCGGTTCTCCCGAACCGGTAGTAAAAAATTCTACCAGTTCGGTTAAACTGGTATTTCCAATGATTAGCTGAGGGGCGATCAGCTGTGACACACAATTTATATTAGCTAGAATTGTCAGATTTCCTGCTTTCTAGCTAATCTAAATTGTGTTGCACAGTGGATTCCCCCCCCCACTGTTCTACTTACCTTTGCAGACTCGGAAGGCTTCAAAATGGTTCCTTTTTTAGTGCTGCGCAGGTGCGCCTCAGGTGTGCATGCAGACTCACAGGACCAGTAGCAGACTTCAGAGGATTTCACCACTGCTTTAGGGAACAAAAATAAGCTTGGGGTTACCGTAACTTAAAACAGGGATGCAGTGGCTCAGAGGCTAAGACGCTGAGCTTGTCGATCCAAAGGTCGGCAGTTCAGCGGTTCGAATCCCTAGTGCTGCATAACCGGGTGAGCTCCCATTACTTGTCCCAGCTTCTGCCAACCTAGCAGTTCGAAAGCACATAAAAAGGGCAAGTAGAAAAATAGGGACCACCTTTGGGGGGAAGGTAACAGCGTTCCATGTGCCTTTGGTGTTTAGTCATGCCGGCCACATGACCACGGAGACGTCTTTGGACAGCACTGGCTGTTCGGCTTTGAAACAGAGATGAGCACCGCCCCCTAGAGTCGGGAACGACTGGCATATATGTGCGAAGGGAACCTTTACCTAAACCTTTACCGTATCTTGGTTGTAATAATGCACACAATTGCTAGATGACAGCAGAGGGTAACAGAAATATTTAACTCTTTGCTGCTATCTACTGGTTGATTGGTTTTTGTTGTTTTTTGAAGATCATATACTATAGGCCTAAAAGGCTTTCTTCGATTCTGGCCTCAGTAGGGTTGGTTCAAAAATGCTTTCCTTTGTAGCCAACTTCAAAATATTTTGGAGCTATAATCAATAACAATTTACAGTGTCAGTGTCTTAGGCCAAAAAAAAAGAAAAGAGAATTTGTTTCAATTAGAATACCCATAAGAGTGTTAATTTCATTCCCAAATTCAGCTAACTGGGCATGCTTGGCCAAGTTATCGGTGACAATTTTCCTATTTATTAATGAAATGTCTCACTAAGCCATAACACAGAAGAGTGAAAGAAACTCAACCAATTTCAGAAATGTGAAAATGAATGTTTTGAAAAAGTTACTAGTACAATGTTTTACAAAATGAAGGGTTGTTTTTTTTTAAATTGCTAGGTGTGGAATGGATTTGGTCCCGTGATAGCAATAGTAGAACTTAGACCAGGGGTGTTAAACTCAATTTCATTGAGGGCTGCATCAGGGTTGTGTTTGACCTTGGGGGGCAAGGTGACATGGCCAGCTCGTGTTGGAGGTGCCTGTGGTGGCCCGAGCACTCTGCCAGTGAAAACAGGCTCTCGAGCTTCCTGCAACCCTCTGCCCATGACCCTTGCAAGCTTTGTTTTTGGCTGCAGGCAAATCCTTTGCTGTTTCCAGGGCGGCCGTGAGGCCCAGATCTAAGCACCCCATGGCCCGGATCTGGGCCCTGTGCCTTGTGTTTAACATCTCTGACTTAGACTTATATATTTTTTCATAGTGCTCCCACAGGAGGGGTCCCCAACACTCTGGGCAAGGACCAGTACTGGTCTGTGGCCCATTCAGAACTGGGCTGCACAAGTGGCAGGTGAGCACACAAAGCTGCATTGCGTATGTGCGGGATTAGGTTGAGCATGCAAACCTATGCCCTCCAGGCGATGACACCACCAGCCAGAAAGGCTGGGGCCCACTGACATCACTCTCTGGGTGGTTTACAATGTCAACATAATGTCCCCAACAATTTGGGTCCTTATTTTAGTGATCTCGGAAGGATGGAAGGCTGAATCAACCTTGAACTGATCAGAATCAAACTCTAGACTGTGGGCAGAGTTAGCCTGCAATACTGCATTCTAACCACTGCACCACTAGGCTCTTACTGATACCCCATCAATGTTCACTAGACAGCATGAAAAGAAAGCTCTTAGTTGTTTGGTATTCAGTGTTATATTTTTTTTAATTTTTTTTTTATTCAAAAAGTTTTACAAAAATTTTTTTTCCCCTTTCCACCCAACCCCCCTCCCTTCACTAATACCCTCCCCCCTCCCCCCTGGCTTCCCGGAACAAGCACAAGGTATAGTTAAAAATAAAACAAACATATGCTAAGAAAATTTTCCCCCAAAACTATTATACCAATTTTCCCTCTCTAGCTCTGACTTCCTCCTAACATAACCAAAATCCTTCAAAAAAAATAAAAAATAAAAATAAAAATTAACAATTAACAGTAGTAAAATATATAAATCAATAGAACAAATTAATCCTAAAGTATTTAAAACCAGCTAAAGCATAAAAATCCAATCCAATTCAAAAAATATGTCCCTTATAACTTCTATAACCATATAATTTTATAAATATATTTTATATATTTCAAAAAAACCTTGTTTCAAGGATAATACTTTTGCCTCTTGCCATTTTTTTTGATGCATTAATCTCTGTCTTTCCTTCATTACTCCTTTTGAAAAGTCAGTCACAATATTTCCTAGTAGTTCCTTATATCCAAGAATCCAGAAATTACTGCCGTATATACCATCAGTCCAAAAAGAGAACTCTTGGAAAACATTAAGCTTGTGAGTCTTTTCCATTCGGGGGACAGTCTCCTGTAGCACAAATTCAGGCATTTCATCCAAACTATTTAAAGAAAACTTCTTTACATCAACTTGTTTATTCACGATCATATCTTCATATTTATCCAGTTTTATTTGTATCTCCTCCATTCCATTTTCCGAGTGATTGCACTGGTTAATTTGCTCCAAGCTCTCATCCAAAACGTCTCCATTTTTTATCAATTCGTATTTTTGAATAATTAAATACATACTTTCTGTGTAGTCCTGTATAAAGTCACGAATCCATTCTTCTGAAAGAACCTTCATGACAAAGTTCCTGCTGAGAATCCCCTTGTAAAGTACTTAAACAACGT